>NC_037686.1:19928365-20269846 GCF_003255815.1 Theropithecus gelada | reverse complement strand
GTGAAAGGATTGCTTGAGCCTGGGAGGTCAAGGCTGCAGTGAGCAGTGATCCTGCCACTGCACTTCAGCCTGGGCAACAGAAAGAGACCCTGTCTCCAAAAAAAAAAAAAAAAGATATGTCAGGCCAACATAATTAATGAATATAGTTCATACTCTTCTATTAAAAAGGTGAAATGGGCATGGTGGCTCATGCCTGTAATCCCAGCACTTTGGGAGGCCAAGTCGGGCAGATCACGAGGTCAGGAGTTCTAGACCAGCCTGACCAATATGGTGAAACGCCGAATCTACTAAAAATACAAAAATTAGCCAGGTGTGGTTGTGGGCATCTATAGTCCCAGTTACTTGGGAGGCTGAAGCAGGAGAATCGCTTGAACTCAGGAGGCAAAGGTCGCAGTGAGCTGAGATCACACCACTGCACTCCAGCCTGGGCAACAAAGCGAGACTCCATCTCAAAAAAAAAGGTGAAATGTATCAGATTGAATGAAAATAATCCAATAATTTATTACTTTTAAGAAAGAGATTCAAATAACAATAAACAGATGGGACAATTTACACAAATGAGACTAAAAACGGTTATTATATATTGACAAAATTATATAATCAGTAAAAGAAATAATACTGAAATAGTTTAAAATACATATTATTAAGAACATAGGGAATAACATTTTCAACATAAAACCTTATCATTTATCTATCATCTATCATCTATGTATACTGTTAAACATAGCAACATTCTCTGTATCTAGATAGCTAGCTAGAGACAGAGATAGAGAGGTAATTACACATGGCAAACATCTCTGTCTACATATCTATGTCTATACTGAGTTGACAAAAACAATTTTGAAGAATCTGATCAAGGTAGAACTAACATAGATAAAAATTTATCCTGTACTCATATCTCAAGAGAAAATAATCCATGGGTGTCTCGCATTTCTGCACATCTTGCAAACACAGTCAATAGATGCCTTTGTTCCAGAATTCTTTTCTAGGATGTCTGTATAGACAATTACCTTGGAGTAAAGAGATAAAGTGTCCCTCTGGAGCAAAGAGCTGGTCTGCTTATAGCCCAGGAAGATGGAGAGAGTGTCTCCCTCCAAAGCAAAGGTCAGACATGCTTGCACCCAGCACAATGAAGATACCTCCTTCCAGGAAAAAAGGGAGGCATGCCTACTGCCTTTTATGAAAGAATCAGATGCTCTAAGTTTAGGATTCCTCTCTTATAATGCATCCATTCTGTGTGGTGGTGTCATCTGGCCCTCTTCACCCATCCTGTGTGAATTGGGGCATGGGGAACTGACACAAAAATGATGATACTCTAGCTACTGCTATTACCGTGAATAATAAAATACACTGTCTCTGACAATGTATTGTTTGTCTTCCATACAACCATGAACGCTAACTTGTTAAGTAGGGTAAAATCTCAATCTGTCATAGTTCTTGACAAAACCAGTAACTCCCTTCATGTAAAATATGCAAGAAGCATGAATGAAAATTGGTATCAGACCCAAAACAGTAATCCAAAGAAACTGAAATCATACACCATATTAACTGACAACAATTGAATGTAAAATATAAATTTTTCTGTTACTGGAAATAAGACTTCACCACTGGAGAATGAAAACAAACCTTTTAAAGTGACTATTGGACTAAGGAAGAGATAAAAATAAACAAAAACATCAAAGTAGAATTGGTGCATAAAAGTGAACTCATAAGTACAGATATTTTTCTACATGTTTTAAAGAATGCAAACACACTAAATTTTAGAAAAAGAAAATAAGACCAACTTGGATTAAAAGAAGAATTAGATGACAAAATTAGTTAATAAGAAATTTTAAAAATTACCAAGTATTTTAAAAAATAGAATAAAAGCAAATGTCTAATAACATTATTAACAAATATGAAATAAGATATGTGATAAACACAATTAACAATGCTTTTAGAGATAGATAAAATGACAAATTATTCCAAGGATATCAATTGTTTAAAAATGCCTTCTCATTTCCAAATGATTTTTTATATAGTGCTAAGCTCTATTTGAAAGATTTCATTTATGATTTTAAACATTTATATTAATCAAGTAGGATTTATTTCAGGAATGTAAAAAGAATCAATATTATATAGTTTATTAGTATAACACCTTAAATTATTAGGTTAAGAAAACAGGATCATAATTTTTGAAATAAAGCCATTAGATAAAATTCGACAGTCACAATTTTGGGAAATACCAGTGGGTACAGAATTAACATGATTAAATTATTGTTAATAATCAGTTATTAATAATTAAAGCATTTATTATTGATAATTAAAATATTTATTCATAATTATTTTAAATCAACATGATTTTAAAAATTCCTAATGATAAAACCCATGAGACACTACCATTAAGTCTAGAAAAAGCAATAATAGCATTTAACATTCTTTTTGTTGTTTTCTTTGAGATGGGTTCTCACTCTTTCACCCAAGCGGGAGTGTAGTGGCACGATCTCGGCTCAATGCAACCTCCGCCTCCTGTGTTCAAGCAATTCTCCTGCCTCAGCCTCCCAAGTAGCTGGGATTACAGGCATGCGCCACACTAATTTTTGCATTTTTAGGTGAGATTGGGTTTCACCCTATTGGCCAGGCTGGTCTCGATCTCCTGACCTCAAGTGATCCACCCACCTCAGCCTCCCAAAGTGCTGGGATTACAGGCATAAGCCACCGTACCCAGCCTCTAACATTCTTACTAGAAAGTTTTAGTCAATGTTTTAAGACATACAGAACTAACAGATATAAATATAAGATAAAAATAGTAACTCATTTAGAGAAAATGCAAAATGTCATCCTATGGAAAATGCATACAATTATTTTATTTTTTACGAGAGGAAAATACAAAAGCAGTAGTGTACTCATATGCAGATACTATAGCAAATGTGAAAAATAATGTAAAAAACTCAGGGGTTTTATAGTTTTGAAATAAATGTAATTTTGAAATTTTGTCCACTGATTTCCTTTAATATGGAAATTTTTAAATTAAATGTCAATATTTGTCACACTTGATAAATGACACAAGATTATGGAAGTCATCATCAAATCAGTTAAGTAATTCATGTATAGCATTCATACTTGTACTATTGGTACAAACACCTATAACCCCTTAACAATAACTTCTATTATAAATAAGTAGGCTAACATCGTTTACTCTCCTCCAAACAGTGCTTTAGGAGCCAATGAAAACCTACAAAATACAACATTTCAAGGATAAATTTTTATAAAAACACATTTAATATGAATAAAATTACAAATATGTTGGAGAGATACAAAATACTTAGATGAGAAGACTCAGTATGTTATTATTAATTAACATAGAATTAATTTGTAGTTTCATGCCATTTAAATAAAATCAAATGTCATTTGTGGTAATTTAACAAAATAATACTAAACTTTTCCTGGAAGAATAATCAGGTGAGAATTACAAAATTTTTTAAAAAACGTATCAGTAAGAGGAAGTAAGTGAAAGTCTTCTTAGACAGTAAATGTATCATGAAGCTGTAACAATTAAAATAGCTTGGAAGTGATGCAAATACAGAAAGACTGATCCATGACAGAAAAAGATGTCCTAAAATATACAGTCTTTAATACATGACCACATCACAAATCAATGACTAAAGGGAGAAATATTCACTGACTTCCCTTGGGACTCTATGCTAGTAATTAACAGTGGGGTAGGAGGCAGAATTGACATTAAATCTTCCCTTCACATCTTTCATTATTAATAATCTGAGATTGACATGTAGTGTGTGTAGTGAACCCGGGAGGCGGAGCTTGCAGTGAGCCGAGATCACGCCACTGCACTCCAGCCTGGGAGACACAGTGAGACTCCGTCTCAAAAAAAAAAAAAAAAAAAAAAAAAAAAAGAATGAAACTTTTGTCAGAGTTTTTTTGGCACAGCATAATTTAGCTTATATGAACTGATAATCACCTTCCAATAAGATTTTTCAAGTGAAATTTAACTTAATTCATAATATAAAAGTACAGATTTCAAATATATTTATTTTAGATAGGTAACAAAGGGCTTCAGTGTCTTATGGAACTAGGGTGCAAAATCCTGTGCTGCCAGTAGGTGTCATCATCAACAT
Source organism: Theropithecus gelada (assembly GCF_003255815.1). NCBI lineage: Eukaryota > Metazoa > Chordata > Mammalia > Primates > Cercopithecidae > Theropithecus > Theropithecus gelada. The sequence goes on along the minus strand of NC_037686.1, from coordinate 20,265,731 downwards.
TATGCACGCCGAATGCCTCTCTTAAGGCCTGGCAAATGCTTGTACTTAAGACATTATGAGTTGGGTGCCAAAGAAATGAAAAGAAATAAGACAAGCGTTCCCATTTGCTACGAGTTGACTCCAAGTAGTAATAATTGTTTTAAAGTTAGGCCAGGTGCAGTGGCTCACGCTGTAATCCCAGCACTGTGGGAGGCCGAGGCGGGTGGATCATTTAAGGTCAGGAGTTTGCGACTAGTCTGATCAACATGGTGAAACCCCGTCTCTACTAAAAATACAAAAACATTAGCCGAGCGTGATGGCGCATACCTGTAGTCCCAGCTACTCCGGAGGCTGAGGCAGAAGAATCGTTTGAACCCAGGCGGCAGGGGTTGCAGTGAGCCGAGATTGCACCACTGCACTCCGGCCTGGGCGACAGAGCAAGACTGCATCTCAAAAAAGTAAATCAATAAATAAAATAAAGTTTCCTTCCTGTTTTCTCAGGCATATAATTTTGAAATTTTGTCCATTGATTTCCTTTAATATGGAAAATTTTTAATTAAAATTTAATGCCAATATTTGTCACACTTAATGACACAAGATTATGGAAGCCATCATCAAATAAGTAATTCATGCATAGCATTCATACGTGTACTATTTGTACAAACACCTATAACCCCTTAACAATAACTTCTATTATAAATAAGTAGGCTAACATTGTTTACTCTCCTCCAAACAGTGCTTTAGGAGCCAATGAAAACCCACCAAAAGATAGCGCATACTTGTCCTCCAGCCTTATTTGCTCCAAACATGTCCACACCTGTGCCAAAGGCTTGTCAAGTTGCCAGTCTGGGTCTGTTATAGCAAATAAAAAGCAATAATGGTAAAACAAAAATGAAAAATTAACAGCGTGAATGTGTCTATAATAAACAGCTGTGAGAGTGGGGCGTGGAGGCACGAGCCTGTAATCTCAGTTACTCAGGAGGCCTGAGGCAGGAGAATAGCTTGAACCTGGGAGGCAAAGGTTGCAGTGAGCCGAGATCCGAGATCGCACCACTCCAGCCTCGGTGACAGAGCAAGACTGCGTCTCAAAAAAAAAAAAAAAAGAAAAGAAAAGAAAGTACACTCTACCTGTAGGCATATTTCAGGATATAAATATGCCCTTTTAGTTTACAAAATCCGATATAGCCCTTGGAAACACTTCTTGAAGACCACTGCCTTACACCAATTAATATCAACCATTTCTCTCTGAAAGCAAAATACCCAAGAAGGCTTTCCTTCTCAAATACATGCTTTTCTTTTAATCTGATGTGTTTGTCTGAGGGCCTACTGGTGTTCTGTGGTGATAGATGCCACAAAACATTTGTTTTTTGGACTAATTGGATGACTTTGGTTCCCAGAGCTGTCAGCTAGACAATTTTTACAAGTGGTATGTTCAAGTGAAAGAAAATTTCTAAAATTAAAGATAAGTTCTACAGAACAGAAAAACTAGACAAGCCTTAAAGGTCTGAAGAGTTTGTTCTAAACTGTGAGCACCTCCTAATGGCTGGTTCAAAAAGCAGGATTCCACCATACCCTCTTTAAGATTAGACATTTAAACAAAGCATAGAAAAAGTCAACAGCTCATAACTGAATATTTCTTGTTTCTTCCTTCCCTCTACTCCCTCCTTACCTTTTCTTTCCTTGCTTATTTTTAAGACATTGTAAGCTGACTCAAAATAAATAGACCTTTTAAAAACTGCATCAAGCAAAGAGAACTAAGAAATTATATTAGCTAAGGGTTTCAAATCAAAGGAGGACAAATATGAAAAATGTTTAGTGAAGAAGATTGTGGTCAAAAGCAAGTATTTCTAAATGAAAACAGAAGTTAAGAAAATAATAGCTAGGGATACAAAATATTTTTATGTTCAAAACTTTGCATAAAGATTTCAGAATTTTATTTCTGGAAAAAATATTAATTAAGATATTGGTTATTTAAACATGTATGGGGGCACATACGTATTTTATTACCTAGATGGTAAAGATGATTAAACCCAGATTTTTAAAATATTAGCTTTTAAAAACTAAAAAACAGCAAATATATTATTTTGCCCTTGGTAATAATCCAATTATGCTCTATTGATTACAGGAGATGCTGTCAGTAATCCAAACTGCAGGACTTAGAGGGTGCAAAGGGATCTCTCAGGTTTGCAATGTGCAAGGAACTGGATTGACTTTGTGATTCTTAAACACAAACAAACAAAAACATGTTCTACCAGGGAACATCTTTTAGTCAGCATCTTGAGTTAACTTTTCTAGGATCTATTGAACCAAACGAAGGATTTTTTGTTTATTGAGATCCGAGGATGTTGCTTTTCTTCAAGGAGAAGATACATGACCTTAACATCTCTTCACTGCTAGCGTTTGCCAGACACACAGAATTTAAGAATCTCATTGGAGCCTTCATGTGTCCATGCTCCTGCTCACTTTAGTGCTCCTTCCCTTCCACACTGTTGGTGGCCCCATCATTTTTTCTCATGCGCTCTGTAGTCTGTGCCACAGCTGCGCTAAAACCAGCTTGTCCTCCGTATGGCTAAGGGTAAAAGAAAAAGATAGGCTGTATTGGTCTTGTACTTTTTTGTTATTCTCAGGTAAGTTCTCCAATTTGGACACAATCTTTAAAACGTTACCTCTTTTTAAGGGAAGGTATTAGATATGTAAGTAAAAGTAGGTTTTTTCCTCTGGTTCATTTACAAATGTGTTACTAGTAGGTGGTAAACAGAACCAATTTTACTGTAAGGCAAAACTGGATATTCTAAGCAGTACAGATGCATTTAATAAGACTAAGAATTTGGATGTAACTTCAGGTGAAATGGTAACTGATTTCTATGCAGCTGTTCAATGGACCCTAATATCCTAATCTATTGAATGAATCCTAGTGTTTCAACTCCAAGCTTGAGAGCATCATGTGAATAAAATCTTCACAAGTACCTATAAGGTGAAGTGATGGCACACCGCTGAATAGCAAGATAACATTCAACCTCATAAGACTTCAAATGAATAACAGAAGATTTATACTAAATGAGAGTGAAGAGCAATTAAATATTAAATTGCGATTTTCAACAGGAAGAGTGTTAGCAGGGAAAGTAGCAATGACCGTCCCTAAGAGGAACATGTCACAATATTTGGGATAAAGTATAATAAAAGCACTTGTTGATCAACTTACATTTATAAAGTACACCTCCCAAATGAAAGATGTTACTTCTAGGACATGTTAGCAAATGCATTATGACAACAACGACAACAACAACAACAAAATTGAAGATAATTCTACTAAATACTTTAGTTACGGAAGTGTTTCTATCCCATCTACTATAAATAGTAGGGTTGGACTACCAATATTATAAATTTATATTTCTTATTATCTATTGAACACATACAATTTTTCATATTATGGAAATGGCGACTTCACTCTGGATGATTCCATTAGTGTGAATGGAGTGAGCACATTAGGGTGAACGTACCTCCATGGACTGCTTCCACATAAAACCTTGGAAATCTGATTTCATCTGTTTTTTTGTTTGTTTTGTTTTTGTTTTTTTTTTGAGACGGAGTCTTGTGGAGTGCAGTGGTGTGATCTTGGTTCACTGCAACCTCTGCCTCTTGGGTTCAAGTGATTCTCATGCCTTAGCCTCCCGAGTAAAGCTGGCATTACAGCACGCACCACTACCCCCAGCTAGTTTTCGTATTTTTAGTAGAGATGGGGTTTCACCATGTTGGCCAGGATGGTCTTGATCTCCTGACCTCGTGATCCACCCATCTCAGCCTCCCGAAGTGCTGGGATTACAGGCATGAGCCACCGCGCCCAGCCCATTTAACTGTTGTTATGTTACACTGAGGATAAAGCATTTAGAAGGTTTTTTTTAAGGTGAAAACTATAGGGGCCAAAATAAATAATTTGGGGTGAAGTCATTGGTGGAGACGACACTATTTCTCACAGGACATGAAGCACGGGAGGCGCATCATTAACTTTTGTGACTTCCATGTCACAAAAAGAGTCCTAAACCGAAAGCCTCCCATGAGAGTGATGTGTATTCATCCTTGGGAAGAGGCAGATGACCAACTCAGACAAAAGAAAAGTGTCAGTCATCATCCAGAAAATCACTTAGGGCTCCTGCTTCCCTTTTTATCAAGGAATAAATCACAGGTGACATCTTGTCACAGATAAGTAAGGCCAAGCCCCCAGCGGAGCACAGTGTGACTTGAGCCAGTCTCACCTGGGGAGGTTCTTTAAACACCTTTACAGGGCAGGAACTAGTCCCAGGGTGCAGATGGGAATGAGGTATCTGGTGTAAGTGAGGGAATAACAACCCGTTTCCTCAGAATGGGAGAAGGCAGTGGTTAGAAGAAGTTTGGAGGAGAAGGTTCCTGGGAAGAAGCCTTAGGGACAATCTGTGACCTCTTGCTTCAAGCAAAAACGAGGCAGGGTAGGGTGCCTCATTAAAACCTGGTAGGACTAAATGACATTCTACATACTAAATAATCTCTTCCTCAAGAAAGCCTCAAATATGAGACAAAAACAAACACTGCAAAAAAAAAAAAAAAGAGAGAGAGAGAAGAAACACAGATAAAGCAGAAGCAGAAGAAAACTTTGAACAATATGTAGAGTTGGGAGAAGCTCTTACATTTATGAAATGAGAGCAAAGTTCTATTAAAAATAAGTCAGAGAACACTAAAACCTCTTGGAAATTAAAAATATTATCATCTCAACAGAAAGGTAGGAAAAAAAGGTAAAGAAACTGCAATTTTTTAAAAATTTTATTTTAGAGAAAAAGGGAAAGAGAGGGAGAAAGGGAGAGAAGATGGGAAAGAGGGAGGAAGAGAGAAGAGAAAATGAGAGAGATCAAAAAATTAAAAATCAATACTCTGGAAATTCTGCATCCAAAAAAACAGGGGTTCATAAAATGAGGTAATAAATTAAGAAAGTCAACTTACATCTTCTTCAGTTAAAGCTTATACTATCCATTTATTTTCAGTCAAATCGTGCTTATTTTTGACTGGAAAAGACTGTAAAGTACAAAAACCATTTTACATCATCTCCATCCTTACAAAAACAACTTGAGAAGAAGTATAAATAGGTATTTCACATGTGTTGAAGCAGCAATTTTAGAACGGAGGATAACCCCACACATCCCCAGCAAGCATCTCATGAGGAGCTGCTCTCCCTCATCAAGAACTGTGCAAATCTAGGGCTAGGACAGGGTGAACTGGCCTGGATGAGCTGTTACATATCAGGTGCTCCCTTTGTGTGGAGCCTCCTATCAGTTCTGGATACCAAAAGGCTTGTCCCCACCCTCCCGTCCAAATCCCATGTCCTATTTTCCTCTGTGACTCACTCCTAAATCTGGGCAAATATTTGTTGAGCAATTGCTATGATTATGACCTTCCCCAGATCCTATCATTTGACCATAGTCCACACTGTATCCACATCATGAGCCTCTTCTGCTGAGAGAGCACAAACCGCAAGCGCTTTAGTCCTTCCTGATGTCCACTTGTGACCTTTATCCCTGTCTCTCGCCTCCTTTCCCTCACAGCACTGACCGGCGGGCTGCTCAAAGCTCTCTTCCCTCAATTTGAGATAGCCTGTGTCCTCACCTGCAAGAGCTGGAAATTCCACATGGCTTGGATAAATTAGTCTTGGAATGCAAATGCACTTTTATTATTGGCTCTAGTAAATACTTTCGAAATGAGACTATCCCCATCCCTTGCAGACGTGTCTTTGAAAAACCTTTCTCAAGGAGGAGTCAAAATAATAGACCTCCCAGAAAGATCATGCTTATCTGTGATAATCACTCAGCTCTTTCTAGTTACTATGTAAAAAATGGGTCAGAGTGGTATACATTGTAAATTCTGTAATATATAGGAATATCGTTGATATTTTACATTCCCTGTTTAAAAGGAAACTCAGACCATATCTGCCCAGCTCGTACCGGAATATAAGGATGGGTAAGCATAATCTATGAATGTTTATGATGCATTTAACAACATAATTTTATCAAATATCTGTGAATGTTGCCTTTATAATGGGAAAGATAACTGTTATTTTTAAAATTTACGAATAAGTGGGAAAAAGGAGAAAAATTTAATAAGCACTTGGTGGCTTGTTGATTATACCACATCATTCAAATGTAACTTAACATTAGACACCAATCATTCCTCTTATAGTTGAATCCACAGCCTTAAAGAATAACATGTACTCATGTAGAACCTCTCTCTCTATGAAGAACTAAGTAGATTTTACCGATATTGTTTTCTTAGTCCTCTCAGCATTCTTATGAGAATAGTAGCATTATTTCTGTTCTATGGATTAGAAAACATTTAAAGAAATTAAGTGTCACACGTAAGATTATTCAGCCAGCCATAGACCTGGGAAGAGAAAACTGGTCTCCTGAACCCAAGCCAATACTTTATCCACTGCATCAATTTTCATTGGAGGAAAGGGCACAATCAAATATAAGTTCAGATAGTAAATATGTTTTACTATCCTCTAAATACTGACGGTTGTGTTTCAGAACTTTCCTGAAGACAGATCTTTGCTTTTAAAAGGTCATGAAGGCAAAAGTTTGGCACCACTAAGAGTTACCAAAGTCTTCAGCATGATTTGGTTTATTTTCTCAAAATTTGTTTATCTTGTGAAATAGGCTTTCTGTCTTTTAAGTGATCCAAAGTGCTGGTATTACCCTGTAAGTATCCATGCTTCTGGTGCAGAAGGTAGATTTCTTGGATATCGTGCAAATCTTATTTTCTCAAATATAGCTGATCTTTAAACAAGACTCATGAAATCAACTATGCAACTATGCAAACCCAACTCTGGGAGCACACAGGCAAAAAGCAGTTCAAGAAACCGTAAGAGTCAGGTTAGCAAAAGAAAGGTCCTAAGCAAAATGCAGTTTTAGTCCTGATCTCGGTGTTTTCAATTTATGAGATAATTCAAATGTGAATTCATTCTCCTATACCAAATCAATACATTAATACTGATTATATTGTTTCCTGTGAATACTTTCTTATGTCTAGACTTGTTTTTCTGAACATTACAAAGCCACCAAATTTTTCTCTTTTACCAGTCTGTAGATTATGTACTTAGCAATTACTTTTTACATTAGCGATTTTGTGTTGTTTCGTAAAATTTGAACCTCCCAAATAAAATTTTGATTGAAAGCACGTTTTTTAATTGCAGACAGCAACTGGGAGAGGTGAAAGGGTGTTCACTCAGATTCTTAAGTAACTGTGCTCTTAACCCTCTGTGGAAATCAGCAGACCTAATACACTATAGATAAAATGCTAAGGCCCTACTGTGCTCTATTGTGTTCCTATCAGACTTTTTAAAGAAATACTGTCATTACCTGCATTTTCGAGATAAGAAAAAAGAGCCTTAGAAATGTCAAGAAATTTACTCAAGGTCATAGAGCTAGGTCTACTCGAATTTATAGCCGTATCTGTTTCTTATACTATACCCCTCTACCTTCCAGAGTCAGAATGGGATTCTTTTTCTTTCTGTTGTTTGTTTGTTTGTTTGGTGGGGTTCCTTGTAATTCAGGGCCTGCTTATGAATTACTCACTTCTGTTGAGTTGCTCATCTGGCAACTTTATAACTTACTTCAAGTTACTTTTTTGGTTATATTTTCCATGAAGATGTTGATTTTAATGTTCAAATATTGAAAAACAATAAGTAAATAATATCTTCAAACAAGAGCAGATTTTTTTTTAAGTAGCCAGGTTTTTTTCTAATATTGGATCAGATCACTACTTCTCCGAGCAACAGATGAACGGCTAGCTTGTGTTTAGCAGTCAGGTTGTATCAAAGATATGGATCTTTAAATACCAAAATCACAATAAATAAGACAAGATGATCACACTAAGAAAAGCATATGAAAACTGAGAGCAGTGAAAATAAATGTCCTCAATTTCACACATACTTTGAAGAACAAAAAACTTGAGAGAAACAGTAGACAAATTCCTAGCATCATTCTATTTTCTTCTTTAAAAAGAAAAATCTCCCTCTCATCCCATATAGTTGAATTTTTCAATGTTAAAGGAACTTCCCAGAATAAGGTAAAGAGCATAGGTAAGAGTGGTAGTAAGGGAACCTGGGTCCCATTCTGCATTCCCTACTTGCCAGCTGGTGGCCTTGTGTACCTTTTTAAGTCTCAGGGTGTCCCATCTGTAAAATGAGGGGGTTGTAAAGACCATCTTTAATGTTTCGTTTAGAACATTCTATGACTCTATGAAAGGGATATTACCCAGGGAAAGTCAGCTTTACTGTACACTAAAGCTAATTACGGAGAAAATGTAATTTGAGGGGTACTTTCTAACGGAGAGGGACAATCCTAGTTTGCTCTGAAGACAGGGAGAGGAGGAAGAGTGGAGAAGGGGGTCTTCATTCAACTTTTGGGAAGGACACTGCACTAGGTGTCAGAGACAAAGATAAGTGTGGAGCCTGTCTTTGAGGTGTATATCTATAGGGGATAGGGAAGGGGAGGTAGGGGAGAGGAGGTTCCAGATTAGACTACTACTGTTGAGCATTTATGTCCAAAGCAAGAACCCTTATACACAAACACCCACATGGTGAATTTGTACAGTTAGCATCTCCTGTCTGACAAAACACACCAGAACAAAAATTATTACGATTTTCAAAATGCTTAGAAAAAAACATCATGACCTCTACATACATATAAAAACTACACATATATAAAAATGAATGCTTAGAAATGAATCATCGTGACCTCTGCATACATATAAAAACTGGCCATGTGTTCAGAGTACATCATTTAATCAGTCTTTCCATAATGCTCTGCAGACCTCTTGTAGTAAACAGGCATCACTCCACAGGTCAGAAATGAAGGATTAGGTTGATTTTTGATGTGTGAACGCAGTCATGTTTTATATTATTATATACTTGTTTCTTGTCTCCAACCATCCAACACCTAATACCTCCTGGTTGCTTCACTGGGTCACTGACAATCCCCTACATCCCTGGAGTTCTATAGGCTGATGGAAAACCAGTCTTCAGACAAGTAATGCTTTGAGCAGGGGCTAAAAATCTGTGAGTTTGGTTATCCCTTGCCCAGGACAATGAATGGCCCCATTACCTAATCTTAGGTATGGTATTGCTGAAGTAAAGCTGTGTTTGGATATCATAGTCAACACTAGATCTACCTTCATTAACATCAAATGGATGCACAAAGTCTCCAACAGCATGATTTTAGACTAGACTATTCCTTCTTGTAATCAGAGGCCTATTATTATTAGCAAAATTTGGCTGACCAGGTGATCAACTTAAAATGAGGCAAGATTCTAAAATAGTTCACAACCACTGAGGAGTGACAGGCATGAAAACTGAACTTTTAAAAAATGCTGCAAGTGCTTACCTAAAGGATCAAAAACTGTTGGAATCAGAGAATTCCTTGACTGACAGCCATTCCAAAGGAGATTTTGAAATCATAAGCGTTTAATTTATAAGGGACATAATGTTTAAAGCTTCAAGTAAATACTACTAACAAGAAAGAGTTACTCATGCTGAAATTTGTTCTACCTTTAAATTAATCACAATGGTAATAAACATCAATGGGTACTGCTAGGAGTGATGAGGATGCAATCAAAACCCCACGTCGAGGGTCGAAGCTTAAATCTTAGCCATGGAGATGAGATCTCTACATCTCACATTGGAATACAACAAACATATCCCCATATCTCAACTGAATTTTTACTATTATTTTGCATGACTCCCAGAAAGCATAATTTATAAATACTCTATTGCAAAGATAACTTTTAGGATGATTAGCAATAGTATGACAATAATATCTGGCAAAAAAACAAGAGAAAGGGTAAGAACAAGCAGTTCTGATTACTATATTAGCTAAGTGTTTCATCTTATCTTTTAAATTTAATTAACATAACCTTTCTTATTCTTTTGAGAAGAAAATCCAGGAAAAATTTTGTTTCATAAAAAACTTACAATATTATGTTTTAATTAAAATTGAATAAGCCTATGAATATTAAATTTTTAAAAGCCTAGCCAGCAACAGTATATTATTAAAAGCTGCATCAGTTATGTCAAGAAATTAGTAGCTGATTTTTAAAGGTTCATCATCAAATTCTTAAATGATCGGTATCTTGAAACTCAAATAATGTTAATACTTCAGTTACCCAAAGCAGAAAAACAAGCAATAAAGACAGAAAATATTCATTTACTGCAATGAACTTCACCGACCTCCCAAGTGTTGAAAAGCTTAGAAAAAACGGGTATTTCTATTTACTTGTAAACCTTTTTTTTAAAAACGTTCCGGACGATTTATTACCTCACCAGAATTAGAAAAAACAAAAAAAACACAAAAACTGCTCCCCATCCCCCGCTCCATTCCACAAATGCTTGTGACTCAAACTTGTAAAGTCTCTCACTGTGTTGCACTCCAAGTTCATGCCTTAAAGGAAGCCAGCAGAAACCCTTTACACGGTGAGAATTCTGTATCAGTCATTTTATCTTTTAGATAATCCTGTTTTCACGAGTTCCGGCTTTTAGTCTCTCCTTTTTTTTTTTTTTTTTTTTTTTTTATTTATTTGCTGTTCGGGGTGGTAGGAGGGGATAAAAGTATCCTGAAACTGTTGGCCCCAAATGTGAACAGTATCACTAACGGATAGTAATAGAAAACGTGAAATTTCAAATAAAATAACAAACATACACTCTCAAACTCCCAGAGGGGACAAAAGAAAACAAACCAAGAACACAAAAACTTGGGCTGTTCCAGCACATCCGCAAGGGTGGGAGCTGGAGGTGCGAGCTCCAGAGAGAAGCCGCGGCCTCCGCCCTCCCCCGCCCGCAGGTGGCTCCGGGCGAGCGCCTCAGACAACAATAGCTAGGATGAGCTTGGCCTGCGTCCTTAGTTTGCTGTGTCTGCCCCTGCCAGGAAAGATTACCCATCTTTAAGAACGACAAAATAAAGAAGCGTGCGTTAGGCTCCCAAGGATGCACCCCCCCCTCCCCGGCTCACCATTCCTCATCTCCATTAGATTCCCCACCGAGGACCAAAGATGAACCTGCTACCAATCAAGTTCCTGCCCAAGTTATTTTATTTCCCGCAGCCCCTCCACCTGCCGGGGTGGTGCTCCGCGCACCCCAGGCTTCCCTCCGGCGAACCCCCGCGGGCTGCAGCAAAATACGGGGCGCTTCGGCGGGGCGGGGGCGGGCGGCTGCCGCGGATCCGGCCGGCTACAGCCGCAGCTTGGTGGCCTCCGATTGGCCACGACGCGGGCGGGGAAGCTCGGCGGAGGAGGGAGGCGGGGGCGAGGGCGGCGGCGGCGGCGGCGGGAGGGATAGGAGAGGGGAGCGGGCCGCGCAGCCAGGCAGCGCGTGCGGCGAGCGCGGGGAGAGCGGCGGCGCCTCGCCCAGGTCGCGCAGCGGAGGCCGAGCGGGGTGCGCGGTCGGCGACGGAGGGCGGCGCGCGCGAGTGAGCGGCGCAGGGCGAGGACCGGCGGGCGGGTGCCGGTGCGCGGGCAGCAGGGGCGGCTGCGGCGGCAGCTGCGCGGGACGGAGCCGCGGCGGGAGCGGCCGCGCCGGCCCCTCGCCTCACCCCCTTGCGGCCAAGGCCGGAGAACAGTCTCCAACTCGCCGGGGCACCGGAAAGAGGAGCCGAGAAGCGGCCCTCGGCCCCCACGCAGCTGAGGCGCCGGGTGGCGGGACTGCTGCTCTTTGTGGGTGCAGCGCGCACGGCCCGGAGCGCCCTCCCCGCGGCGCTGTCTCCGGCGTCTTCGTCGCGCCGAGCGGCCCTGGAGCGGGGACCCGGAGGAAGCAAAACCACGAGCCCGAAGCCTCGCGTGGCGGAGCTCTTTGGGAACGCCATCCGCTCCACTTCCACCTCCGCATCCTCCACCGGCCAAGGTCCCCGCCACTGCATCCCTCGCGGCTTCCGCTGCGCTCCGGGCCGGAGCCGAGCCGCCTGCGCTGCCACAGCGGCCGCCTCCACACACACACACACACACACACAGAGACGCTCACACTCACACGCTCGCCCGCCCTGCTCCCCCGCCCCCCTCCCCAGCTCCTTGATCTCTGGGTCTGTTTTATTACTCCTGGTGCGAGTCCCGCGGACTCCGCGGCCCGCTATTTGTCATCAGCTCGCTCTCCATTGGCGGGGAGCGGAGAGCAGCGAAGAAGGGGGTGGGGAGGGGAGGGGAAGGGAAGGGGGTGGAAACTGCCTGGAGCCGTTTCTCCGCGCCGCTGTTGGTGCTGCCGCTGCCTCCGCTGCCGCCGCCTCCGGCTCCTCGCTCGGCCCCTCTCCGCCTCCATGTGCCGGATAGCGGGAGCGCTGCGGACCCTGCTGCCGCTGTTGGCGGCCCTGCTTCAGGTACGCGGCAGTCCCCGCGGGCCGGGCCACGGGCGGGGTGGGGCGGGCGGCGCCGGGTCCCTTTGTTCCCCGCGCCGTTGCGGGGCCGGGCTGCGCACCCGGGAAGGGAGGTGCCGCGCCGCGCGGCCGGGAGCTGCGCAAGCATCAGGCTCCGGCTGGGCGCCGGGGCAGGGTTGCCGGGGCAGGGTTGCCCGGGGCCAGCAGGTCTCTCGTGCCTTTCCTGACGGGGCTCTAGGGGCCCGATTGTGGGTCCCCTCTGCTCCTCCTTCGGGGCCGAGCAAGCTCGAGGGGGGTGTCCCCAGGAAGCAGAAGGGTGAGGCAGGGTAACTCCCAGGTTTTGCAGTTTTCTGTGCCTTTCGCCCCTCGCATGGTACTTTGCTCCATTTTTTTTGTTGTTGTTTATTTCTGCAGGGATGGGTCACGAGTTTACAGTAGGAATTCTCACTCTGGTGTCTTAGTTACGGGACTTGCCTCCGCCTTACCCCACCCTGCACCCGTGCGCCTCCCGGTGCCCAAGGGCTCCACTGTCCTATTGTCTTTATCCCAGTCTGGAGTTGCCTCCTTTTCTTCTTCTCTTGCCGTCACAATATTCTGTGTCGGTCCCACCTGGAAAGAAAATCTGGCCCTCTTTCCCGGAGGAGTCTCTGCCGGTCCGCGCCTGCCTCCAGACCCAGTCTGGCCTCTCGCACCCATTTCTTCCCCCCCCCCCCCCGCTCGGGCGAGAAGTTCCGTTACGCGGCTGCTCCTCTATCTGTCCGGCTGCCTGTGCCCTACATGCGCCCCGGGGGCGCCTTCGCCTGGAGCCTTCCGTACTTTTCATACCCTCGGGAGAGCGCCAGCGAGCCTTTTCATTTAATCTCTACTAAGAGGCTCCTCCGCTGCAGGAAGCACCTGCTCCAGTCCGGGCGCAGGTTCCCTCGACGCTGCGCGCCGCGGGTCCCCAGCCCAGCGGCAGCCCAACTTTCCGCCGCCTCCAAGCCGAGGATGCCCCTAGGCTCCTCCTGACCAGCCAGCCCAGGCCTGGAGGCCACTTCGCACAGCTTCGGCCGGGACCCTCTAGCTGGGCGGGCACAGTGCCCTGGTCCCAAGTCAGTCTCCGCCTGCCGTGGGGTCCCTAGAAGGCTGCGAAAAAGGGGCGTGCCCGCCCTCGCCGCGGCGCAGGAAAATCCGCGGAGGGGCCCCCTGGTATCGCCCTCGGGGCAGGGGGAGGGGTGGTCTCCTGCCAGCTGGCAGCCCCGAAAAGTGCGGACGCAGCTCGGAAGTGTCTGCTCCGGGGGTGGGGACAGGTGGTGTGGATTGCCCCGCTCCGTGGTCTTCACGGGTCAGGGCCAGGTGCGCTCCGGCCCGCCGAGGGGTGAGTGCTGCTGGGGCGGGGGCGGGATGGGGCTGGCGCCCGCAGTCTCTCGCGCTTTCTGCCGCCACCTCCTAGACGGGTGTGGGCCGCCGCCGCGCGGCCCTGTCCATGGTGCGCCATGGTGCGGCACGCCTCGCCCTGCCCTGCTCCACGCTGTCCTCCCGGGGTCGTGCTCTCTCACTTTCTGTCTCTCTCCACCCCTGCCTCCCAGGCCGCCAGGGTCTCGGCGTTCCTTTCCCCTTTCTTGAATTTCTTCTTTTGTTCTTTAGTCTCCTACCGGTCTTTCTCCCCTTCCCTCCTCGCCATCCCCCACTGGGCTCTCTCCTGTCTCGGGGATTTCAGAACTATTAGACTAGACATTTTTGGCCTTTGCAGTTTTGGAGAGTGCATGGAATTCCTTCTAACTCGGGGGAGGAGACCTGCCAGTCACTTGCTAACAAAAGTACCTCCTGTTATAAAACCGCCCTTTATTCTCCCAGCGCACACTCCTCATTCTTTCACCTCGTGTCATTTCATTTATTGTTTCTTCTTTAAAAATGGGGTTTATTAAAGAGGTTAGGCTGAAGGAGGAAGGAAAAAAGTCCTGTTTCTAAAGTGTTTGAAGTTAAAAGGAAGGCAAGACAAACTTAAGACTCCTGTATTAGGATTTTTTTTTTTTTTTTTTAACGAAGGAGATGTGATACATTTTTAAAAAATCTTTAAAAACGTAAATTTTTGGACAGTATTGGGTCGTCTTATTTACAGACAGTAAATCCTCAGTGTAAATCCAGCAGCAGATGTTTATTTTCACAAACTTTTTCATCTAAAAGTGAGTTTTAATTGAATACTGTTCAGTGAAGTTAGGACACGAAGAGACATTTGTTGGTCATGAATACTGTGGGAAATCTTTACTGTGTGTTACAAGTGGAGCAGTCTCATTTTCTGTTTTAGTCATCTGCCTTGAAGTCAGGTGTGAATTTTCTGTCATTTTTTTCTTAAGCATTTCTAAAAATATCGTTTATAAGCGTTAAATAATGTGCTTTTCTTTTCCGTTGTACGTTCAGTTTCTTCTATACCAATGTTGACTTTTTTAAACCTTCAGGAAAGGCGAAATTTTAACTTTGTCATCAAGTTATTTGGCAGTCCTCTAATTCATGAGTACAAGTCAAGCAGTAACGCTGAATGATTTGAAAGGTCATTAGGAGTGGAAGCAGAGCAGTTTATGCCACATGAGTTTTAGGGTTAAGTGCACCATGTGGATTGTACAACTGAGATTAGAAATGACTTTGTGCTAATGGTCTGCTTTACACGCCAGAACAACAAAGCTCTATCTCCAAGGTGAAAGTGGCTGCTCTGCAGTCAGCTGCTGTTAGCAATCTAGGGTTTTTTTTTTTCCTTTTTTTTTTAAAATTACAGACTAAGCAGCCCATAGTTTCAGAAAAGAGAATGCATAGGTCATTAGTGCAGATATGGAGCACCCTTTTTTTTTTAATACAAGCTAAATATTCATAGGACTCTGTGCCTTTGTTAACTGAAGTGTCTACGTTATTTTACTTTGAGAAATTATTAGTTTAGTTAGTCTGTCACCTAGATTTACATAATTCTAGTCAATTTTGCATATTATGATGATCAACATCAATATTTTCTTTAGTCTTTCTCATTTTAAGATATTAGCGTTTTTTACATTAAAAAATCCGAATTTGAGCATTCAGCCTACCTGATAAAAAGATAAAATATTATATCACAAAGTTATAACCAGCTTTCCCTTTAAATAATACAAGTGACTTTCAAATTCTTACATAGGTTTATGGTTAAGAAAAAAAAATTAATGTTGCTTTTACCATTGACCTAGTTAATTAATATATTAGAAACCTGTGTTGTTTTTCTGGTTCACATCTTAATTGCATAACCCCCATGTTCTAATTTAAATACGTTTGTATGGGTTATGGGGCATCTAGGACAGTATTTTAATGTTCATAGAAATTCGGAGTTCTAAGACTTAACACATAGATCCTGGTTTCAACCCTGCGTGAGGACCTTGGAAAAAAAACCTTATGTGTTTTTCACCTATTAGGTACAGATTTTAAAGAGATTAATATTCAACATATGAAGCATACATAAAAAGAAGCAGCTTTGTTCTAGAATGTGGCAAGGATTCAGTCATCTTAAGTGTAAAGCATGTGTTTATTCTCAGTATGTATTTGATTTTCATGTACTTTGAAACATGAGTTCTTGTGAAAATAAGAAGAGTTAACTTAGTTGGTGTTCAGTTTATTTTAGTTACTAGACAAAGTTATGTGTATTTCTGTGCTTTTCTTAACTTGAGGCATGGCGGTCATTACTAATAGGTAGTAGGTTGCAAACATACTAGGTGTAATTTGAAAAACAGTATTTTGCATATCTTTACTTGTTTTTAAAACACTACATATTAAGCCTTAGATACTTTCTGAGTTTTATACTTTCATGAAAGTCTGCCCTAACCTTCTAAAAGTTCAGACTGAGATTTTATGAGGAAATACATTTTAGATATGTCTTGTTTTTACATGTAGAGTCTAAAGTCTTTCTGGAGCAGATTATTTTCATGATAGTATAGAGCAGCAAACTGTCCTTAATTTTCTTTTTCATTAAAAATTTCAATTCTTAAATCTGCTGTGCTTCATTAAGCTTTAGGGTTATTAATAGGGAAATGTCAAGACTTAAAGCAACAGTTAATCTTGCTTTAAATCCTGTTTTTTTTTTTTAATCCTAAGTGATTAAAATCCCCATCTTGTTTTCAAGGGGATATTATGAAGTTACAAGAGTGATTCTTAAAAATCAGAGCTGTTATTTAAGAAGTGTAGTGTTTGTATATACACTACCATTTTTCCCAGGTTAACATTCAGATTTGTTCTTTTGGCTCAAATACAAAAAAGTAATCAAGTTTAGGCAGTGCTTGGATTTGGTGGTGGATTTTGTCAGCCATTTAAAAACGTGATAGATTTTTAAATTTGGATAATCATCGAGTAAGTATTTCCCTCTGACAGCAGTATCCTTGCTAGAACCTAAGTATTTTCAAGTTGGGTTGAGAGTTTTAAGTTGAAACATAATTGGTACCAACAAATCACTGTGTCTCACATTTTTGTTTTTTCCCTACTAAAATTTCATTTTAATTTTTCAGAAAAAGACATCAGTTAATTTGAGCAGATGCTAGTCTTTGTATTTAACTAAATACATGTAAGTTTTAATTAAACAACCCTATCCATGCCAAGGAAGAGGTATATACAGATTAATGTTTTGGTAAGAGTTATATCTTCTGCATATATGGAGTGATGGGTCTAAAGTAGGCAGAGCAAGGTGAATTCACAAGCTAAATGAGACTTTTTGACAGATGTAGATTTAAAGATTATGATTTATGTTATAATAGAGTCTAAGGAAAATTTAGATTAATTTCTGCTTAAATTTTTATTCCTTGTTACTCACTCTTTGGTATTCAGTGCACTTCCTTGTCTGCTTCCAACTGTACTTACAGCACTCAGGCCCTTGGATTGCATACACACACATGCACACACACACACACACACCCCAAATGTATGTTGAGGACTGCTATATACATATGAGTCTCTTGCAACACTGAGTAGAGTCTGATATGAAGTATCAATCAATAATTGATTGATTATGTCATGAAAGGTGGTTTAGGCACCAACAGTATAATAACTGATCTGTGCAAGTGAATGCCCCCTTGTGTAGTGTCAAGGGCAAGAGCTAGTGTCAAGGGAAGGAAGCATGGGGTTCTGACCTCATCCAGATGTAGTCTACTCTCTTAAACTCCTGAGACCTCATTTTCCTCAGCAGTAAAATCTTGGGCCTAGTTGGATTAGTTGATCTGTAAGAGACTGTACAGTTGCATGATTTCTGGGGCTACTCAAAAAATACCTCAAACACCTCTCCTTTTCGAAGGTTGTGGAAAGGCTTTTTTTCAGCCTAAAATGTAAGAATTTTCAGATACTTGGAGTGGTAGAGTGTGAGTTTTGAAGATTTATTAACTATAGTTTATCATAAGCGATAGGTTTAAAGTCATCTGTATTTTTTATATGCCTGAATTTTAAACTTAAAATTTTCTTCATTGGCTGGGCTACCTTTGCTAGTAAAAGTAAATGGTTTGGGGGAGGGGTTTAGGCTTAAAGGAAGGTAAGTGTAATATTACTGAGACTAAAAATTATTTATTTTATTAGTTTTATGAGCTCGTGTTTCTTTGAAAGAAGCGTTCAGGAGAGCCATTGAATTGAGTGATAGAGGTCAACATTAAAAATATAAGTGGGTCAACATTAAAAATATGGCCCTTTGTCAAGTTCTCCTGTAGCTTTTTTTTTTTTTTTTAAGACAGTCTCGCTCTGTCAGACTGGAGTGCAGTGGCACAATCTTGGCTCACTACATCCTCCATCTCTCAGGTTCAAGCAGTTCTCCTGCCTCAGCCTCCCATGTAGCTGGGATTACATGTGCCACCACACCCAGCTGATTTTTGTGTGTTAGTAGAGATGAGGTTTCACCATGTTGGCAAGGCTGGTCTTGAACTCCTGACCTCAGGTAATCCGCCTGCCTCAGCCTCCCAGAGTGCTGGGATTACAGGCATGAGCCACTGCTCCTGGCCGCCTCTAGTTTTTTTTTTTTTTTGTACAGGTATGCATGTATTTATGACAAACACCGGTATAGACACATATATGAAGATATTCATTGAAGTATTGCTTATGATTACAAAAGATTGGATTATTTGATCTCTAAAAGTCCATAAGTAAGAAATGATTTAATAAATTATGGCATAATGTGAAGCTAAATTTAATAACCTCTGCTGTAGGGAACAAAACATTTTCTACTAGTTTAGGTTCAAGAAAGCGATTGTTAAGCCACCTCATGTTTTGGAAATAGTCATGCACCTAAAAAAGCTACAGAGGGCCAGGCACTGTTGCTCATGCCTGTAATCCCAGCACTTTGGGAGGCCAAGGCGGATGGATCATGAGGTTAGGAGATGGAGACCATCCTGCCTAACACGGTGAAACCCAGTCTCTACTAAAAATACAAAAAATTAACCAGGCGTGACGGTGGATGCCTGTAGTCCCAAGTACTTGGAAGGCTGAGGCATGAGAATCACTTGAACCTGGGAGGCGGAGCTTGCAGTGAGCCGAGATCACACCACTGCACTCCAGCCTGGGCAACAGAGCGAGACTCCATCTCAAAAAAAGAAAAAAAAAAAGCTACGGAGAAGGACAACCAAAATAAATGGGGATTTCAGGCTTCTGAATGAGGGTTAATTTGACACAGACCACACTATAAGCTGCCACTGAGGAATATACAATCAAACAGTAGAATTAAGAATGAAGATAACCTAACACTAGGACAATCCAAGTTAGGTTTAGAACAACCTATAGCAGCCTGAGCTATAAGTAGATCCAGAGGAAGATTGGCTGAATTAATGGATAGCTAAATAATGGGTAAGTTTCCATGCTGACATCTTGGAAAAACCACTTTGTGCTGAGTTCTCAGTGCCTGAGATGTTATACTAGTTAGGCAAACCGTGGTAATATTTCACATTCT
Organism: Theropithecus gelada; assembly: GCF_003255815.1. Lineage (NCBI taxonomy): Eukaryota > Metazoa > Chordata > Mammalia > Primates > Cercopithecidae > Theropithecus > Theropithecus gelada. Next base: position 20,246,474 of record NC_037686.1, on the reverse strand, counting down.
CCTGACTGACTGAATGTTTAACTTTTCATCTGTTCCAGTGGTGGAAGTGTAATTGAAAGTAGACCTTACTAGTATCAGGAACGGGAGAGACAGAAGAACATTTAGTATAGGAATCAGAGTTCTAGTGTACCCACTGCCTTGATTAAGGAAGCAGTTTAACTTGGGTTTTTCAAAGTAGCATTGGGAGAATTAGTTGTATAATGCTTTAAAGCAGCCTGAGCTATTTTTTTTTTTTTTGAGATGGAGTCTCGCTCTGTTGCCCAGGCTGGTCAGCTCACTGCAAACTCCGCCTCCCGGGTTTACGCCATTCTCCTGCCTCAGCCTCCCGAGTAGCTGGGACTACAGGCGCCCGCCACCTCGTCCGGCTAGTTTTTGTATTTTTTAGTAGAGATGGGGTTTCACCGTGTTAGCCAGGATGGTCTCGATCTCCTGAGCTCGTGATCCGCCCGTCTCGGCCTCCCAAAGTGCTGGGATTACAGGTTTGAGCCACCGCGCCCGGCCAGCTTGAGCTATTTAAAAAGAGTTGCTATTATAAATATGATAGGGCAGTTATAATGGAGAGATGTTTGATCCATGATCTGTTCTTAGATTTTCTTTCATAAAATATACCTACCTATAATTTAAAAATTAGATAGTGTACTTACATACTCCCATATGTTGTAGTTTTAATTTTAATACTGATTTTTGTGTAATTAAAACATTAATTGGCCATTATAATTTAAAACATGTATGCCCAGATTTTTTTCCATTCTGATACGTTATTTAATTTTGGGTAGATTAAATAATTAGTTTTAAAAAGTAAATTAACAGGTGCATAGTTTGGAGTTTTTATTATTCCAGAAATCACTGGCACTAAAAATGTAAAAATGACTCTTTTCTCACTTCATTGCTAAAATACACTTTGAGTTTTCTTAACTTTCTTCTGTTGCACTATCGGACTTTGATGTTACTGCTTTCATTAAGGGTTGTAAGGATTGTCCTTTTAGTTTTTTCCCACATCTGCAGTTTTAAGACATTTCCCAATTTATTTTATATTTGGTAATTGTCAGTAGGTCATTCATATAACTCAGTAGAGCAAATACAGCAGAGAAAACCCTTGAAACTAGGTATTTGCTGCCTGTTTAAAGAGTTTTTCAAGCCAATGTCTGGTAGTATTAAACCTCAGAAATTAAGTGTTTTTAATTTCAGGGAAGGAAACTGTTATGTTTCAGTTCATTGTCTCTATAACTATGAGATAGGTGGTTTTGTTCTCATTTTAGAGGTGATGAAACTGGAACTCAAACATTTTGAATATGATGAGAATCCAGAATAAAACCATATTTGTCATATTCAAGTTGGGTTTGACTACAAAGCATACGAGTTTCTGTCTTTATCAGACTGCAGCCCTTTTTGTATAATACCCAGAGAATGAATATCACAATAAAGAAGAGTTTCTCTCTACTTACTTGATTTTTTTTTTCTTTAAATAATTAACTTTTGAATTACACTCTCTGTTTAACCTTGGCCTTAAATATTTTACTTTCTTTTGGCATCTGAAGCCAAAACATAATGCTTGGTTAAGATTTTCATTCATTTTTCATATGGTCTCTAGGAGAGAGAAAACATTTTAGAAGCATTCATAATCAGTTTTTAAAAGTTCTTCTAATTGTTTTGATCAACAAATAATATGCTGGTAAGTACTCCAAAATAATATATGAATCTTGGAACATAAAATACTTTCTGAAAGCCTATAAACTCTCAGGCCACAGACTACACATTTTTTTTGAAACTCTTTTTTTCCATATTCAGTGTGAAAGTAAATGCAAGATATTCCACCACCAATTTTTGAGAAGTTTTAATGTTTAATGTTCAAATATTTTCCATATTTGAACTTTGCATTACTTTTTCTCACACTATGATAAAGTTATTTGCCGTATTTTAATATACATGTCCACATCTCAAAATGACCCCCTACAGACAAGTTCCAGTGAATATTCTGTAGAGTAACTGCGTACAGATACTGATTTGTTTGCTGCTGGGAAAAACCTAGAACTATTTTACTTATAACTTGACCTGTTGTTGGTGGGTGGATACACTTGGCTTGACTGTAATCTTGCACGAAATGTCTGTTTGTTGGGAAACTATTAAGTGGAACCTGAAATTAAGGACTAAAAAAATACATTCACTAAGTTTAAGGGGGATATAATCGCCCCACCCCCACTTAACATAAATCTTTAATAAACTAGAAACTGTGACCACTTTGTTATTATTTTTCCTTTTGTTGTCTTAATTGGTTAACACAGACTTTCAAAGTCTGAAGTTCATTCTTCATGGCTCTCAGGTTGAGTAAATAAAGAAAAGTCTGTTTTTGCAGTGAAAATATTAGCCTTTGGCACTCACTCTCTTGGTAAAGTCTGTTTGGTGTCAACACTTCCACGATTGGGTTCTAATATCCTGCTTCCTGATACGATATTTTAGGGAACTCAAAATTAAGATTAAATATGTATAATACACATATGTTTACTTTATGGAAGTGTCAAATGCATACAGGAAATTGTACATAGAAGTGGACAGTCTGCTAAATGTTTCTAAATGGAACATACTAGTTAATCACCACTGAATCAAGACAGAATTTTACCGGTACCCCCTTCCAATTTTAACATCCCTCAGTGGTAACTATTTATTTGACTACCAACAGCATGATGTTTTTGCTTCTTTATACTTTATGAAACCATATTCTCTTTTGTGTTTGGCATCTTCCACTCAGTACACAGAATCTTTCTCATATTTATATCATATGTATTTGTAATTGTCACAAAATTAGGAAAGACTTATGGACACTATAGAAATATATTGGAGGTAAGGAGGTTGAAAATTGGTTTAAAATGGAAAGATTAATCGTTTTGCAGCTAAAGGCCACTTGCACATTTATGGTGTCAAGCCACTAAATACCTTTTGTGAGTTTTCTTACAATGTCTTTTGCCGTAGTTCTGGTAGTTTGTCAATATCACTTCAGCCAAATGCCAAAGACATTTGGAATTCTGTTAAGTTATAGTCTCTCTTGTCCTTCCTTTTATTAGAAGGAGAGTGGAGACAAAGAACTAAATGATCTTTCTGACCTGAAGTTTTTAATCAGAAGATTTAGGTGTTAACAGACGCTAATCTTTTCAGCAATGCTTCTTAATACGTTCTCTGAGCTTACTGGTGACCCAGTTTTCAACAAGGCTTTACCCAGTTTGTTTTTGGTTTTAATTTTGGAAAGGTTACATTGAGGGGTTTCTAATTCCACACACTGTGTGTATCTGGGTTCCATTTACCTTTTTTTTTATGTTTGTGTATCTTTTTTAAAGATCTGAGAGTCTGCCAGGAGGGATGCAGGTTGCCCACATTTGTCCCAGGATCTATCTATCTGGAGGCCTTTTCTGTTTATAATGGTTTAATAGCTCTAGATTGCTGGTAGAGGATTCCACGCATAATGATGAAGACTTGAGGAATCAAATTCCATAGGTAATTGCCCACCAAGGATTTGTTGGCTTCAAAGCTTCTCTAATTTATTTATCTTCTTACACTTGTGGACTTAATTTTACCGTAATTTAAAGATTGTGCTCTTGGTGTGGCCTTAGCTTATTGATAGGTAATTTGTATTTCACTTGCTTTTGCCTCCATACATTGGTTTTCTACCATAAAAGTAATTGTGTACATACAGTGTTTGTGTTTGAGGGCATTACGTCTTCTTCACAGTGCTATCTTTACTGTTTGACAGATAAGAACATTTGGGGAGAATATTATAACCATTGATTTAATTTACAAATTGATTTAGAATTAAGTACCTTGTTTATGATCCTTCCCTTTATTTGAGGCCTTCTTGATGAAGCTGTGTTTTAAAGGGAGGTAGCGGTGTACTCAAACGTAGATAACAGTGGATTATTTTGCAGATTGCTTATAACATTTTAGGGTGGAAAATAAAGCATTTTGAAAGGTTACTTTAAGTATTTATATATAATAGATACTGTCAAGATTGTGATTCCTTATTTTCGTGAATCTTGGTTCTTCGTAATTAAAATACAGACATACATATATATGTGAGTGTGTCTGAAATACTCCTCTTTGGTGGGTAAGCAGTCATATAAATTGAGGCCTGTCCATTTCCAAAGACAGCTTCCTCAAACCTCATACTATGTCAGATATTACTTATCTGTTTGTGTTTTCACATATGGATATTTTATTTATCTGAAATTTACTTTTCTATGTGTTTTGTGGAAGGAGGTCTTGCTTTATTTTTTTGCCTAGATTTTGTATACATGGTGATATATATACACACAATAATACATTTAGCATTTGTTAAAGTTTCTGCTTTTCTGAACTGAAATGCTTTTTTTTATCACGTACATCATTTCTGTGGATTTCTAAATCTTTTTCTGTCTTTTCTCTTACGTTACACTGACTTAGTAGCCTGAAGAAGCAGTGTGACACAGTGTTAAGACTGGGGACTCGAGCCAGATTTGCATTGGTTCCCTGGCTCTGACACTTGTTTTTTGTGTGGACTTGGACAACACATTTGATATTTCTGTCTCAGTATGCCCATCTGTAAAATGGGGTAATAAATAGTATCTATCATAAGGTGGTTATCAAGAATAAATGGGTGAGTGTGTGTGTGCGCGCGCGCGCATATATAAATCACTTAGAAAAGTGCTTTCAGGCTGAGTGTGGTGGCTCACAGTTGTAATTCCAGCACTTTGGGAGGCTGAGGCCAGAGGATAGCTTGACCCCAGGACGTTGAGAACAACCTGGGCAATATAGTGAGATCTCCCTTTTTACAAAAAATAACTAGCTGGGTGTGGTAGTGCACACCTGTAGTCCCAGCTACCCCAGAGGCTGAGGCAGGAGGATCACTTGAGTTAGTAGTTCAAGGTTACGGTGAGCTGTGATCACACCACTGCACTCCAGCCTGGGCAACAGAGGAAGACTCTGACTCTAATAATAGTAGTAATAATAGAAAGAGAAGTGCTTTCATATAGTGAGCAAGATGTTGTATATTTATTTGAAGATTTGGGGACCTGGTCATTAACCGTGGTTTTACACAAACACAATCAATGGATAATGTAATTGTTTAAATAAGTTTGAGCACTTAATGCATGCAAGACTTTGTTCTATGTTCAGTGTGACAACCAGATAAATTATAGCTCTGCAGGGACTACCTACTACCAGTGTTCCATCAACCGCACTTGGAAACCACAATTGAAGGGCAAATATTTTAATAATCCTCCTTAAATTTTAACAGATGTTATCTAGGCTGATACAATTCCACTGTCTTTATAATTAGGGAAAGGCATTAGTGTATGTAGAGTGTTAATTCTGCCAGTGATTTGATTTGGAAACAACAGGTATATCAGATAGGAGCTTTTCTGGTGTCTCCTCCTAGATCTGTCTCTTGTTTCTGTAATTTAATTTTTTCGTATGCTAATAAGGATCCATGTGTGCGCGCGCGTGTGTGTGTTTGTGTGTGTTTTGAGACTAGGCTAGAATCAAAGTTACTTAGCCTCTGAATGCTTTTAACATGATGATGACAAGCCCGTAGAGGAGAGGGTTGAGTGTAATGGTACCGTATTGGTTGATGCCAGCACAGCATCTGGGAAAACAGGGAAGGTGGATTCATTGTCCTCATAGATGGCAATGGTTTATTGACGATTAGATGCAGGAAATGTTGCCTTTAACTTAGTATCTTTCTATCCTAATAATAGCTTTTCATTATTTTAGTAATTACTATGTACCAGACGCGATACAAAGCACTTTGCATGTGTTAACCCGTTAAATTCCTCCCCAATATACGTAATTTACATATTAGGATACCAAAGCATGGCAAGGTTATCTGAGCTGTGCAAGGTTGTTGTGTTAAATGTTGGAGCTGGGGTTTAAATGCAAGTAGCCTCATGTCAGGGCCTGTGTTTCTAAGTTTGATACGTATTTGAATCCAGGCAGAAAAAAAATGAAAGCAGATTGACATCCGTTTGTATTTTTTATATATATATATATGTATATATGAAGATCCCTTTTTAAAAATAACTTTTTATTGTGAAGTGTGATATGATAGAGAAGCCTGTAAAGCGTATGTGTACAATTTAAAGGACAATTAAAGCATATAAAGTACATCCGTATAACTACCAGCCTGGTTAAGAAAACAGAATATTCCTACTACCTTGGACATCCCCGGAGTGCTGCGTCCATTCCCCTCTCTCCTCCCAGAGATAACTACTGTCTGGATTTTTCTAACATTTATTCATTGCTTTCCTTTGTAGTTTTATCATCTATGTATATATTCTTTATAGAGAGGAGACAGCTGGGTGCGGTGGCTGATGCCTGTAATCCCAGCACTTTGGGAGGCCAAGGCGGGCGGATCACGAGGTCAGGAGATCGAGGACATCTTGGCTAACACAGTGAAACCCCGTCTCTACTAAAATCACAGAAAAATTAGCTGGGCATGGTGGCGGGCGCCTGTAGTCCCAGCTACTCGGCAGGCTGGGAGGCTGAGGCAAGAGAATGGCATGAACCCAGGAGGCAGAGCTTGCAGTGAGCTGAGATTGCTTCACTGCACTCCAGCCTGGGTGACAGAGCGAGACTCCATCTCAGGAAAAAAAAAAAAAAAAAAATATATATATATATATAAAAAAAGAGAGAGAGAGGAGACACGTTTTTATATATGTATATACATCATGCATAGATGTATACATGTGTCATGCATGTGTATATATAATGTATTTTTCTGTGATTTGCTTTTTCTACTCAGCATTATGTTACAAGATTCAGCTGAGTTGTGTAGGTGTAATTTGTTCATTTTCACTGCTGTAGAGCATTGCATGCTATGAATATGGTGCAGTTTACTTACTTGGTTTATTGTTGATGGACTTGGGTGTGTGGTTTCAGTTTTTTGCTGCTGTCAACATTCTTATGCATGCCACCTGGGTATAAATGCCAGTGATACTCTAGGGCTGTGTTCCCCAAACTTAAATGAGAATCACCAGAAAGGTTGTTAAAATAGGGATTCCTGGCCCTAGTCCTGATCATCTGATTCAGTAAGCCTGCAGTAAAGCCTGAATATTTGCCTGTCTGGCAGACTCCCAGGTGATAGTACGGTGGTCTGCTCTTGGATATGTACCAAGGAGTAGAATTGCTAGATTGCAAGGTATTCATGTTTTCATCATTACTAGCTAATACAAGATTGTGTTTTCCATACTGGTCTGCCAGCACTATGTGCATAGTTTCCCCCTAATTTTAGGATACTTGTTGTAGTCAGACTTCAACATTTTAAAAAATCTGGTGGACTGCATAATAGTGTCTCATTTTGCCTTAAATTTGAAATCTGGTTTCTGATGAGAGTTTTTGTATGTATTTTGACCTTTTGGTTTGCCTTGAAGTGTCTGTATGAACACTAGCCTGTTGGATGAAGTTCATAACTTGTTTGTAGCTTGGCCTTGCTGTGTGTTGCTCATTCTCTTCACCTAACATTTTCAGTCATGGCTTGTATAGGTGTGTTTTGAAGCATTGAGAACCTTCTAGGTAGCCGACACGGGATTAATATTTACTGAGTGCTTACTATGAGCCAGGCCAAGCACTTGACCTGCATTTTCATATAATCCTCACATCAATCCTCTGCAATAGGTAGACGTTATTGTCATTATCCATTTTAAAGATGTCTGAACAGAGATTGGCTTAAACCACTCACCTGAAGGCACACTGCTGTGAGGTGGCCGGCCAGGGCTTTAACAGTGCTTTACTTTCCTGATAACAACTGGGCCAGTTCCCTGAAAGTCTGCGAAAGAATGGACGCAGTGGGAGCAAGATTAGTCTATTCTGGACTTTGAAGGATTGTTGCCTGAAGGAGATTTGGACTTTAGAATGAGGATTTAAAGGATCTCAGTTTCATGGAGCAAACTCTGGGCTTAAGAATGGGAAAATCTAACAGATTGAGCCAGATTCAGGATAGGCTACCAAAGAAGCAGGCGGTTTCTGCTGCGCGCCATGCAGCTTCTTGGTGGTGACTTGGAGATGCAAGTATCTGATGAGCTGTTGATAGTTCCTTCTGTGAATCACTCTGTTTTCTCCTGACCTCACCCCACCTTGGCCCAGTTCTGTACTCACCCAGCAATCAAGGGGCACGAGTGGCTTTCTGTTGCGAGCACTTGTGCTCCCCTGAGTACTTGAGGGGTCTTGGTTGTGCTCCCCTAAGTACTTGAGGGGTCTTGGTTGTGTGCCTCAGACTCAGCACAGAGACATCCTAGTGGGCCTGAGGCCCTGCTGTCTGTTTAACAATGTTATTTGGACCTACTTCTTTTTGATCGTTTAGCCTTGGCCTTGAGTGTTCAGTAAGATTGAGACTTTGTAGATAATTTTGTTGTCTTTGAAGGGAGCTAGGCAATAGTGCTCCTTATCCATTTCAAGTCTGTACAAATAAGACCAAAGAATCAGTAGATAGAGAACCAAAATTACAACATGTATTACTGATAAAGACAAGGTTAGAGAATGTGGCTTAAATCTTAAACATCTCAGATTTAGTTACCCTTGGCCTCCCATCTTCGACAGTGCTCCCATCTGGGGATCCTGCCCCCCTCAGACCTATAGCTTAACAATATTTGCATGACATAGGTGGTATGGCTCTGACAGAAAAAAAGGTGATGAAGAGCCTGGGCTCCGTATGCCCACTTGCTTTATCTAAGTTGGCCAGAAGTCAAGAATATTATTACTAGTGCAGCTCCCTCTACATGGAAGTAGAGGATAAGGGTTAGCCTCTAACGGTCCCCAAATTTTGGATTGACTGTTGAGCTCATGTTCTTTGTCATCAAGTAGTGTGTGCTTATTCCAAAATGTGGCAACTCCCCTCAGAGGGCGAGATGGGCATCTGTCAGGACAGACTTATTCCCAACTTCTTGAAGTCTTGGAAGATCTGTAGCTTTGCTTTTTTTTTTTTTTTGAGATGGGGTCTCACTCTATCGCTCAGGCTGGAGTGCAGTGATGCAGTCTTGGCTCACTGCATTCTCCTCCTCCCAGGGTCAAGCTATTTTCCTGTCTCAGCCTCCCAAGTAGCTGGGACCACAGGTGTGTGCCAGCATGCCCAGCTAATTTTTGTATTTTTTGGTAGAGATGGGGTTTCACTGTGTTGGCCAGGCTGATCTCGAACTCCTGACGTTAGGTGATCCACCTGCCTTGGCCTCCCAAAGTGCTGGGATTACAGGCGTGACCCCTGTGCCCGGCCAGCTTTACTTTTTATAGTGTTCCCAAACTAAAACCTAATGGGTCATGCAAGATGATCACAGCAATAGTCTTAACAGTTTTCAAAGTTAGAAAGCAAACCAGGCTCTGCTCCTGGAAGAATCATCCAGGCGAAATTGTTTCTCATGTTCCACAGTAGAGAGCTCATGGTAGGTGAGGGATGGACTGATAGTGGGCAGAGAAAACATTCTTCATTTTAACCTTTCCTGGATGCTGGTCAGTCTAAGCCTCTTGTCTGTAATCTGCAACCTTTGAACTAAACGAAGTTGAAAGGGGGAAGTAGAAACATAAAGATACTGAATATGCTAGATGAGAAAAAAGGCACCTCAAGAATGACGAGGACCATCGGACATTTCTGAACCTTGTGCTGGGTGACAGTATCTCAGATGCCAGCTTTCTGAAAGAAAACCTGGTATGCATGTGTTACCCCAAGTGGTAAATAGGAAGTGCTAAACAACCTCCCAGTGGGAGCCTCTCCTCAGTTGGGTTTTGGTTTACAGCCAGCCTGTTCAAAACTCCTTTCCCTTTGAGACTTTCCCTTCGTGTCCCTTGGATCTGACAGCCCAGTGTTATCACCACGTTGGGTTCGATCTGGTGGTTGACTGGTGGAGCAGGTGTTTTCAGTCTCGGGCACCACTGGCTCTTTTCTCTGCCATTTACTATGGAGTGGCTTTGGCCAGAGAAGGCCGCCTCAAGGAAAGATTTTTTGTTCACTTGTAAAGACCATCCAGACCACTTGGTGGGGTCTGACCCTTGAGCCAATTGTCAAGCTGTCAGAATCCACACTGTCCCCACCTTGCCCAAGTGAGAGCCTTGCTAGTGCTCTTGAACTCAGTGTTATTAAAAAATAACAAACATTGCTCATTGACTAGTCTTTAGGCAGTAGATGTTGAAATAATTCTCTGTTTATGCCCCTCGGCTTGTTCAAGCTGAGGCCCATGAGCACTTCCAGAGTCCTGAGCTACCTTAGACCATTGCCAAGGCCAAACTGTGGCAGCCTTCACCCAGATTGTGGCATCCCTCACCCAAATTGTTCACCATTGGGCTAAGGTCACTGTGCATCCTGCCTCTTTTCTGTCTAGGACCCTTGGTTTATAGTCTTTCCTGAGGTCCTGCTGTTTTTTTTCTTGAGGCACCACCTCTTAAACAGCTATCATTTTCCTGGAGATAAGCCACCCTAAGTGGTGGTCAAGCATCAAGGTCAAAATACTCTGTGGTTTAGGAATTTAAGCCTTTTGATGTTAAAAGCCACCTCTCCAACTATAAAAACCAGCCACCCTACAGAATCAAGGCTGTAAACCACCAAGTTAAAAGAAAAGTGCAGGGGACCGGGCGCGGTGGGTCATGCCTGTAATCCCAGCACTGTGGGAGGCTGAGGTGGGTGGATCACCTGAGGTCAGGAGGTTGAGACCAGCCTGGCCAACATGGCGAAAGCCTGTCTCTACTAAAAATACAAAAATTAGCCGGGCATGGTGGAGGATACCTGCAGTCCCAGCTACTCAGGAGGCTGAGGCAGGAGAATTGCTTGAGCCGGGGAGGCGAAGGTTGCAGTGAGCTGAGATTACACAAGTGCACTCCAGCCTGGGTGACAGAGTGAGACTTACTTTAAAAAAAAAAAAAAAAAAAGTGCAAGCATCCTTTTCCCACTGCCAGAAGCCCAAGTTCCTCCATGAATACTTTATTCCCCTACATTGGACTCCTTTTTTGTTTCTCAAGATCCCCAGATAGGTCACCAAGTGCTGAAGTCTTTCAAAGGACCCAGTAAATAGGACCTGTTCTCCCTGTCTTGAATTCTGAACCAAGTGAAATGTAAGCCAGAAGAATCAGAAGATACGAAAGGAAAATATCACCGTAGTCCTGATGAGCACTAGGCTGGCAGGCATGGCCTTCCTCTGTTGGCATGTCCCCCTTACTAACACTGAATCCCAGAATTCCAAAGACATGCCCGCTTCCTTCCACTGCCAGATTGCTGCAGGGAATCTGTGAACTCCCAGCATGGAAAATGAGATCACCAAGCAGCTTTTCTGTGGACCTGTGACTCCCAGATGGGCGGAGTAGGGGACAGGGTTGGGCACCAGCTGCTCAGATTATTCTTTCAAATGCAGCCTTCAGGTAAATTTGATCCATCCCTCTCTCTTCAGCATAACACTTTACAAACTTTTTAGTCTCAGGACTCTTTTACTTGCTTAAAAATTAGTTCTTCAGTGAGCTTTTCTATTATAGATAATATCTATCAGTGTTTACCATAGAGAAATTACACTGAAAAAATTATATTTAATTCATTTAAAATATTAAACCAGTTGTATGTGTAACATAAATAACATTTTTTATGAAAAATTCATGTATTTTCCAAAAGAGAAAAACAAGATTAGTGGGAAGAATAGCATTGTGCATTACATTTTTGCAATGTCTTTAATGTCTGGCTTAATAAGAAGATAGCTGGTTTTTCATATCTGCTTCTGAATTTTCTCTGTTAAGGTATCACATATAGCCTCTGGAAGACTTCACTTTACACTTGTGAGATAATGAGAGTGAAAAGGGAAAATACGTTGTAATATTTTGGAAGTGGCTTTGATTTTGTAGATCCCCTGAGAGGATCATGGGAACTCCTAGGAGTCCACTCCTCAGACCATACTTTAAGAATTGTCATTCAGGATAAGACTGACTGGGGCAGTGGAAATTACTGGGAGTTGAGAGCAGAGTGCCTTCCACATTGAAAGAAGCATCAGGAAGGGAAGAAGCATTTCCCCTATGGGTTACACTGTAAAACTATCCAGATGCCAAACTTCAGTCACCAAAGATAGGACAATGCTTGTCCTTTGCCCTTGAGTTGAAACTGGAACAGACCATATTAGCTCTGCAACCTCAGCCTACAGGGCTTGAAGATGTACTTCTTTATTGCATGATCTATTAGAACACCACTGGATGGGGTGCTGCTTCCAGAATAAGTTCAGGAAAGGCTTTGAACTCTGGCGTTATGCCTCCTTTCACTGCAGTGCATTTCTGGAAGCTATGTCTTGAATGTTGTTTTCTCACAAGAATAATGCTATAATTGGGTTGTGTTTATCTTATCAGGGACTCAGAATTACATAAATCATTACTGTGGCCAGCTACTCAAATTAAATCAGAGTTATGGGTACTGTAAACATCTGTAACCATTTTTAAAAACTGAAACCATGCTCCAGGTTTTATGAAATGGGCCTAATTGTACATGAATACAGGGGACTCCAGAGCAAATAAAGTGTATAAAGAGTTCATTATAGACTATAATTATTCCTTCATCAATATCATGTCTGAAAATTTACATACTAGCCATGATAGCTATTTACTGATAATTTTCCATGTATACTTTTAGAAGAGTTTGGGCTGGGGGGTATGAGACTTTGATTTGGAGGACTTAAAATGTTTAAAAAAGTTTGACCTGATATCTTTTTTTTCTTAGTTTTTTCCATAGTGAACAGAAACATTGAAATTGTTTTATTAGCATATATCACATATCATATGTGAGAATCGTATTTTAGGAGAAAATTTATTATGGCAACAGGCAGATTTTTCACTTAATCTCAATTCATATAGGACAATTTCCAGCCCTTAGCCAGTTAGGTACTATGTGTCAATGTATGTGAATACTTCCTAATAGGCATTGTAGTGGTTGGGTTAAGGGTTATCCCCAAGGCCTTTTGATGCCAGTTTGAATAGTGTCCCTAAATTGATTAACTAAAAGACTTAGGGCAGTTTCCTTTAAGTTAGTTTCCTTGCCTGCAAAATGGCAGTACTAACAGCATCTACCTCATAGGGTTGTTGTGAGGACTATTTAAGATATACTGCATAGAAAGCATTGTAGCATGCTTTTTGGCACATATTAAGCACTCAGTAAATATTTGCAGTCACTGATACTGAGTGTATTTAGTTGAATGAATTTCCAAGTTCATTATAAAGACAGTCTAATGCCAAGTGCTATACTATTTGATAACATTTTGAGTATTATATATAAGTGTGTTGCAGTCTCTGCTGAGTGCAATGAGTTGACGGGACAGAATCAATCTGAGCCGTGATTGGCCATCTCTCCTGGAATGCCATAGGCACTTCTGGAACTTTTCCTGACAGTTCAATTGCACAGCTGCCTGGGCCATTATCATTTGATAGTATTAGCCTTTTACCTGCCAATTAAACCTGTAGGTACATTGTTGCTACCTGTTACATTAAGCATCCGCTTCATGGTAAGCTCCTGTCTATCCTTTGAGACTCAAGAAAGCCTGGAAGCCTAGGAAGCCTCTTCTCACTTGGGCAGAAGAGATTTGGGATTGCACAGAGGTCTATGTGGATGTTACTGGATGTATATTTTCATCTTGTCCTAAGCCTTGATAGTTTCTGCTCCTAGGAAGGTGACGTTCTAAATCATATTTTGTATGCAGACCCAGATTTTTGTCCATCAAACTCTTGTATTGTGGTGCTTTCAGCTAAGAGTTCAATTTCAACAGTTTGCAGGTTCCTGTGCCAGCATCAATGCTATTTTTGACTATTCTGTTTGTCCTTACTTGATTAAAAGAAATGACAATCAGAAAACTAAAAGTACTGATACTAGAGCTACTCAAGGACACATCCTAATAAGATAATTAAAATAAAGATGGAAATTACTAGGTGGTCAGATGGGGCAAATGTGTGATTTCAGTGCAGTATTCATTGAACCTAAGCTGCTCTAGAGCACATCATGAAAGCAAGAAAGTTAAAAAAACCCATGCAGGACAAGATAATCTCCTTCCAGAGTGGTACTTGACAAAGCAAAAATATTGCAGCTGTTCAGGGTTAAACTTCTGCACGTTTTAAGCATTTTCGCAGGGATGTGAAATTCAAAGTGCCATCAGTGGCATAACTGACACAGAGAAAAATCTTTGAAGAGTGGCAGTAGCTCTTGAATAATCTTCTTAACATAGCCTCCAGCATCATGGATGGAATCCTGTGAGATGTCGAGAATCTGGCAAATGTAATTGTATGGTGAGAAATTGGATTAAAAAATAAAAGAAAATTAGTCATGCCGAATGTTCTTGAACAGTTTCATTACTCTGTCACCATGTAGTCAACTGACCACCTTAACAGTGTCTTCATTAACTGTTTATGTTTGCTTATGTCATTTGTAAGACATAACCGCATAATAAAAGTATTACCATAGTTGTCGCCCTCCCTGTACTGCGGCTTCATCCCCCAACCCACAAATCACATATCATGAAGGGAATTCCACTTGTGCATCTTTTGTCCTTGTTTGTGAGTAAATTTCCATTTTTTTTGAGCTTGGTTTCTTTATGGTATTCCTTCTTTACAAGATAATTTTAAAATATTTCTCAGTTACTTACAGAACAGAGATAAAAGTCTCCACAATAAAGGCCAGGCACGGTGACTCACGCCTATAATCGCAGCACTTTGGGAGACTGAGGCGAGTGGATCACGAGGTCAGGAGATCCAGACCATCCTGGCTAACACAGTGAAACCCCGTCTCTACTAAAAGTACAAAAAAAAAATTAGCCAGGCGTGATGGCGGACTCCTGTAGTCCCAGCTACCCGGGAGGCTGAGGCAGGAGAATGGCTGAATCCAGGTGGCGGAGCTTGCAGTGAGCCTAGACAGTGCCACTGCATTCCAGCCTGGGTGACAGAGTGAGACTGTCAAAAAAAAAAAAAAAAAAAAAATTAATCTCCACAATCAAAACAATACCAGCATCATAATAGCTAACCCTTGTCCTATAGTGATCACGTATTTTTTAAGCCCTTTGTATTCTTCACAACAATCCTAAAGACCTGTACTTTAGCTGTTATTGTTATTATTATTATTATTACAGAGGAGGAAACTGAAGCACAGATGAGGTTACACAGCTTGCCAAGGTCACACAGGTAGTAGATGGTGGAGGCTGGATTTAAACATGAGCAGGTTTGCTGCGGAGTTCTCAGTCTTAACCCAGTCTTAACCAGTCACAACCCATTATTGTCCTTATTTCCACAAGAAATCAGGGGAGCAAACATAACGCAAAAGAAGGCCTCAACTTTGTTGACTGCATTTGGTAATCTCCCAAACAATAATCTGATTGTTACAAGATTGTGACTATGGAATCTCTGATAGGGAGAAAGTAAGAGATCAGTGTTTTAATCCGACATCCGATGGATTACATTTAAGAGTTTATGATAATTAACTTAGTCTGGGTTTTGGTTAGGCAGTCTTCAGAGCCAGAAAGAAAAGTTATGATTTCCTTAGGCTTAGGCTGCTTTCAGAGGTGAAATTTTTAGCCAATAATCATAAATGATCTTAATGAGGAAGAGGGTGAGGAGGCAAGGCAACTGAAGTCTGTCCATGGTGATTCCACATGGAATATTTAAGAGCTTGGATTTAGGAGTGACTTGGAGGAAATTGGAAAGCAGATCGAGTGACCAAGGATGACTATAAAAAAGAATAATGAGAATGGGAACCGAAAAGAGTAGTGGACTCAGGGCTTTAAAGCTCACAGCATTGAGACCGTGGAAAAATTTGAACAAGAACAAAAACGATGTCCCTGCGAGTGCAGAACCGGAACAGAGAGACCGATACTCACAGGCAAGCAGAACTCAGCTCCTATTACACTTCTGTCCTCTCTAGACAAGGAGGTTGATCTTCAGCCTGGGAAGAGTAGAGCAAATACTTGTAAGAGGAAATTGAAACTCAAGATAGGTGAGCTGATTGTGCGAGAGCACAGAGCGGCACTAAATGAGTTCAGGTCCTCTGACCAGCGTGAATTTTGCACTGGTGGGCCGAGAGGACTTGCTGACTGCTTGTCATCCTTGAGGAATTGTGCAGAAGAGGAGAATTGCTAAAGGACTGGGGGTAGGGTAATGCTCTGTACAAAGCAAAACAAAAAATTCAAAATCAAGAAGATGTAGTTTTCAGAATAAAGAGAAGAGAGCATGGGATTAAGAACGGAAAAATCATGGTTTCTTTATTCCTTTTTGCTGTTGCTAAGCTATTGGATTTGAAGACTAGGGTCAAAAGGTAGCTGTGCTGTTTTGAGAACATTCAGAAAGCTTTCCAGAGGTGAAGATAAGGGCTGGATGTGTGGCCACCACATGCAGCACAGGCACTTGTTAAATACCCTGATTTATCCATCACACCTCTTGAGAGTCTGTTTTAATGAGTCTTGGGCTGGGACCCAAGCATCTGTATTTTAAACAAATGTCCCAGATTGCTTGCTGTGTTGAGTAAGTTTGAGAACTACTGGCCTGTATGGCAGATACACCACGAGTTGGATTCATGTTGCCCCAATAGTATTAATACTATGATGACAAACAGCTAAAACATTGAATAACCATGTGCCAGACACTATCCTAAGTGCTTTACACATACTAACTCATTTAATTCTCTCATCTGCCCTATGAGTTGGTGCTATCTTTAGTACTCTTGTTGTACAGATGGGGAACTGTTTCTTCTGAGAGGTCTCGCAGATAGCAGTGGGACTGGGATTTAAAGCCAGGCAGTCTGACCTGTTGGAAGTTTGTGCTGCAATCACTGCTCTTCTTAAGAGCTCACTTAGGGCCCTGGGGGTTGAAGGGGTGTGCCCTGGGCAGATATCCCCAAACCATGTCTGGGCATGCGACATACCCTGTTTTTAGCATCTAAGTAGCATCTATATGAAGACTTTGGGGTATCTCATTAGACTTTCTTGATACGTAAAGCTGGAAGGAATTACTAAAGCCAGCTGAATTATTAATTTATTGAGACCAAATTTTGGAGGGTTAAATATAAATTGCTCTCCCTAAGGACCCAAAATCAGCAGCAAAGATAATAGAGGAGGAAGCCATAACTTAACAGTTGCCTGGAAAAAAAAAGATCAGGGTGTTTTTGGTGGACTGCAGGCTCAACGTAAATCACTAGGGGCTTTGTTGTGCTGTACCTGTTGCCTGGAATTCCCTTTTCCACTTCCCCCTCTTTCCCCTGGCAAATTTTCAGTCATCTTTAAAGTCAGAGCCTAAATGTCACTTCAGCTGTGGAGTGTTCCTTGACTCCCACGGACAGATTTATCATCCCATTCTTTCTGCTTCTTTAGCACTTTGTTCCTGATGTTATAGTTTTGCGATTATTTTTCCTACTTGTGGCACCCATGTTCACAGCCACTCAGCTGGAAACATGAGGGAAGGCATTGTTTCCTCCCTCCCTCCCTCCCTCAGTGAGTCCCTGCCCAGAAGGCCCTATCGATCTTAACTATCTGGGTATTGACAAAATCTGCCCCTTCTTTGTTCCTTGTAGCCCCTGCGCTGACTCAGGTCTGTGTCCTAGCTTGTCTCCCAGGTGTCACTTGTCATCCCCTATCACACACACGTTTCCCACAAAACTATCAGAGAATTCTCTGTCAGATGCATTCAGTCGGTGCTTAAAATCTGTCCCTGGCTCCCCCAGCCAACAGGATAACCCCAAGCCCCCAACCGTTTATGATCTAACCCTGTCTGACTCTCCAGCCTCAACTTTTGACATCCTGCCTTGCTTCTTGGACTCCAGCGACACTGAACTCATTGTAATTCCACAGGCACTGTGCTGTTTCTTGCTGCCTTGTTTTAGTTCAAGCAGTGACTGCCTAGGATGGCTTTCCTGACACCCTCTAGCGCCTCGCTACTCCAGCTCTGCTTGGGAAGCCCCCAGATTCCCTGCCCTGGGCTTTGTTCATATCCTCTGCATATCTTAACTTCCCACATAAAGTCTTGAGCTCCTTAAGGGCAGGGGCTATATCTTGTGTTCTGTTTCCAGTGGCAAATGAACACTCAGTACATGTTTCTTGAAAGATTGTGTTGTAATTGTTGTACTTGGAAAGACTACAGAGTTTGAATCCTGCCTCTTTCTCTCAGATGTGAGGTCTTGGGTATTTCACTGTACCTCTGTGTGAGAATCTATTTGCTCATTAGCAAAGTGCAGATAGTTTAACCCCCTCTTACCGGGCCTATTGTGAGAGTTAAGTGAGATAACAATGTGATACGAAACTTAACACACTATTGCAGGGATCTGCAAACTACACTCCTACTGCCTTTTTTTTTTTTTTGGTCTGGCCAAGAATATGTTTTACATTTTCAAATGCTTTTAAGCAAGAAAAAGAAGAAGAGCATCTTTCAAGACTTCAAAATGGAATGAAATTCAAATTTCAGGGTATATGAAGTTATATTAGAATGAACACAACCACGTTCATTCATATACTGATTGTCTATGGCTGCTTTTGCACAACAGCAGCAGATTGAGTAGTTTCAACAGAGATCCTGTGGACTCCAAAGCCTGAAATACTTAGTTTACCCTTTACAGAAAAAGCTTGCCAACCCATGCACCATTCAAATATTAGGAAAATGCACGTTATTCACATCCTCCTCCTCATACCCACAGATAACTTGTTGAGGGTAGGATTCCTCTTTCTCCTCTTTGAAGTTCCAGAATTTCATCCTGGGCCTGGCAGAGTGATGACTTGATGTGGGAGTAAGCCTCAGGGACTGGGTTTTCGCTCTGTGGGATGCAGGGTGTTCCAAGAGTGATGAGGCTACTTGAGGAGACAGTGATCTTCATACTGATGGGAGTGTTAATGGGTAGGTAGATACCTGTTTTTCATGTGCTGCTGTAGAACAGGTTTTCTTAACCTTGGCTCTGTTGACATTTTGAGCTTAGCACTCCTTTGTTAGGGATGCTGTGCTGTGTGTTGTGTAATGGTTACCCGGCTTCCCTACTCTACATATTTTATAATGAAAAAGAGAAAATATCAGAAACCAACTGAGAGCCAATAGCCACTAGTAGCCAGTAGCACCCCCTCGCAGTTGTGACAGCTAACAATGTGTCTGCACATTGACAGATGTCCCCTGGGGGGCAAAATTGTCCCGGATTGAGAGCTACTATTGTAGAACATTCAGGCATTAGCTGTGTGTTAGATCAGAGAACCTCCAATGCCCAACAAGGATTACCACCAGAGTGCAGTCAGTCCCCTTGAGGGAATTCTGCCCATCAGCTCTTGGTCTCCCGCAATCTCAGACCTGGTATCAGGCACAACCTTGTAGGGTTGCAGGGAGAATTCAATGAGATACTGATTTACCAGCACAGTGCTTGGCACAAAGTAAGCCTCCACTATGTCCAGTTGGGAGCCTGTATTCATTTGAGTGCTTCCTGTTTGTTTTTTGAACTTGTTAACTTTGTTATTTTTTGACTGAAAGTTAAGAGAGGAAATAAATAGGGAGAATATATATTTTAATAATTTTATGGAGATTATTTTAAAGAAAATACATTATAGATTATTATTATATTGTGGATCCAGGATAATATTTTGTGGATCCATTTTGTCTTGAGGGAGAATAATTTAGAAAAGTTTCAGCTATTTAAGATGAATATGAAATTATTCAAAGTATGACATGACTTCCATGGATATTTAATGTTACTAGTCAGTATTTGTTAGAGATGTGCTTTAAAAGCATTGTTTCAGTAATTCTGATGGCCAACCTGGCCAGTCAGTACCCTTTTTTACATGAGGAAAATGAGCATGGAGAGGTTTAGTAAGGGGCAGCACATTGAGGACAAAAGGTCCCTTTTCTGAAATAAGGCAGAGAACAAAACACAGAGGTGGACATTCACCATCTTCCTGTCAGCTTCGATGTGGCCCTGAAGTCCTATTTCTGTGGTTTTGGACCAGGAACTTGGTGCTGCTGATTCTCCTACCTTAGGGCAGATCCACTGGGAAACAAGATACAGTCATGGAGTTGAATAAAAGCTTAACGGTTTTCCTCTAGTCTTGAGACTTCCTTATCTCTGAGTGCTTACTCACAAACCCACATACTCTACTACCCCGAATGACCCTATTTGAAATGTGACCCTCATCTGCTCCGTGCCTTCCATCACTGGCTTCTGGCCACTGCCTTTCTGGGCTCTGGCCTCACCTATCCTGGGCTAGCACCTGCCATGCCTCACTGCTCTTAGAAGCCTGGGCTAGAAGGATGAAGAGGCAGACCCCTAACGTGTTGGTGGGACACAGGTTTACAACACATTTGTCCATTTTATATGGCAAACTGAGGAATTCCCTGTGTGTGTTTGGGTTAGCTAAAAGCAAAAGTTTTCCTTCACTCAATTCCTGCACTGTGCCGGGCATGGACAGTACCTGGATGTTTACACGTGTCAAGTATCAGACTGTGTCCCAGTGTCCCAAACTTGATGGGTATTGGAAGCCTCACTTCTTATTTCTCAATTGGTTTCTGATATTTTCTCTTTTTCATTATGAAATATGTAGAGCAGATAGTTTGTGGGGTGAATACTGTAATTTGTACCTATGTGTCTATTCAGATCCTTACATTTTACCTGGTTTCCCTCAGAGTCTTTTTGAAAGAAATGAATTATTACAGATAAAATTGAAGCCACTCGTACAGTTTTTCCTGATGCCTTTCCTAGTTTTCCTTCCCCTA
Organism: Theropithecus gelada; assembly: GCF_003255815.1. NCBI lineage: Eukaryota > Metazoa > Chordata > Mammalia > Primates > Cercopithecidae > Theropithecus > Theropithecus gelada. Next base: position 20,225,807 of record NC_037686.1, on the reverse strand, counting down.
GGTTAACCACTATCCTAAATTTCATGTTTATCACTATGCTGTTTTCCTTTTCTTCTTACATAAGTATGTGTTCAAAACATTATGTTATCTTTTGTGTTTATATAAGTGGAATCATCAGTCATGATTTCTACTTTTTTTGCAAGATTTCATACTGCAGTGAGCCTTGTCTTCAGTCTGAATTTGGGATGTCACACAAATGGGTTTCTGAACTTACTAGTCATCTTTAGGTTGATTTATAATTAAATTTATATCTTAATCATACATGGAACTTAAACCGACTTTTTGTTTTGTTTTAGTTTGCCTCTGAGATGTAGCCCTTTGGATAAATGTAGTTCCAGTTCTTCCATTTTAATGTTGTTTTTTTCTTTTGGCTTTGTGATAATGTATTAGACCATTCTCCTTTTGATGGACACGTACAGAATCTCTGCTATTACAGTCATGCTTCAGTGGACATTCCTGCACATGTCAACTGGAGCACTCATGTGGGGTAATATCTCCTTAGGTGTAGGGAGGATATATCCACATTCTTCTTTCCTAGAGTTTGCCAAAAGTATGCCAAGGTGACTGTACCAGCTTCCACTCACACCTTTTAAGGGGATTGGTACTTCTTTATTCTTCACTTGACACAGCCCTTTCTTGCACATAACAGACTTAAAACTGCTTATTCATTTGATGAGCCTGGACTAGTATCTCACTGTTGCTCCTAATAATTTTTTGAGAATAAATACTGTGATATTTAACACTGTTTAAATGTAATTTATTTTTTATTTTCTTGGATTTGAAAAGAACAGTTTATTAGATTGGTCTGGATTTTTGCAACATTAGTATTTGCAAAATTTCACATGCATAATTCAGGTAGTCATTTAATTATGAAGCTGCACTGCATTGCTTCATCCAGACAGTTGTTCTGAGATCTCTCTGTTTCTGGGACTTCCCTTCCTCTTCCTTTCAATTTCTGGTTCTCACTAGGGTGGACTGTCCCTAATGCTGTCCCTGTGGCCACTGAAATCCCTTCATTGGGTAGCCTCATTCTACTCGTCCTTCCTCTGTATTTGAATCCCCATCAGTACATGGTAGAGTTTCCTATAATTAATGCAGATGCTACAGGAGCTCTGCTGAGGGCTAACTGTCCTCCAATTGTGTCAGTAGGGCTGAAAGAAGTAGGGGAACTAACTTGGAGGGTTAGCTAGACAGTAGTAGATACGACTGAGTTTTAAGCACACTGAGTAAATTAACTGTGCATATGATGATATAGAAAATGACAGATACTTGGTTACTTTCTAATTTTAAGTGTAAACACATCATTGTATTAATCTTTACTTACATTTTTAATGTATCACTGTCCTTCAAATTATAGAAATAAATATATAGTTTTGATTGGTTTTACTTGGTATAAAATACTATCTGTCCCACTGTTGTAAGTATAATTTTATTTTTTAAATGAACATGGCATCTTGAAACCAGCTTTATAGAGAATTAGCTCAGAATATAAAAATCTCCATACTTGAATGTATACATTTTTCATGAAAACTTAAGTTAGTGATGGTGACTTGTGGAGCCCAAAGACTATTTGGCTGTCCCCCAAACCCCACGCCCACTTGATAGTTCTTCAGTCACAATGAGCATTTTAATGGAAATGTTCAGTTCTTAGAAGAACCTAGAATGTGTAGTATTTCGCTTTTACTGGACTAGACAAGTGGGATTTGTTTCTTCTACTCCAGTTATCAAAATGATTAACCCTTTGCCCTCTACATTCTAATTGTAAGCGCTTGGAAACAAAGGGGTTGTTTGTACAAGATAGTTGAAAAAATGAGGCTTTATGCCAAGTGGAATGTTTCTCAGTTGAAGGAGGTAGCAATCATTGTACACACACTTTTTTTTTTTCCCTTGTGTTGCAGGCGTCTGTAGAGGCTTCTGGTGAAATCGCATTATGCAAGACTGGATTTCCTGAAGATGTTTACAGTGCAGTCTTATCGAAGGATGTACATGAAGGACAGCCTCTTCTCAATGGTACTATCTTAAAAGATACATTTGTACATGCAGTGTCCATGCTCATGAAACAAATTAGCCATTAGAAAAGTCTAAATCATCTCTACTGTATAACAAGTATGAATTTTTCACAATCACTATGATGAGACTGTAGGGACTTTATTTTAGGATTACAGAGGAGCTCATGAATCTCTTATATACATAATTAGAAGGCTCCTGATCTCTTGAAATCTTCAGATTTCTTCCATTTTTAATTTACAGGAGAAATCGTTATGTAACTGATTATTACCATTTTTGTGTATACATTTTACTTAAAGAATAATATTTTGAAGAATAATTATGAAACATCTGGTTCTAATGGCTTTAAAATTTATTTACAGGAAAAAATGACTTAGTATTTTGAATTAAAGGAAATTATGATATTATATTAGATAAAATGTGAAGCTTTAATATTTAGCTGAATTATAGTGAATGAATTTAACATGTAAAGTCTCAGTGCAGGAGTATGAAATTCATATTTTTGTTATGACATTGTTTATAGCAATTACTAGAAAGCTAATTTAGTTGTAGCATATGTGAATTTCAAATATAGTCTCATTTCCCATTTAAATATGGATCAAGTTCATTATAGTTATCATATGGAAACTCTTGCCAATAAGTCTAGATAAAATCTGAAATAAAACCTAAGTATCAAAAGGAAAATTGAAAGCCCTTTCCTTTAGCTCTAATTGAAAGCAAATAAAATGTTGGTTAGTAGTATTTTCATGGACTTATTTATTATTACGCAAAATGTCATTGAAATGTGAAAGCAAGAAGAATTGATTAGTAAGTTGTATTTAAATTTTAATTCCCCACAAATCTTGCATATCTCTGAGGCTGTTTTAGAGAGCTGCTTTTAGAAAATCTGTGTAACCTCAACTAATTAATTTACACAGAGCTCTACCACACAGCCTTAATTGAAGTGTCTCCACAGAACTGACAAACCTTAGTGGTATAGTACTTAAGAATACCATAGACAGAGGACTTTGAAATGTAAATGGCCTCTTCGCTACTAACATTCTTGGGTGCAGGTTATATTTTATTTTAATTTCTATTTAAATTAGGATTTGCTCACGCCTATGCTATCTTTCTGAAGTTGATTTTTAATTTTTTTAAGGCATGCTCTTGTCCCTGCCTCATTACCTGGTATTTTAATGGGTGAATGTTTGAGTTAGTCTGTCTCAACACTGAATTGCTATCTCATCTGGTGGGTAATGGAGGTTTAATTTAAATCCGTGTACAGCCTTTCTTTAACTTAATATGGCTTTTGGAGTTCTGTGTGTGTGCCATTTTCTTTAAATCTTTAAATTATTACTTGGCACCCTAGAACTAGTATGACCTGTAAATGTGTATAAAATATATTGATATGATTCTGTAGAATAATTCAGACAGATAACAAAAAGTGGAATTGGTTGCGTTTCTGCAGCATATTTTTGAGATTCATTTTTAAATGGGTAATTTCATTTTCTAAAAGCTTATAATTTGTTGTTTACACGTAAACACATGGTGTGTCACTAGCAACCATTGATTTAAGATTAATTACTTTGGCACGTTGAATAGTTTTGAAAATGATAGCTTGTGTTCACATTATTAGATAATGCTGGTAACAGTAGAAATTGGACATAGCTTTTTGCCAGTGTCTTTTTAGGATAACTAGAAACAGGATTTTTGCTAAAGTTGTAAATGTGAAAGATTGAAAATATTTTTTACTTTCTGCTCTACCTATCACTGAGAAAAGTATGTATAATGGTCTGTGGTAGATTTTTGCAGTTTTGCTATATCCACTTGTTCCCAATTTTAGGTTTTAGCCTTTTTTTTTTCTTTTTTTTTTTGACACTTTCTCACATGACACCATTACTTTTTTCTTTATCGTTCTCAGAATATGTTAAAGGATACCAGCATCTTAAAGCTCGAAACATACTGTTTAAAATATTGATTAGTAGAAAAAAACAACTTTTTGGAAGGAAGAAAATTTACACAGGCTTTTGTGGAACATCAGCATTTCTATGCAACACAAGCGTGTTATCTCCAGTTAATGTTTCTTCTGGAGAATTGCTACTTAGGATAATTCTAGGTTTTTACCTTTTATGTCTTTTTGGAGTTTTTAGTAGAAGGATAATCCAATGCTATAGCTATACACTGAAGCCAAATACCACACCGTAATTATATCTGTGAATTCTGTGTACTGCAGTAAATCCATGTACTATATATTTGCCACAACTGAAAGGGATATATTGCTAGGCCAACCAGAGTGATGACTTTTGCCATGAATTTGTTGCCTATCAGTGTTGAAGGAAAGCAGTAATTGTAGAAAGAGGTATGTGACAGTTTCCCAAGGCATTTACGTCATAGCATCTTCTACCATATATTGGTTGACTTTAGAGTCCAAGACCCTGTTGGAATCATAACTCCTGACTCTGGGTGCTTCCTTTAATTTCCCATTGATGGCATATGGGGACAGGATGACAATGGCTCACCAATATGTACAATATACTTTCATAGGATACATCTGACACACTAGACTTTGTATAAAAGTTTAATATGTGGGTGTATTGGTGCCATGAACGCTGATTATTTTTCCAACAATTAACATAATCTTTGCGAAAATGCTTGAAGAACATTGAATGTAAGGTAGAGACATAAGTTGATATTTGTCATGGTAGAAAATTATATAGAAGCAGCATGAAATGTACAAACTGGACTGTGGTTTAAAGAGCATTCTCTCCTCCCCATTTCCCTTCTATTTTTTGCTGGTGTAATGAATTTTACCAAAATAACAAACTCAAAGAACTAACTGTACCCCTTCCATTTATCTTCTAGTTTTTAACCGTGTGGTTTTTGTGAAATCATAAAAAGGGTGTTTTGTGATCAACCTTTACATTTTATGTAATATCACATGAATACATCCACTCTTTGAAGATAGTTCTGTATTTTAAAACATGGCCAATAGGCCTTTGTCCCATTTTGTTAGCAAAACCAGATTCTGCTTAACTGTGCCTCTATTTTTGAACATACAGGTTGTTTCTAATTTTCCTCTCTTATATATAGTGCTGCTATGGAGATTCTTTTTAGAGATCTTTGATTTTTCTTTAGAAATTTTTTTGGGGGGAATTTGTGTTCAAAAATAGAATTACTAGGTCAAAGGGAATGTAGAGTTTGACAGTATCTTTTTTCTTTGCATTTTGTAGCATTCTTCATTACAAGACTTGTATGTTAGTTCTTTTCAGCATCCTCATCACCATTTAATTTCATAATGTAGTGTCATTTTGCTCTTTCCCCTCTGGTGAAAGTCATTCCGTTTTTATCCCGTGGCATATATATATTTGCTTTTATAAATTAGGATCAATTTTAGTGGTTTAGGTAGTCATTTTTACTTGCATTTTTATATTCTGTTTTAAAAGCATTTATGGCCAAAATCTTCTTTTTAAAAATAAGCAAATTAGAGCTCAGAGATTATAGGCTTTTCCCATGATTATATAGCTCTGTTTTTTTTTTTTTTTTTTTTTTTAAATTTTACTTTAAGTTCCGGGACACGTGCAGAACGTACAGGTTTGTTACATAGGTATACATGTGCCGTGCTGGTTTGCCGTATCTGTCAACCTGTCATCTATGTTTTAAGTCCTGTATGCGTTAGGTATTTGTCCTAATACTCTCCCTCCCCTTGCCCTCCACCACCCGACAGGTCCTGGTGTGTGGTGTTCCCCTCCCTGTGTCCATGTGTTCTCATTTTCAACTCCCATTTATGAGTGAAAACATTCAGTGTTTGGTTTTCTGTGTTAGTTTGCTGAGAGTAATGGCTTCCAGTTTCATCCGTGTCCCTGCAAAGGACATGATCTCATTCTTTTTTATGGCTGCATAGTATTCCATGGTGTATATGTGATTATGTAGTTCTTTAAATTGTCAGCAGCAGATCTGGAATTAGAACCCAGGTTTCCTGATTTCTAATTTAGTTCTGATGGTGCTGATGATAAAAAACTATTATGATATAACACAGAGAAGGGATCCAGCCTAAATATCCAGTTGTGTTATTGCCACTTTATTTTAGAGCAGGTCTTTATTCCCCATTTACCACCATGACTTGTGTGTTAACTCGATGTGTTTGGGAATTGGGGAATATGTTAAGCAACTCCTTATAATTAAAAAGCATCTTTCAATTATTATCACTGTTAGTATTTTGTGCACACCTGTTTACAAGCAGAAGAACCTGGGGCTTTTGAAGATAATACATAGTCCTTAATATTTAACTTACACTCCACTGACTAGGGAAAAAAAAACCTCTTGTGGTAGCATATTTCTTGAAAATAAAATAACTGCAATCATACATTTTCATTTTGTCACTAGCAGTGTATCTAACACTATGAAATAACAACCACACTGTGACATTGCAGAGAGGATCCTGGGCTGTTTTTCGTGTAGATGTCAAGAGTGATATTCCTGTGTGTTTAGCATTGGTGGTCTGCATGCTTAGATATTTCTCTAAGTAAACTCCTCTGAATCTGGTCAACATAAATAGCAACCTGCAATTACCATGAATATTTTCAGTAATCCATTCATGCTCACCATCTCTGGGCAGCACATGATGATTATTTTCAACTAGATGGAATTTGATTTAGATTAGTGTGCTTACTGATTGAGGCTTGTCTACATTAATGTGGTCAGAGGAAGCTGCAGTATGGGATCTTAAGATAACAGAACTGAAGTACTTTTTATTAGTTTAGTAGGACTATCCAACTGTACAACTCTTCTATATTTTAATAATATGAATACTTTTGTATGATGTATTATAAATTGGGAAAGAGACTTGAATTATCTGTTAATGAGCGCATGGCTTTTGTTTTTGTGTGTTTTTTTAATTTTTATACATCTTTTTTGTTATCAAATGTGTAAATGTTTTAAAATATTTGAAAGGTAGGTTTATAAACATCTTGTTAATAAAGCCAGCCAGGCCCTTGCGCTTTACAATTTCCAGTTGATAATGGTACCAAGACAGAGATTGTTCTCTCGGATATTGATGATAAACTCTAAGGAGGAAAAAATGAATTCTCGTCCTGCACATTCTCAGGGGCTGAGGACAGTTTTTTAAACCTTGGGGTATTTTTTGTTTGTTTTTTTTTAAAAAAATAATTGAATATATGATAAGATCAATAAAAGAACCAAGAACTTTCCATACTTTTTTTTTTTTTTTCTATTTCAATCCTTATTTTCACTGTAATCATTTAGACTTACTTAACACTTGGTATTTTTTATATCCCTTTTGATGTATTTTAGGTCTAGTTTTCTTAATGCAGTGCAGCAAACTAAGATAAGCCAGTTTGGGTGGTCACTTTTCTATAAAGTCATTTTGTGGTTCTTCATAGCCTTCAGTAATTTGGACTAGCTGAGATCTTCTCCCTTACAAACTTGGAACGAGGAGATACGTGTTTAAGAAAGCACGTCACAGCTCCACATCTATCATTGCATGCATACAGACGTATTAGCAAGCAGACACCCAAATGGTTTAAAACCTGTCCTTTTAAGATCACAGAGGCCGTTACTCTTTATCCTTTCTAGTAAACATCTAGTAGGAAGTAGAAAAGAAGCTCAATTAAATAAGTAAAATGTACTGAATGATAGATGGTGATAAATGCTATGGAGAAAAATAAAGCAGAGAAGAGAAATAGGGAGAATGTGTGCCTTTGCATTTAAATATGGTGGTCAGAGCAAATGTCATTGCATAGGATACCATTGAGTAAGAATTGATGTTGGTGATGGTTCAAGGATGTTGGTGATGGTTCAAGGGCCTTACATATTAAAGGGAGAAGCATTGCAAAGCTTCTAACAGCAAATGCAAGAGGCCTGAGGCAGAAGTGTGTCTGAGGTCGGGTGAGGTCAGATAAGTCATAGGCCACTTTGTGTGGGGCTTTGACTATGAGGAGCTAATAATCTATTGGAAGGCTTTCTGTAGCAGTAAAACATGATCTGACTTTCAAAACAGGATCATTCTGGCTGTTGTGTTGAGGAAAGAGCAAAATGACAAGAGAGGAGGGGAGACCAGGTATATTATTACTAGCCTAGTAATAATCTGATGGTAATAATAATCTGATGAGAGAAGGTGGTGTGGATCAAGGTGGTAGCAGTGGAATTAGAAGAAGGGATTAGATTCTGCACTTTAAAAAACAATACTTTATTGAAGTGAAATTCATATAACATAAAATAACCATTTTAATGTGAACAGTATAGTGGCACTTAGTACATTCACAGTGTTGAGCAACCATACCTCTGTCTAGTTCTAAAATGCTTCCATCACTTCAAAGTAAAAAAGAGAAAACACTCTAGTCATTAAGCATTTTCCTTCTGATTTCCCTTCCCTGTGGTGTCATAAACCTTTGGTGTTTGGCTTCTTTCATTTAGCATAGTATTTTGGAGTTCGTTCATATACTAGCTTGTATTAGTACCCTGTTCCTTTTTACGCTGAATGTATTCCATTGTGTGTGTATATATATATATATGTATACTTTTCTGAGTTCCTGTTTTCTCTTCTTTGGAGTATATACCTGGGAGTAGAATTGAGGAATTAAATATTAATGTTTTTCTTTAACTTTTTGAGAAACTTTCAAATTGTTTTTCACAGCATGTGAACCATTTTGCATTCCCACTAGCAGTGTACAAGGATTTCAATTTCTCCACATACTCATCAACACTTGTTATCTTATTTTACATTTATTTTGATTGTATCCTAGTGAGTGTGAAATGGTACCTCATTGTGGTTTGATTTGCATTCCTCTAATGACTAATGATGTTTCATACCTTTATTTATATATGTATGTATGTATTTATTTAATGTATTTACGTACATTATTTATATATGTATGTAAATTATATCTTGTTTGGAGAAATGTTTATTCAAATTATTTGTCAAGTTTTTAAATTGAGTTGCTTGCCTTTGTGTTTTTGAGTCGTAGGAATTCTTCGTATATTCTGGATACTAGATTCTTGTCAGATATATGATTTACAAATATTTTCTCCCATTTCACAGGTGGTTGTTTTAGTCTTTTTGGACTACAACAAAATCCATAAATTGGGTGGCTTATAAATGATAGAAACTTACTTCTCATAGTTCTACAGGCTGAGGAGTCCAAGATCAAAGTGCTTGCAGATTCAGTGTCTGGTGAGAGCCTGCTTCCTTACAGATGGCCATGTTCACGTTGTAACCTCACATGGTAGAAGAGGCAAGGAATCTCTCTGGGTCCTCTTCTGTAAGGCCACTAATCTCATTCATCAGCGTAGAGCCATCATGACCTAATCACCTCCCAAAAATTCCACCTCCTAATACTATCACATTGTTAATGAGGATTTCAACATTATGTAGAAATGTAGGCGGACACGACTATTCAGACCATAGTACTTGTCTCTTCACTTTCTTGGTAATTTCCTTTGATGCACAGATGTTTTTAATTTTGATGAAGTTCAACTTACTTGTTTTTTGTCAGGTTACTCTTGCTTTTGAAGATAATACATAGTCCTTAATATTTAACTTACACTCCACTGACTAGGGAAAAAAAAACCTCTTGTGGTAGCATATTTCTTGAAAATAAAATAACTGCAATCATACATTTTCATTTTGTCACTAGCAGTGTATCTAACACTATGAAATAACAACCACACTGTGACATTGCAAAATCCAAGGTCCATTGCAAGAATCCATTGCAAAATCCAAGGTCATGACGAATTACCCCTATATTTTTTTCTAAGAGTTGTATTTTTAAACACTCATATTTAGGTAAATGATCTATTTTAAAAATTGTTGTATATAGTGTTAGGAAGAGGCCTAATTTCATTCTGTGAATATGTTTGAAGATAGTATTGACAGAATATGATGGATTGAATGTGTATGTGGGAGAGATGGAGGATTCAGGGATGACTTCATGTGGCGTTTGAGCACTGGGAAGGATGTGACTGACTGATAGGACAGATCAGGAGCTTGGCTTGAATCTGTTGAGATGAAGATCAGAGATGTCAAGAAGACATTTGGATATGAGTCTAGGGTTCTGTGGAAAGGGCTTGGCTACAGAGTTGGGGGTACTCAATCTACAAACAGTAAGTGAAACCTTGACACAGGGTAATAAAATCATTGTGGAGCTGAATGTGAGGAGGAGAAGCCTAAGAAAGAAAAGAAACAGTTTAAATATCAAGACTTTGAGAACTCTAGTGTTAGGAAGTTAGAGTTAAGGTGAACAATAGAGACTCAGTAAGAGTGATCAGTGAGGTAGGAGAGGAATCAGTAGGGTGTGATGTCTTGGAAGGTAAGTGAGGGAGTGTTTCACAGTAAAGGAGTGATCATCTGTGCCAAATGCTATGGAAGGGTCCACTCAGATGAGGACTGAGAAGTCACCACTGGATTTAGCAACATGGAGGCAGCCGGTGTTTTAGATAGAAACTGTTCAGGACAAGGATCAGAAGCTTGATTTGAGTGTGTTCACCAGTCAGGTGGAGTCTGGAAACTCAGTCTGGATACAGATTGAATTTTTCATTAAGAGAAAAAGAAGAAATTGGGTGGTAGTTGGTAAGAGAAGTGGGGTCAACTGAGGCTATTTGTTTTTCAAGATGAGAGTTAATGTGTTTGTGTAATGAGGTCAAAGAATCCAGTGGGGAGGGAAAAAGTGATGGTGCAGAAGAGGGGAGACAGTTGTTAAGACAATATCATCGAGTAGGCTAGAGAATTAAGATCAAGGAGGTTTCAAAAATCTGCGTTTTTTAACACATCCCGCAGATGTTTTTATGTACCTGCATTTTTAGAACCACTCTAACACATTTTGTTGAGTCACTCCTAAAATAGTTAAAAACTCTTCATTTTATCTTGCTGATTTTATATCAGCAGAAGGTTTTCTCTACAGAAATGGCAGAGAGGATAAAAATGAAAGCCTTGTGGTGTTCAATGATGTAAACAGCATTTTCATTGCTGTAGCATCCTTGACAGATGGTTTTCCAGTTTCTGCAAGAATACTACTGCCACTCCCTTCCCCCCAAAGAGGAGGAGATCGCTCTTTTACCAAGTCTTCCCCATCTTTGGAGCGCCCTCACTGTTAAAAAGTGATTTCTTAAAAAGTTTAACTGAAGCATACGTTTCTAAAATTTTTATCCACTGGTGACTTTGGCGTGACACAGAGCAAGTATATCCTTTTACTCTCGGAAGTCATTCATTTTATTATTTCTTAATTCGACAAGTAATGTTGAACGGTGATCATGTGCCAGGCCTTTCTCAAAGAACTGGGCAATAGTGGTCAACAGACAAGCAAAATCTCTGTAATAGGAACTTGTGTTCTAGAGATCCTTCAAATACCTGAACATAATCACCTTGGCTCCTTAAATCTGCCCTGCACTGGGCTAAACATCAAACAATTTCTTCAGTGATGTTTCAGCGTTCTTCTTTAGTCTTCCCTTTCAAATAGAGGAAACTGAGGTTCCCTCCACAACTGAGCTCAATGCTTTGTGGGTCTCGATGCATGCTACAGAGGCATTCTTCTTGCCTTTGATGTAGATGCAGGACTTCTAGTGCAGCCCAGAATGGATTTGGCTTTGTTTATGGCTACATCATTCTGTTAGCTCCTATTAAGTCTGTGGTTAACTAAAACTCTTGGGTGTTTTTTTCAGACAAACTGCTTACCATCTTACACTTGTAAAATTGATTTTTGAACATAAATGTTAGACCTTTCAGTTGATTTTTTTAAAGTCCTAGCTTCAACATTATCTGGAGACCCCACTGACAACCCAATCACGTAATAGCCCTAGGAATTAATGCCAGTACTTATTTTAAATCCTCATTTGAAGAAAGGGATATACAATAAAATCAACAAGTTTTAGATGACATAAGCTGTCAAATTTGATGCTGTCTCTCTGTCTCTCTCTCTCTCACACACACACATACCCCTACACACACACACATTCTTTAAATCATTAAATGAACAAAAATTAGTCCATGAATTTCAGCCTACAGCAACTTTAAGACACATGTTAAGACTATATTTTAATTCTTGGCCTATGATTTTCTTAAAATAGAATTCTTAATGCCAGGCGGTGGAGAAAAGGCCTACTGCAGTTATGTGAAGGTATAAGTAATGGGATTTAGATCATTCCAGTTATGACTGCTTTAGATCTCTCCTGAAAAATGCATCTTCTTCTTTTTAACAAAAAAAAAATAAAAATTATATATTTCTAAGAATGTATTTATCTTACTAAAGAACATCTATAGTTGTTAGAGAGTGTCCATTTCATCTTGAGGACTTTTATATCAATAGAGGGTTGTCTCCTAAACTTATAGAGCATAGAACAAACATATACCCCTTATGGTGTTCGGATGTAATGAGCAAGTTTTTTTTTTTTTTTTTTTCCTTTGGCCTTTAATACCTTTGTGTTTTGAACTGTGTCTCTGCACGAGTCTAAAGTTTGCTTTTTTAATTGTTCATTGTTAAATCTTTTGTAGATCACTCTGGTTGGGATTTGCTCACTTACAGGGAGAAAGTCACCAACAGCTCGATCTATTAATTTTCTCTCTTCAATGTGGATTAAAGTCTTTTTATGGATGCTTTCCTGTCATTTAAAAAAGATATCCTTTAGACTTCTTTCCAAATGGAATCATCTTTGATGCTAATATTCATACTCTGTGTTGTATGAAGAATGAAACTAAGAGCGCCAGCCACTTTTGAAGATGTGTGTCTTTATACCCGGGCCAGTCTCCGCTGCACCTCCCTGAGAGCCAGTCATTCTTTGTAACAATGCATTTGAAGGTTTTCATAGTGTGAGGAAGTATCCCTTCAACATATGCGCTCATGAGATTTTAATTGTACCAACTTTTAAATTGACTGCTACCTGATTTTATGCTGTTTATATGCCTTTATTTTTCCAGTTCAACTTTTTTTTTCTAGTGTTCTGTATTAAAAAGTGTAGGAAATAACTCAAAGTCCTCATGTTTTAATTCTTCTAACCCAATAGCATTGGTTTTCAAATTTTAGAGTGCTTAAGAGTTATTCAGGGGAAGCTTGTTAAAATGCAGATTCCTGGGCCCCCATCCAGAGTTTGAGATCTGGGTCCTAAGAAATGTATTTTCTCAAGTGAATGCCAAGTGATTCTGGTAGATTATTTCCTACTATACTTAGATATTTGACCTTAGTGTGCATTTCCACGACAGAAATACAGATTATCTTCAGTTATGTTCACTCTGTTTTTAGTCAACCATATTAGTCTAGATGGATTTTTGGAGGTGTTGTACTTTGGAGGTTATAAATTAAGTCTTCTTTCTTGTCTGTTTATAGAAGTCTACTTTCTGTCCTTCGGTAGACATTACCATAATCTAAAACAGATACTGAAGAAACCTTTATTCATGTTAACAATTGATCAGAACATGTCTGTATACATTATTGGTACATTTTTGTTGGTTTTTAAATATTTGAATATTTATTTCACCAGATGCTCAAATAAGGAGGCGAGTAAACTCTGATAAACGTGTTTCATGACAAATCGCGATGAAGATTCTTCACTTTACTTGATGGTAAAAAAAAAAAAAAAATTTACAGCAAAGAACATGGCCCATAAGCTGTACTTCTCAGTTCATTCCTAGACCTGAAAGCTCCTCCTTCCTGGCCACTTCATTAAACTGCTGATGTTATCATCTGACCATGGACATTTTTGACAAAGACAAATACTGCCTTTGATTTTCTTCTGACATCAGATGGCCTTCCTGACGTTCTTGACTTTAGTTAGCAACTTGTTGGATTGTATTTCGAAACCCTGTAAGTCAGGGCCAGTTCATTATTACTTTGTCTTTCATTTCAGAAGTTAACTTTAAATTAAGTATTCTCAGATTTGGCATGTATTGTGCATTTGAGAAAATGTTGATAAGGAAATTCTCAGGTTCTGGGAAGTCTTTATATTCTGTACATTCATTCAACAGATACTTGTTTTATGTTTTGTGTAAATAAGTCACTGTGTATTACCTTGGAAAATGCCAGTGCCCAGCTAACAATTACTAGTTGTGGTAGTGTGGTAGTGGGGAAAATATGCATAATTTGTGGCAATCATTTAAATTTAAATGTCTCTTTGTAGAATTTCTGCATGGTTTTCTTTTTTTTTTTTTTTTTGAGAGGGAGTCTCGCGCTGTCGCCCAGGCTGGAGTGCAGTGGCCGGATCTCAGCTCACTGCAAGCTCCGCCTCCCGGGTTTGCACCATTCTCCTGCCTCAGCCTCCCGAGTAGCTGGGACTACAGGCTCCCACCACCTCGCCCAGCTAGTTTTTGTATTTTTTAGTAGAGACGGGGTTTCACTGTGTTAGCCAGGATGGTCTCGATCTCCTGACCTCGTGATCCGCCCGTCTCGGCCTCCTAAAGTGCTGGGATTACAGGCTTGAGCCACCGCGCCCGGCCTTCTGCATGGTTTTTAAGGCTTAAAAAATAATGGGCCACCTTAATGAAATGACCAGAGAAAAATCTCAACACAGATGAATATTTGTCTTCCTAATTTCTTTGTGAGTTTAAATCTTTCAGATTTTCACCTTAGGCATGTATGCAATTATTCCTTCAGTTCAGTCACTTAGATCTGGTATGGCATCTTTGTTGACTTGTCATCTGTGTTGATGCAAAAGACAAATTTATTAAAGCATCTCATTGCATTTATATTGTAGGAAAATGGTCCCTTATGGGATAATCTCACACTAACTACTCAAACTGATAAACCTAAGGTATGGTATTCTCACTCACTAATGATTAACAGATTAGTAGAGAGCATGAATTCTCAACTCATATTGGTACCCCATTGTCGTAGTTTTATATGTAAATGTCCTAAGAGTTTAACTCATCTCAAACAAGAATTAGAATTTATTACTTCCTAAGCAATAATTTAAAAATAGGAAATGAAGAGCAGATCCATTCTTCATTTGGCTGTCTGTTGATAGATCATCTGTCTGGTCGCACATGGACATTTCAGCAATGATACTTCGATATTTCTAAGAGACGCTTTACCTTTGCCATTTAGATTAGTTATTTTTAAATGTATTACATTTGCATAGAATGTTATACTTTCTGAGCAATTTCATAAATTTTATTTAGCTGCCCCACACCCTATGAATCAGGTAGAACAGGGGGCATTTCTATTTTCACATAATGCTGAGTCCACGGAGCTGAAGTGATTCACTTAGAATCATGAGATGAATACGTAGCCGAACGTGGTCTGGATTATTGTGTTCTCACTTCTGTCCACTGTGGAGGGCCCTTTCCCTCCAGCCCATGACGTCAGCGCTTCTCAGAACAGCTGCTTCTGATCGAGCCTTTTAGGTGCCTTCCACTTTCCCATACTCTGCACGCCAGTACTCACTTGCTTATCTGGGTTTTTAAAGTCCATGTTGCTAGTCAGGGTACACATTCATTTTCCCATCCTCTTTTCAAGAACGATCACAAAACTTTGCTTGGTTTCTCTGAGATGTCAGTAAGTGCACACTTACTCAAGTTTTGGTCCTGCTGCGAAACACTTTTTTTTTTTTTTTGAGGCAGGATTTTGCTTTGTCCCCTGAGCTGCAGTGCAGTGGTGCAAACATGGCTTACTGCAACCTGAACCTCTTGGGCTCATTCCGTTCTCTCATCTCAGCCTCCCAAGTTTGCTGGGACTACAGGCATGCACCACCATGCCCAGCTAATTATTTAATTTTTTTGTAGAGACAGAGTTTATGCCATGTTGCCCAGATTGGTCTTGAACTCCTGAGCTGAGCAGTCCTGCCACCTTGGCCTCCCAAAGTGCTGGGATTACAGGTGTGAGGCACCTTGTCTGGCTGCTCAATCTTTTTTAACCCTCGTGGGTTCTGAGCAATTTTTAGTTCTTTTTTGTGGGGGAAAGGTTGGGGGAAGGGGACAGGTAGTTGGTATCATCAACCATCTACCCAACATACTTTAAGCCACGAATGTTTTCTATTTAAGAAATATTATTATTATTATTATTATTATTATTGAGACGGAGTCTCGCTCTGTTGCTGCTGGAGTACAGTGGCACAGTCTTGGCTCACTGAAACCTCTGCCTCCTGGGTTCAACTGATTCTTCTACCTCAGTCTCCTGAGTCTTCTTTTTTTTTTTTAATTTAGTCAGGACTGTAGTAACACCATTATTGTCCATGGCAGCCTCAAGCTGAAGATTTCTTTTACTTTAGCTGCCTGTGTAGCTGGGACTGCAGGCGTGACTCACCATGCCTCGCTAATTTTTAAATTTTTATTTTAGAGATGAGGTCTTGCTACATTGCCCAGGCTGGTCTCAAAGTGCTGGGCTCCAGCCATCCTCCTGCTTCGGCCTCCCAGAGTGTTGGGATTACAGACGTGAACCACTGCGCCTGACCCAGAAATACATTCCTATGGATGATGATAGAAGACAAATATAGCCCTCATGAAGCAGCATCACGGTTTTGCAGTTTACAGGGGCCAGCAGTTGAATAGACACAAATACAGATATAAAGATATAAGTCCTCTTTTTGCCCCAGAATACTTGTTGTTAAGAGCTAGCATATGAGAGCACTAGAAAGCAACAAAAATTCCATGAAAACAAATGAGATTTCATGGCTCTGTAATAATAGATTTTATTTATGAAGCAACTTGTATATGCCAAGTTCTTTCTTTTTTTTTTTTGAGACAGAATCTCGTTCTGTCACCCAGGCTGGAGTACAGTGGCGTAGTCTCGGCTCACTGCAACCTCCGCCTCCCAGGTTCAAGGGATTCTCCTGCCTCAGCTTCCTGAGTAGCTAGGACCACAGGTGCCCGCCATCACACCTGGCTAATTTTTTGTATTTTTAGTAGAGATAGAGTTTCACTGTGTTAGCCAGGATGGTCTCAATCTCCTGACCTCGTGATCCACCCACCTCGGCCTTCCAGAGTGCTCGGATTACAGGTGTGAGCCATCATGCCCGGCTTGCCAAGTTCTTATTATAAATTTTCTTTAGTTTTCAGCCCTGCAAAAGTGGTAATCCTGTGTTACAGGTAAGGAAATTCAGATGTAAACAGTTTTAAAGTGATTTACTGAAAGCATATCATTAGCAAATGGTCTGTGGGATTTCCTCTCTTGTTCTTTTTGTGACATAACATGCTGTCTCCATAGGATTTGCCTGAAAAGTCAAAGTAAGTGAGGAACCAGATCAGACAGGTATTGCTGATTTCAAGAAGGGCAGTTTGGATGGATAAGGAAGAGAGATAGATAAGGAGAATGTGTGTGAAATTGTTTGACATGGGAGGAAGATTTTAATTGGCGAGTACTCTCCCCAGATCTGAACTATTTGGTGAGACCAAGTCTTGAGGATGCTTGAGTGCCAGAGGGAGAATTAGAATTGGCTGATAGGGTGCGAGTTATCTAGACGTATGAAGGAGAATTAAGCAGTTATGGACTTGGGAGAGGACAGTAAGGATGAAGTTGACTGTAAAGGCCGTAAGCAGTCGGTGAATAACATTTTGTGTGAAATCAGTTGCATAGTGGACACTATGGTGGTCTCCCCTGAGATTCATTTTTTAAATTAATATTTGGGTATCTGCTCCCTGCTGCTCCTGTGCCATCCATAGCTTTAGGACGGGCTAAGTCCACCTCTAGTTCTAGGGGTGAGGCCTCAAAGTCCTGTTCCTCTGACTGTAGCATAACCCCTTTGGATCAGGGAGATCACGTTTAGGGAATTGTTGCTCCCTCCCACCCTTTGCCTTTGTCTTTTGCCCCCTTCTGTCCTTCCCTCCTCACCTCCTTCCCTTTCTCTCAGTGATTCTCTCCCTCCTTAACTGGAGACAGGAAAGCCAGTAATCTCAAGAATCCTTGTCAATCATCTACTTCCAGGCAGAGTGGAGAAAAGGAAAGAAACTGGCCCTTAATGAAATTATTGAGCTGCTGAATTAATATAATCCAGAAGCTTTTCCTATCCCTGGGCCTCCAGTCATGTTAGCTGATAAGCACCATCGATTGTGTAAGGCAGCGTGAGATGAGTTTCTGTTCCATGCAGTGAGTTGCATCCTAACTGACAGTGGGTCTCACTGAAGGTCTCAGTGAGGATGTGAGCACAGACTGCATAACTTTGGGGGAATGAGAGGCTAGTGTACATGGCTAAGGCCAGAAAGGGGAAGTATCACGTTAGAGAGAAATAAAAGGTGTTTCTTTTTGATCAAGGGGTCCATACTGCTGTGCTTTTCCGCTGAGCCTGAGATGAGGTCACCTTTGTAAGGCAGGGATGGTATCACATTTGCCCAGTATTCCCAATGCCTAGCACAATGCCTGACGAATCCTGGCCTTTTGCTACTCATTGATAGCTTAAATGAGTGTGAACACAAGTTTGGATATTTATTAAGAAATAAGATGAAGGAGAGTAATATCTATTGCAGAGAATAGTATGGAAATATTTTTAATGACGTGCTTAAGTAATTTAGAAAGATGGGAATGGGATGCTAGCTTGTGAATTAGTGGAAAACAGTAGGTAAGATGAAATTTTAACTGAGCTGTAGGATCACACTATTTCAGGCCACACACACACACACACACACCAACCACAAATGCTTTTTGAACAGTATCTTCTCTCTTTTATCCTTAATTTTCTCCCTCTCTCAAAATGGAGCAATTTTCTTCTAAATGTCCTCCATAATATTTTGGTTTTCTCATAAAAATACAAGATGGAGAGTACAGGGAAAAGAAATCAAGGGCTTTTTCTAGGTCAGATCTTAATATAAAATCACCACCACAGTGATTGATGTTCTGTGTGAAGATTCTGTCAAATGTTCTGTAACTTGCCCAGATGTGAGGGAAGGTGGTGTCAATGAAAACCCATGGTGAGCTTGCACAGAGACCTTGCTACCTCTTTACTCCTGTGGCCTCTTTCTCACAAAGTTGGGGTATAACAATTACTCAGAGTGTTAGATTATTAAAAACTGACACAATATTTACTATCTGAGAATTGTTTTTTAGTTCCTAGCAATTGTATTAGTATTTCTGAAAAAAAAAATCAAGATGATGTAATTCTGGATTTGTGAATAGACCAGATGAAACTTCTAAGGGAGTTATAACTTTCAAATACTGAAGATCTTAAAATACCTTTTTTGCCCTTTTTGGTGTAAATTATTTTACCAACAAATTATGTGGTATTTATTGGTCCTACATGGCATTTGCTCTCTCGGATTTTTGGAACTGTTTATTGGTTATGTCTGGTTAGCCGAGGAAATGGTGTAAGGAGCTGTTTTCATCAATAAAAATAAAGATTCCATTGAATGGATGAGTGTGTGTGTGTCCATGCATGTGGTGTCTGATTCTGAATTTCTAATTAACTCTTGCTTTTTCAAGGGTACCTCATCAAAACTTGGGATTATCAAAACTTAAGTCTCACCCTCCTATAGAAATTTAATCCTTTTACTATTCTAGACCACTTTGAAAGAGGGGTGATTGCTCTCACAGTCTAATTCCACTTCAGAAAGTCTTGGCAGCATTACAGCCCTCTGTGCCCCTAAGGAGGTAACACAGTTTTCAACTTCAGTCACTGGGGACAGAGCCCAAATCCTCTCCCGCAGGGCTCCCTGGAAGAGGCCTGCTCAGCAGCCATGCGCGCCTCTGGATGTGCTCCATTTTCTCAGGACTTGTGCCAGTGAATTCTGGCTTCTGCATCCCAGCTAGGCTTGGTACGATGGTTTCGCAGGTGTCTCTGATTTGGAGTGGATATATGCCCATGTCTTTCAGAGCGATAGTTGTCAGAATGTTATGTCAGAAATACATTTTACATCACGATACTACACTTACATAGCGAGACTTACTTTTGACTGTGATACACTCCATTTTCCATCCCATTCCTTTCTAAATTATAGCAATAATGTGTTGCTGTCTGTACTTTGAAAAGCATTGCCTCCTCCTTGCTTTCTTGGGTGGAGGGAGTACTTAGCCCCTGTCCCTGAGAAGCGTTTCTGTCTTTCCTGTGGCAGTGTGGACGTCTGATGACCAGCCAGGACTTGCTCATGCCCAGAGTCCTTCTGTTAGTACTGAGCCAACTACAAAATGATCACGATGCTTCTGACTAATATTTATGAAAACTGTATCCTAGATATGAAAATGTTTTATGTGAATTAGTTTCTTTATGCTCTACAATCATCTGTGAGGTATAGGCATGGTGATTGTGTTATCTGTTTTACAAATGGAAACAGAAGACAAGAGAGGTTCATTCTTCTGCTAAGGAAGTAGCAGAGCAGGGACACTGTGCTTAATGTCACATTATTGCAACAATTCTGCTTTGCTGGCCTAATAACACCTTTCTTATATAGTTCTAGATGTCCAAAAAATAAGAAAGATCTATAAATTATGTTTGCTGGGACATAGACAGTAGAGTCATTCAGTCTTTTAACATTTAATTAACTAATTAATTAATTTTTGGAGATAAATGTATGATCGCAGATCACTGCAGCTGCAGCCTCCTGAGCTAAAGTGATCTTCCTGTCTCAGCCTCCCGAGTAGCTGAGAATACAGACTTGCAACCACCACACCCAACTAATTTTTTAATTTTTTGTAGAGACAGAGGCTCACTGTGTTGCCCAGGCTGTTCTCGAACTCCTGGCCTCAAGCAATCCTCCCACCTTGGCCTCTCAGAGTTGTTGGATTACCAGTATGAGCCATGCAGGCCCAATTTTTGTAAGTTATTTATTTGTATTTTCCAAGTTGTAGCTAGGCCTAGAGTCTAACTGATATTCATCTGCTTTGGAAATCATAAGCTGGACTTTCATCAAGGAAAATAAAGTTTTGATATTTTGGTTCATGTTTACCTAATATATCAAGGCAAACTCCTTTCAAATATTTTTTGACAGTTACCACAATTAAAGTGTGATGGCTTATATTATAGATAGGTTTTTATATGCAGGTGGTTATGTTTTATTTGCGAATTTAAAATTTTACAGCTGTGATTTAAAAATACCAGATTGATGGAAGTAAGTTTTTTCAGAGAAAAATAATTTAGCATTAGCAATGCATCACCTTTCGACTCAATGATATTTTGAAAGACAGATTATAATTTTCAGTGGAGTAGCTATTAACCAGAAGATCACACAAAGCAATTCTAAGGCCTGTTTGCATATATCAGGGGTAAAAATTACTTAGCATAAGATGCCTAATTCTTTTGAGTGGACTGGGATATATCTGAAAACTATGTAGGAAGGTTTGATGTACTTAGATAGCATGGGTGTGGCCTGTTGTTGGTTGCATCTGAAAGTAGTTTACATATTGACTTTCAAATGTAAGCAAAAAAGCAATTCAAATAGGCCTTTGGTTTGTACCACTGGCATATCTACCAGAAAAAAATAAATAGGGTGCCTGTTGCGTGTGTGGCCGAGTGCATCCTGTTTGTGTTTTTGTGTCCTGTGGAAAGTAGCCTCATTAATCTTGGGGTGAATGCTAAACCCAGCGTTCACTTAGCTCCTTAATTCATGAATGCTACTGAAGCACATGAAAACAAAACTTTAGGTATTACAGTTGAACAAACTTTTTTTTTTTTTTTTGAGCCGGTATCTTGCCCTGTTTCCTAGGCTGGAGTGCAATGACATGATCGTGGCTGTCTGCAGCCTTGACCTTCTGAGCTCAATCTACTCTCCTATCTCAGCCTCCCAAGTAGCTGGGACTACAGGCATGCCCAGCTAATTGTTTGCTATTTGTGTTTTTATAGAGACAGGGTTTTGCCATGTTGCGCAGGTTGGTCTTGAACTTCTGGGATCCGCCTGCTGAGGCTTCCCAAGTGCTGGAATTAAGGCGTGAGTCACCGTGTCCTGTCAACAGTCACTAGTTTTTGAACAGTAGCCACGTCATTAGAAATACATATACATATATCTGATATTTTAGGTGCACAGACAGTATTATATTGTACACCTAGAGTTATTGATGCAGAATCTATGACTTTACAAAAGTGATGAGATTATGAGACTTAGCCAAATTCAAAAAGTTTTTCAGAACATAATTATGTATTCTGATGTGACCTATTTCACTTTCACTACACATTTGAGAAACTGACAAGGAATTTTATAATACACTTTTAAAAAGTGTGATCACGAGTTGCCATAGACTTCATTTTGTTGTTAGTGGTATACTAACCATATTTTAACCACTTCCTTTAGTCAAATGTCCTGGGAATGTGGGAGGTGTCCCAGGATGACAGCCAACCTGTCATTGATCATCCCTTTATCTTTTTATTTGTTATCTAAACTGTTTGCCACTGAGCATTCTTTTAGGATTTCTGGTTAATATTTGATAGGTTAACTTTGCAAAATATTTGACCACTGTCATTCTTGGCCAGCATTACCCATGTACTTTGATGTCTGTGCACATAAAGCTTCACAATATGTTAACCATACAATTAGCTGAGTTTATGTATATATATAAAATGCAGGCAGAAATGTCACACATTTGTGTCCCTTTATGAAAGAGTTTTCTATTTGAATTCATCTTGAAATAGCCTTGAAGGACTTGGAGACCTTTGGGCACCCCTACCTCCAGCCGTAATAAACTGTGTGTTTTTCTGATGTAGTTGTATTCATAAGTATTTGCAGTTTTTTTGGTCATGGCTTAAATTGCTATATTGTAATCAGCCTTGGTGTTCAGTTAATAGATTTTCTTGTTAAAAAGTGAAATGGGCATTATTTTAGGAACATTAACTGCAATCTTAAATGTATTTTTGCATAGGAAAATTGACTTAACCATTGCACCACGATAAGGAAAGTATTTTCCCTTTGCAGCAGGGCCTCGTGCTGATGGCTGCGTCCCAGTTTCAGATAGGGCTGGAACAACCTGTCACCATGGCTAACAGAATTTGAATTTGCTGTTATTGGGGGAAGCGTATACATTCCCAAGCCACTCGGAAGTTGAATCCATCCACTAAATCCGTAACTGCTCCTGTGGGAACTAGGAGAAAAGCCAGGTAGATTTTAGTATTACTTCCCCTAAATCAGGTTGGTGGATAGGATGATTTGACAATTAGTTTTCTTTCTACAAAATAAAGTGATTTCATAAATAACACAGTACTCATCATTTTTTAAAATTAATACAATATTTCTCCAAGCTGTCTTCCATTTGGTTTCTTTATACACAGCAGATAGCACGTCTTTCTCCTGCTTAAGAACTCATGCATGGTTCCACAGTGCTTGAGGAGGAAGTCCAGCTGCTTGGCCAAGTGGGACCTTTGGGTCTGCGTCTGGAGCACCCCTCCAGCATCTCTGCCTCACCGTCCCTCTGGACATTCTGGGGTCACACGGAACCCTTCCTTATTGATGCGTCCCCGCTGCACATGTGATCACATTGTCATATCTTTCCATGTTCCGATCGGTTTCTCTCGAGATTACTTGTCCCTTCTGTCCACCTTTCAATTCTAGAAAGTCACTTTTCCCCACCAGACTGCTAGTTCTGCCTGGATGGCCTGTATCTCTGTCACATCTCTATCTTCTGTGTCAAGCACAGCACCCTCAATGAATGTTTGGAACAAATGATGGATAGCGGGCACTCCTTCTCTTTATTTAATGGAAAATTGGAGCAATTTACCCCAAATTATTATTGTTTTTCAAAGTTAATTATTTGTAGATGAGAGATTGGAAGCCCCCTGACCTTATTTTATTATACTTATGTAAGTGTATCAAATTTGCATGAATTCCAGATAATGTCTCGGGGTTTTAGATGTATTACTTAGCTTAATTATCATCACAGCCAGTTGGAGTGGATTTTATATATATTTTAAAGGGATTCAGTAAACAGATTGAGTAAAGCTAGGGTGTTTGAACAAGCACCCAATGAGTAAATAGAAGATTATGTATTTTTTCAAAGGCCATATGCCATCTTTCTTAAGCTAGGATATGTTACGTGCTATGTTCTAAATAAATAGTTCACTTTGGTTTTTGGAAGTTTTATGATGTAGCCATATTAACCGTCCCCTACCTCGCGCCATTAATCTATTTAAGTGTTATTCCATATATCTGTTTGGTAATAGTATATAGTGAACAGTCATGCATATCTATAGTTTATTTTTTTTATAACGATAGCAATCTTCAAAATAAGAACATTTGTTCAGTTTTAAAGCATATACATCTGGGTATTTCCTCTAGAATAAATAATCTGTAAACTTTTAACAGTCTCATTTTCATTAAATATCACCTGTTTTTCTTTAAATGTGAACCCTTGTCCAGCAGTTCAGAGTGTTAGATAATGCAATTGACCATAGACTCTTTTCCTGTAAAAATACTATACGTAAGGTAAGCTTTCATATTTCTACATTTTTATACTATTTTCAGTTCAAAATTGAGGAAAATGATGAAATCACATTGTGTATTTTCCACATCCTAAAATATATATATTTTTTTAATTTTTTTTTTTTTTATTTGAGACAGAGTCTCGCTCGTGGCCCAGGCTGGAGTGCAGTGGCGCAATCTCGGCTCACTGCAAGCTCCGCCTCCCGGGCTCACGCCATTCTCCTGCCTCAGCCTCCCAAGTACCTGGGACTACAGGCACCTGCCACCTCGCCCGGCTAGTTTTTTGTAGTTTTTAGTAGAGACGGGGTTTCACCGTGTTAGCCAGGATGGTCTCGATCTCCTGACCTCGTGATCCGCCCGTCTCAGCCTCCCAAAGTGCTGGGATTACAGGCTTGAGCCACCGCGCCCGGCCAAAATATTTCTTAAATGTAAACTTATATATGATGTATTTTGTAATCAGGAGTAGTGATCTCTGGATTGTAAATGAAACCTGAGATTAACCCCTTCAGTTTCTTTATTGAAAACTGAGGATACTAATGGTGACTGTCTCACATGCCTGTTAAGGTGCATACATGAGTTAATATTATAAAGGGCTTAGAACAAGCTCAGCACTAGTAAATGCTAAGTAAATGCTCATTATGATGATTTAGGGGTTTTTAACCCAGTTTTTTCAAAATGAAGCATTTTCTTAAATCAAGTGAATTTATACTTAATGTTTACTGTAAAACATGAATATGTTAGGGTGGAAGTCCATTCTTATAAAACATGTTTGGATTAGGTTCGCCATTTTTTCCCCTCTCCAATACATTTCTACTTCATCCTGGCCTCCTTTTTTTAAAAGAAATTGAATTTTGAAAAAAAATTTTTTTTTTTACTCCATTCCATCTCCTCTCTGCCTTTGGAATCACTGCCAGCAGATACTAGTTTTTACATTAGTTCTTGCTGTATTAAGCAGCAACATTGCTTAATGTATTATTCATCCTAGGTACTTTGTAAATATTGGTTAAGTGAATTAATGACTGTGTAATAATGTACAGGCAGTCCCGGCTTACAATGGTTCAATTTACAGTTCTTGACTTTACAGTGAGTTTCATTGGAATGCAATCACATCAGAAGTCGAGGATCATCTGTAGTGAATTTCTGTCTTTTTGACCTTTAGAGGAAGGAACTTAAACATTTTCTAATGCCTCATATACTGGAACGTAAATTGTAAAGTAGAAGTCTCTCCCCTTTCCCTCCTCAACTAAAAAGTACATAAGGTCTTTGTGACAGCTATAGTCTTCTCTGATAAAGTGGACATAAAGATGTTAGCATTTAAATCCCACGCAATTTAAAAAATAACTTATATTTGTGTCTAATGCTGTTCTCAAATAATTATCGTAAAATGTCAGAACCAACCCAGTGAACAGGCAGCATGTACTCCATATCTTGAAACTGAGAGGCATAGCAACTGGCTGAAGATACCACACTGTATAGCTATTTAGTGGCCAAACCCATATTTGGATTGCATTCAAGCTTAAATTCAGTTCCTGGGCTAGAGTTTTCTCCCTCTTGACTGAAACCAATTACTTTATGTGTTTTAAGTTGAAAAGAGTTAAGAAATAGAAAAATTAATGCGGTGGTTGAATACAAAATAGTTGTCTTCTTCTCTTTTAAATATCAAGATACCGAAGTAGTAGATCAGAGTATGTAAGTCCTTGAATGTGAAAGACTAGGTGGAAAGCCTTTTGGGAGATGTTCCAGTGGCCAATATTTAGAAAAAACAGCTAGGCTTTCTTGTTTGTTTTAAAATTGAGAACGCTTTGAATGTGTAAAGATGGGTGCTAACAGAAATTGGGAAACACATGCTTGGCCTGTGTTCTGAAAACCAGGAGAAAGGGGTGTGGTTTTCCCTTTTCTGAGATAAAAGCCTGCTGTAAATTTTGGCAGCAATATTTTATTGTAATAAGATCAACTCGCAGCACATTCAGGCTTATTTTGAATGAGAATTGAGTTTGACTAAAGAAAATAATGTCCTTCCAAATGAAAATGAAAATGAGCAGATGTACAAAATGAACCTTAAAATTAATCTTGGATTTACCCCTCCCTGTATGCATCATTTAGTAGTCAGTGAAAGTGACGAGGGTGGGGAAGAAACTGGTGTGTAGACTTAAAAAAAAATCACTACAGGCATATTTTCAGGGTTTGAAGGAAACAACTGTATTAGAGACAAAATTGCTTTTCTGCTTAGAAACATGAAAATAAAATATTCCTCTTTTAAAGGTAGTGTTACCTTTCACTTGTTACTACATCATTCTTAAAATTGGGAAATCCTTGAATTTAACGTAAGTTTTATCTCCCCCACCTCCCGCCATTCTGTAACTGAATGCTGTCTATTATTTAATCATGTTAATCTACTACTTAGTGTAAATTGCTGCTCTGTGGCTGCCTGAGAACAAAAGTGCTTTCTGTTCTTCCTTCTTCAGTGAACCAGGGCTTCACATCATGCATGGTCTTGCAAACAGTTAGGGGTTTAGTCTGAGCTGATCAATAAATTCAGAACCCTTTATTTAGTGAGATCGATATAGTGTAATGAAGTCTGTGCTTCAATTCCCTTCCAAGCATCACTGCCAGGGTAGGAAGGTGTCTGTTTTTCTTTCTAAAGCACAATCAAAATTATGTTTGAGGTTTTTTCTTATTAGCCAGGATGGAGCAATGCATTTGAACCCCCTCCAAACAAACCTGAAAAGAGCTTGCTGCTGGGTTCATCCAAAAACCTGTCCTCTCTCTAGTAATGAAGAATGAGTGAACAGAAATCATTTGATTCAAGAAAGAAAAATTGAGTATTAGCAAAATACTGCTTCAGTTAATATCTGTGACTTAATCACATGAGATGATTACTGCTAAATGGTTTTGAATAAAATTCTTCATTTTATGAAAATATGCCTGCAGGTTAGCAGCATGCTTATCAAAAGTATATGGATAATCATAGCATCTGAGAGGTGATCTGTCAACTCTTATTTTACTACAGATACATTTGTATGCAGCATGAATAAAACACTTTGGAATATATTGTACTTTCTGAATTGTTATGCTTAGTTCAGGATTTGCTCTTAGTGAGACTTAAGCAGTTTTTATCTTTAAAAATATTTGTATATTTGGAGTAGTATTTTAGAGTATTTGGGATATCAGCTTTCTAACACTTGTATCAAGATAAGCAGAACTAGGCCTGAAAATTGATCTCTTACATAAAAAGTGTTAAAACACAATTTGTCACCTTGTTGGCTACCGTATCTTAATACATCTTTCACAAACTTTCATCATGATCTGAAATTGTCTTGAGATTGTTTTTTACTAGAAAAATCTATCTTGATAAAGGTTGTCCTATTAATTATAAATTACTCATTTTTAATACAAGACTGTTTCATGTGAGGCCCACTGGAGAATTTCTTTTAGTTATTAAATGTTTTAAGAAAATGTTTATAGTCATAGGCAATCAGTGTTTATATTCTTAGGCATTAAGAGTGAAGTACCTCTACTCTGCTAAAAGAGTTATGTTTGAGAAAGTTTGATGGAATCACCTTATACGGTCGTGATTTAAAGAGTTTATTTCTTAGTGTTTTATAATTAGAAATCTTCACACTAACTTGTTTTTCCATTAACCATATTTTGTATGATCAAAGACTAATAGAATTCTAGACTTAGAAGGAATTTTTCCAATTACGTAGCACCACCCCACCCTTTACCATGGAGTCCAATAATTAATAAAATGAAAAACCTAATTTAGCTAACTTAATTTATGTTGACTTTGCTAATAGCGTAAAAGAAGATTTTTGAAATACCGAACATTACAAAAGCCAGTGTGTAATAATGAGTAGGGACAACCAAAAGAAAACTCCTAGGAGAGAAAAGGCAGCACCTGCTGTGTACAAATACCATAGTACAACACTGAACAGAAATAGTCTTGCTTTCCATAAGCTTTTCATTAAAAAGGGGAGTTGTTTGATACAAATACAGACAATATTAGTGGATCCTTGAAAGAGTGATTATTTTTTGCTGTGGTGGAGGTTGAAAAAGGTTTCCTGGAGACATGGCATCTGAGCTAAGCCCTAAAACATAGGTATAAATTAGATGAAGCCAATGGAGATGTTTTGCTTGGCATTGTTTTTGCCGTATGGTACCAGGAGGAGAAAGAAGCCTAAAACTTTCAAGGTTTTGAATATAAGTAATTACACGAATGCTAGTACCACCAACTGAAATCCAGAGGCACCACCAGCACGTGTCAAGAGGGAGAAGGGAAGACCACCCTCATTTTCTGTCACCTTTAGTTCTTTCTATACCGAGGGAAATCATTGCAGTTCCCAAACTCTCTCAGCTGTACAGCTTTGTATGGATCACTTACTCATCTCACCTCCACCCTCCCATTCTGCCCTGCTCACTTCGCTGCTTGGGATTTTTACAAAACCCAGGCGAAGTATCACAGCTTTGTGCACAGCCACTGAGATAGGTGCTTCTATGCTACTGGTTCAGACTTTTATCATCTGTCACACCAATGTCAATGTGGTTTTGTTTTATGGGTCTACAGTGTCTGTTTTTTTGTTTTTTTGTTTTTTTGTTTTGGTAACTTTAATCCCTGGCACACAGTCAATACTTAGTAGATGAGTGTTGAATTGATGAAAGTCATAAAGAATTTGAATTGCTGGAAAGGTAGCTACAGGGAGGACATCCAGAGCTGGAGATTGGGCCTAGCTTTGTGGAAGAAGTTAGGGAATCTAATGCATGAGAGTTGGTGCAGAATATAGAGAAGAGTAAAGAAAGCTGAGGCCTGAATTGTGGGACCCACATGTAGAGGTTAGGGTAGTGGTCAGTACCACATAAGCTAAAGACAAAGAAAATTCCAAGAATTAAGGAATGACCAAGGGGTTAGAATACTGCAGGGAGGCCAAGAAAAATGAGACATAATGAAAAGGTTGCATTCAGTGAATGGGCGTCTTTCAGGCCCTTTGAGAGTAGTTTAAATAGAGTGGTTATGATGAAAATATGTGTTCCTTTAAGAAAACAATCACATGTTTTCTCATGTCATTTGTAATGATCTGTTGGACAATTTAGTTTATTTAGGTGTTTTCTATTGACCTTAAACCTCTGTGTAACCAGAAGGCTAAGGATTTCTTGTGGTCATTTTTAGTTGATTGAAAGCTGGTTACTGGGTAAAACATATTCTAAGCACTGGATACTTATGTGAAACGGCACAGAATAACATTAGCGTTTCACTGTGGTTTCCATGGATTTCTGTATTTGTCCTTGGCTTGGAGGGAGCCTATCAAATATAAGCTATTACAGTGCCTGTGAGTGGTCAGATTCCCTAAGTAAAATCTTACACCTATGGCCAAAGGGGCTTTCTCTTGGGTAGGGCCAAAACCCTTACCTAAGAGTTTAAGATCATTTTCACAGGAAATAAAAACAACAACAAACAATAGTATGGGTAATATCTGTGTCTAGGGGTGACCCATGTGTGTTGTGACTGAGTATTTCTTCAGTACTGTTCTTTCATTCGTAGGTTTGTAATGTAGAATAGGATAGATGGGGTCGATGAAGTTCCATAGGTTTTCTCTCTGACTTGGGCATAAATCATGCCTCCCTTTTATATCTGTGTGTTTGATAGTACTGCTCATCTGTCTTCTTTATTATAGGTATGACATATCTTCTGAATACAAACAACCTGTTTGCCCATGTACCATTACATGAAATATCAATTCTGGTCATGTATAGACATATATTTGCTTTTTATCTATGACTGTGTAATAGCAAAGTTTTTGGAGAGAACTAAGTGATGTATATATTTTATATAGCAAAATATATATTTTATCTTCTGTTATTGAACATCCTATGATTTCTTTGGTCACATTCTCAATTGGTCATATTTTAAAAAATCTAGTTGAATGACTTGAGGAGAGGAAGTTTAGGAAATATCTTGGATCTATCAGCATGATAAATGATATGCCATCTGAAAATGGGGCCTATACGCATACATACAAAATACATATATGACACACATTATGACCCATATGAGTGTGCCTGTGTGTATAGTTTCAATCATGATGTGTGTATGTGTGTATGACAGAATTTAGTCAGAGTACTTAGAAATAATTTAAAAATAGTGGTTTTTGTTCACTTGGTTTATTATGAATTAGGCAAAATACAGTTTTGGCTGTGTGAAACAGGAAATAGGAAAAACAATAACTTAAACAAGGAAGATGTTTATTTATCTCACATGTAACCATTTGGAAGCTGGCATTCCAGGAAAGATACGATGACTTTGTTCCATGAAGTCATCCAGGGATCCAGGCGCCCTCGTTGTCGTTTGGTCCTCCTATAGTATTGCCCTCATTTGCAGTCTGAGATGGCCAGCAGTCAAGTTCACTGTCCAGGCAGCAGGCAGGCAGAGAATGCCCTCTTCGTTTTCAAGGCATGACCTGGAAGGTACACATGTCACTTACCCATGTATCCCATTGGTCAGAGGTTTCTTAAAAGGCACAGCAACCTCGTGGGAGACAAAGTTGTGAGTGCCAGTATGCCCAGCTAAAACATCTATTACTGTGGAAGAAGAAGAGAATGAATATTGGGTTACAGTTTCAGTCCTAGGGCACAAACGAGGTGGTGTATATAAATAGCAGATACATATTTTCTATATTTACATTATTATTGATCAGTTGTAGAGTATCCACTCAATATTGCTCAATATTAAGGCATTATTGAATGCTTTATAAATTATGCATAAAACATCTAAATTTGCAAAACCTGATGATCTCAAATTCTAGAATTTTAATCTCTAAGGATCTGATTGTGTGTAGATGACAATTACTGATGGAGATCTGTTTGTTTTCTAGCAGGTTGGGGTGGTCTGTGTCTGATTGCTTCTTGAACATTATTCTATTCGCACATTCATTTTGACTCTTTATTAAGCTCCCCATATGGTGGTCCTCTGCCAGGCTGTGCATGGGATATGCCTGAATGGGACACAGGCCTAGCATTAAGGCATTTACAGTTATGTGTACAGGCCTATGAAAAGCAGTCCTGACAGTAGCCGCTCTACCTGGTCCAAGTCACAGGAAAAGTTTCCCAAAGTATTCTTCCTCTTTGTTCGGGAGTCTGCTTTGCACAACATTCCCTGAACATAACCCACTTTGGATGTGGTTGCTACTGTGGGGAGTATTTTTTGAAGCTTCAAGTTCTTTATGTTCCCTGGATATTTTGGTTTTGAACTTTCCAGTGGATTATATAGTAACCTTTTCTGTGGTATATAGGACATGTCAGAGAGCAAGGAAAATAACTTTAAATATGTCTATTTAATTAGAGATTTTTCAGGATCTGGAAAGTTATTTTTTAACATAACAAAGTATACTTTTAGCTAGTAATTATATACATTGTTTCCTTTCGTAAGCAATTCAGAGTTCATACTTTCCCATTTAATTAGACTATAATTTTGGGACTTTTTAGAATGAGCAATCTTGATAAAAGGCTGGCTTTGATACAAAATTAGTGGAATATATCAATAACTACTAAGGTATACGGCCTAAATATTCCTTAGGTGCACTGTTTGTTTTTTATTCTTAAAATCCAAAACAGTAAATTTTGCTATGATTCCCATACTGCTCACAACCTAAAGTCAGCACACACACACACACACACACACACACACACACGCACACACACACACGGAACTAAATTTAAAAGCAGACTACTAATTAAACTGTAAATGCATTGTAAAACAGCAACAACAAAGAACACTTGGCTCACCCAGTTTTATCTTGCTTTGTGTCATTCTTTTTTTTTTTTTTTTTTTTTGAGACGGAGTCTCGCTCTGTCGCCCAGGCTGGAGTGCAGTGGCGCGATCTCCGCTCACTGCAAGCTCCGCCTCCCGGGTTCACGCCATTCTCCTGCCTCAGCCTCCCGAGTAGCTGGGACTACAGGCGCCCGCTACCTCGCCCGGCTAGTTTTTTTGTATTTTTGTAGTAGAGACGGGGTTTCACCGTGTTAGCCAGGATGGTCTCGATCTCCTGACCTCGTGATCCACCCGTCTCGGCCTCCCAAAGTGCTGGGATTACAGGCTTGAGCCACCGCGCCCGGCCTGTGTCATTCTTTTTAATGAGAACTGTGGAATTTGTTCTTTTTAACAGGATTCTTTGAAAATAGGTTGATTATTTTCTTTGATTATCTAATTACATTAAAATAGTAAGGACCAATATTGATGTCACTAAAAGCCATGCGTAATAGAAGATGGAGCACTTTGGCTGTAAATGTGCAGGAGTGCATTTGTGGCAAAATCAGCATTTGTCCCTAATTCCTTTTTTCCTATTGCATTTCTGTCCCCTCACTTCTTACTCTTCTTTCCATCTCAAACTGCTGTGTTCTTTAACATAGTTGTATGTGAATATTAATTATCATAGAGACAACTTTTGAAGGATGCAGTTTTACTGTATGGATAGAACATCATTGGGGATATATTTAAAAAACAAAACTCAGTAGAAAAAAAAGGAAAAAGAAATTGTATGTGTTGCCCTAAACTTGATGGGAGGGTAGATAATATTTAAATAAGGATACAGATGGAACATCACTATTCTTTGCTTTTATTTTTAATAAATTAAGTCAGATGAAGCCCTTAAGTTCTGATATATGAAAACTCTTAATATTTTTCCCAGGATGGTGCATGTCATTTAGATGACAGGTGGCCTAACATACTAGAAAGAGTAATAGTCTAGGAGTCAGGCAACTTGGGATTGGGGTTTGGCTCAGCTACTAACTTTATTATAAACTTACCTAGTGTGTAGGACCTCTGGGTGCCATTTTCTCATCTGTAAAATGCAGGCTTTGCACTATGTGGTCACTGAAATTACTCTTGGATCTGTGATTATCACTTTACTGTCCACTTTTGTCTTAAAACAAATACAAAATAAAACAAAAAACGAGCAGTTTTTAAAAGCCGCCTTCTGCAAAGCGGGATTTGTGCACACATCTGTGTAATTCATCTTCCTTTGAGGCTATGAACATTTCTTGATAGCTTAAACTCTTCATGAATCTATTTTGTGATCCAGTGATGTTAGGCTCTCGTCCCTGTGTTATAGCATGGATCCTCTTTCTACTCTATTGTAGGAGCACTTAAAAATCTCTGAACCAGCTCACAAGTGAAGCTGTTGGTGTGCACTTGGTGTAAGCAGCCCTAACCCTAGTGTACATGCCACGGTGTGGGCCAGGTGGCCAGCCTGGAAGGGATACCTGTGTCCTGCTGGTTGTGAACATTTGTCCAAGTCATATATTTTTCCTTTAGCCATATTCCCTTGCAATCACATGTCTGGCCATATGGATTTAGTTTATTTAATTTGAGATTAGTATATCCAGTCTCAGTTAATCTTATTTAGAACCATTTGTTTTTTTACAAGTATGTGAGTGGATTCCTTTTTGTGTGTCATTGCATCCCCTTTTTGTGGCAGCAATTTTAATTTAAAGAGAATATTAAATAGAAGCATAAAAATGAGTAAAGTAAGCAAGCCACTTCTCAAACTTCAAAAATTAGAAGATTTATCTCAAATACATTGTAATTTGTGAGGGAGGAAGAGTACAAAAATCAGATTGTGGGCACATTTGTAGGAGATGAGGCTACTTAATGAACCTTACGCTGCCTACAATTTGATTAATCTAGTTTTTTAAAAGATGAAATACTGATTCTTCTCCCTTTATTTCTGAGACAAGTACTTACTACATAAAACAAGCAGCTATTCCCTTAGAGTATGCCAGTGTTAATTCTTTCAGGTAGCACGGGTATCTTTAGTAAGCCTGGTTCAGTTTTCTAAGTCAGGAGTTCATACCTTGGAGGTACCCAGACCTTGAGCATTCATTGTGTTACACTGATTCTGTGCTCCAGATCAAAGACAAACAGGGAAATGACAATCATTAACTGGTTTTATATAAAAATCTTGAATGTCAGTGACCTTTGGTATCATCTGGCTTAGTCTGCCCTTTTGGGAGTTGTTTCTAAAATAGGCACATCCATGGACATTCACTCTCCACTGAAAATCTTACAGCGATAACTGACTTCCTATTGAAATAGTGATTTCCTCAAGAAACCTGGCTTTGATCTAAGCTAAAATTCATGTGGCTTGACTCAACATAGTCTATAAAAGGACATTCAAAATAATACATAGAGTCTGATGAGAAAATGTGCTAAAACAGTAAAATTTAAAACACGATTCAAAAATATCACATTATTATTTTGTTATAGATGCTTGGGTTTCAAAGCCCAGAAATTGTTTGATTATTAAACTATCTTACCTAGTGGTCTCTCCCTAACAAGTTGTCTTTTTTATATGCCAGGCCATATGGATTAAAAAGTAAAATTAAAAAAAAAAATACACCTACCGAAGACATTAAGCCAGGGTTTTTCAACATCGGCACTATTGGCATTTTGAACCAGATAATTCTTTGATGTATAGGGCTGTTCCGTGAATTATAGGTTGTTTAGCAGCATTCCTGACCTCTACCCATTAGAATCCACAGTTGTGACAACCACAGTATCTCCAAAGATTGCCAGATTTTCAGAAGCCAAGATCACCCCTGGTTGAGAACCACTTCATTAAATAAACAAACGATTATTGTCACTATTTAACATACAAAATGTTTGAATGAGTGCTTTTCCAAGAAAGAATAATGTAGCAAACTTCAGGTGACCTAATAAAAATGCAATATAAAAACTTCATGAGATTTACTGAATTTTCCTTGTTTTCTTGATACATGTTTGAAAAATTCAGAACAGATAGTACGAGATGAAGTAGAGTGCAGATATCCCACTTGTTCTGTCACTTAAAAAAAAAGTGTTGTAAAATTCACACAGACATGTTTGTATAAATGGAAGTCATCATTTTAATTTAGTTCCCTGACTTTGGAATAATCTTGGAAAATTGGAAAGCTGGCCCACAGTAAATTGGTTGTGATGGTTCCTGTGTGGTTCTGGATGAGGGCCGCAGCCATCTTCCTGTCTATCCTCAGGATTGTGTGGCTGGGGGCCCTGGTGTCAGGAATATCTCTGAGCAAGATACCAGGAACCAGTGGAAGCTTTGTCACCAGTCAGTAGGAGACAGCTGCCCTGGCCCATGTTTGAGAATCCTTAGGGTTGACTGGTTTCACTTCTGCCAAGTCACTGGTGGATGTTGCGGTGGTCAGCACCAGGACAGCACAGTGATTCACACTGGGGATATTCCTGCATCTTCCTGTTTGGAGGGTCTGGAGAACAGGCGAGTAACTAAAACAGGATGACTCATGCCCCCCTTCCCATAAGGCATTTTTTGTGGAAGTAGTTGCTATGGGCAATCACCTGTGAGCAGAGGAATCTTTGTCAGGAATCTCTTTCATAAAAAGCTTCAGCCTCAATACCTACCCCAGGAGCTAGCGCTCTAAGTAACCCCAGGTCTTTCCAGGATATCAGTTTGTTTCCCAGGCTTTAAGGATAGGTTGAAGACTCCTGGCACTCCAAGGTTCTCAGCACAGTGAATTTCTGTAGGCAAGAAACGTTCTTCTCCCCGTTGGAGATCACTGGAACATGACTTAGGAGCTGCTTGTTACACTTAGCTGGACTGGGCAAGAAAACGATTGAGAACAACAAGGAGCCTAACAACTTTTGACAAACAGAATTTAAACCTTAAAGCTATTCATTGTAAGACTTTTTTTTTTCAATTTTTTTTTTTTCCATTCTGTAGGCAGCCTACAATTTAGATGGAGAAGAATAGATTCATTTTTTTTAAGAAGATGGACAGGTTGAGTCTAAGGTTGCAGTGTGCCTAAGGTCATGGCATATTAATAACAGATTCTGGGTGTGAAAATCTAGAAGCCTTATAACTAAAAGCTCTCATGACTTAGTAA
Organism: Theropithecus gelada; assembly: GCF_003255815.1. NCBI lineage: Eukaryota > Metazoa > Chordata > Mammalia > Primates > Cercopithecidae > Theropithecus > Theropithecus gelada. The sequence continues at coordinate 20,189,671 of NC_037686.1, read as the reverse complement.
CTTAAGTATTTTACTGACACCAGGTCCAGACAATGTCAACTTTGAACTACAGCTTGATATGTGAGTCATTATTAAAAACCACCTTTCACAGCTCCATGGCAAAGGAATTTAAAGGAGAAGAACATAATTTAAATGAAACTAAAGCCCATTTTTTTGCTCACCACTTGTCAGGCCAATTTAGGAAAAATTCAAATACAAGTTTAATCCAGATACAAAATATTCAATCACTTTTTTTCCGATTGGACAGTTGTTTCTGTGCTGTTTATATGAGGACCAATAGAAAAAAATACAGGGTAGTGTGTGCATAGAGGCTTGGAATCAACTGGAAGTACTCTAAGATCCAGTTCTCTTGCCGCATCTAACATCTTTTCTTTTAATTTTATTTTTTCTTTGACCAATAATGATTGTACATATTCATAGGCTGCATGATATTTCTATACATATAATGTATATTGATCAGATCAAAGTAATTAGCATATTCATTATCACAAACATTTTTCATTTATTTTGTTGGGAATGTTCAGTATCTTCCTTCTAGCTATTTGAAACTATGGAATATTGTTAGTGTCATCCTACAGTGCTATAGAACACTAGAGTTTATTCCTCCTATCTAGTGATAATTTTGTATCCTTTAACAAATCTCTCTCTATCCCTCCCTCCCCAGCCTATAGTATCCTCTCCCACCTAACATCTTACTTGTTGGAGGATGCCACTACTAAATACTATGAAATCTGATTTCATTCCAAGTGACTGCTCTTGTTTTAGTCTTTTTCCTTTTTCTTTCTCCAGATACTGTCATTTTTCCTTCGCGATTTTTAAAAGGAAAATGCATATTTTCATTATGCCTCTTGGGAGTTTGTATAAATTACTCAGTCTTTTATAAATTACTCAGCCTTTTATGGAGTGTAACTTTATATACATTAAGAGTCATCTTTAAAAGCTTGAAGGAATTTATAGCAGTATTGAATATTCGCTGTCTTTTTTTCAGAGCTAATTCTGTCATTTTTTTTAAACTATGTGTATTTTATACAGTATTCCAAAGAAGAGGATTCCATAAAAATGCCCACAGTAGTAGAAATGTTTTGGTCCCATCCCATCAGCTATGAAGCTGTCTAAATCCAAATCATTCTTATTTCAGTTATGCTAAATCTACCTTGCCTTCCCTTCTTAGGCAGTGGAGAATATTTATGCCACATCTTTGGTAAATATATTTCTTTTTTTATCATCTTTTTTTTTTGTTTTTTGTTTTTTTTTTTTAGCTTTTCCTGGCTTACCTCAGTATATTGACACTTCTGCATTCCAGACCAGTAGCCATATGTAACTATTGATCATTTTTAATGTGGTTGCTCTGGATTTCGAAGACCATGTACCCAAAAAGAATATAAAATGTCTCCTTTAAAAATATTGATTATATATTGAAATGATAATATTTTGGATATACTGGGTTAAATAAAATATGATATTAAAATCCATTTACCTCTTTCTTTTTACCTTTTTAATCTGACTGCTGGAAATTTTTAAATTACACATGCAGCTCACCTCATACTTCCACTGCCTTAGTTCCTATATAGTTGCTTTGCACTGTAGCACCCAGGTTTAGTGTTTTATTCAAGGTCTGATAAATATCAGTTGTATTGAAAGGAGATTTACTATCATCATAGTCCACACATACTTCTCAGTACATTTACCTACCTCCCTGGCATTCTTAAATTTTAGCAAAGTTGATTTATTTTTTCTTATTGTTTTCAGTCCGCAGATTTGGCCTCTTTGATTCCTTTTTCTGTGTTGTCTGTGCTGTTGACTTTTCTTCAGTAGGAGAATTAGGATACCCTCTTGCAAAGCCTGTATGCCTTGTTTGCTTGCCAGCCTGTGGAAATAAGGGGCCTTGGAGTGTGGCTTTGATCTCCGCTTTGAAGTAGGTAAATCTGCTACTCTGAATGTGGGCAAGGATCCTCGGGAAGTTGTTGTTGTTTCTTTCTTTTCTTGTAAAATAAGGTTTGAATGACTAATTAGAAGATATTTATAAGAGCCTACATACTTCATGGTAGTGAAAGGTTATTGGCTTATTAAAAAGATCATGAGCACTATAATGTAGTTTTAAGAAACTTTCTTTTGGAAAACCTGCCTTTTAACTTCTTTTAAGCGTTTTTGAAGTTATAAGTGAAATTTTACATAAACTTCACAGCCTTTTGCTGAATCCATCACCTCAGTGCCTCCTTCAAAGGAATTTGAGTCAGCCTCTTTACTGACCATTTGGTATCATCTGTGCTGTGAGCCGGACAGAATCTTTTTCCGCTCATTCAGACCATAGTGTGGAATTCTGTGGGCAAGACATCACTAACCCATTTTAGGACAGTGAAAACAGAAAGTCAGAAGGTTTTATTTTGGTTCAGTGAATTTGCTTGTGAGCTTGGAGCTAAAATATGAAACAAACCAGCTCTGGAGACACAGAGTCTTGCATTTATAGTGGGGGTGATTAGATAAGTGGTCTGCTGGTGACATGGACGTGATTCATGCTCTATCTACTGATGACTAAACTTTCCAAATACTTTCAGTGTACTGATAGTACATTTCTTAAATGCTAAATATATCTAACTGTTAACAGCTAATTGTCTGTTGGGCTCATTGTCTGTTACCCTTAAATGCTAAGGTCAGACTGTCCTTCTAGTTTTGTAGATAGAAGAATATGTGTGGCAGAGGCCAGCGAAGAAAATCTATAAAAAATGAGGGTATACTTGTAAAAGTTTGTTAGTTTAAAATTTTGAAAGTAATTATTTTAACTGCAGTTTAAACTGTTTACATTTTTTCTTCTTGTTATTCTTATTCAGTTTCATAGAACTTTATCATAGAACAGAATCATAGAACTTTACATTTGGAAAAAAAAAAAAACTTGAAAGATCATGTGTTTCAAGCTCTTAATCTTTCCCTGTTGCGTATTAGTATACTGGGTTTAAACAGGTGAATGACATTTTCAGTCTTTATGCTAATTGATAGCATGGGTTAACCCAAAATTTGGGACTCTGACATTTAGGTTTAGTGTTCTTTCTGCCAGGGTTTGGCTCCACTCAAAAAGTTTCAGGTTGATCAAGACATCTGGGAACTCAGTGTTTTTAATTTCAGAGAGCCCACACCTGCCTCTCTGATGCTCAGTTTATTTATGAAATGCGAGGTCTTGGATAGATAATTTCTAAGATTATCTTTTTGCTCCCATAAATTACAGTACAGAGTTCTTTCCCTTTTTTTTCTGTGATGTGGACAACATTCTTACCTCAAATACACTTTTTCAGTCTTTTAAAAAGCCACTTCTGTTCCAAAGTTATGCTAGCTAACATTGAAAATCCAGATGAAATTTCATTGCTTGGGTGTTTAGGGTTGGGGGTCATGTATGCATGTGCTACACCCATGCCCCAAGATAGCTCTGTCTAGGTCAGCAAGTGGGCTCCAGGACGGAGGAGGAGGCTGAGGCTAAGCTGCGGAGGCTTTGAGGTTTGATAATAGAAGTCCTTCTCTATTGTTTTCTTCCCTGGCAGTATTTGGTTTGCCTCTTTCCAATACCTGTAAGTAGGCTGGGGTGCCACTGCAGATTGGGCTTGGGAGTTAATAGGAGAGCTGGTAAGAACTCTCTTTTTGCCACACTAAGCAAGAAGGCCCACCTTCCATGACTCTGCACAGACCGGTGGCTGGATGGGCATTTTCTTTCTTTTTAAGCCTCTTTCCTTTCTCATGCTAACCTCATTTAGCTTGATGCACTCTGAGTGCTGCTTGATCTAGAAGTGGACCCCGGAGAGAGTGTGGCTTGGTGAAGAGAACCCACAATTTAGAGAATAGTGGTTTGGGTTCTACAGCCATCTTTGCACAGGAGTGCAGCTGGATACCTTTAGCCACATCTTACCACCTCTCTTTGGCCTCCACTGCAGCCTATATAGATATAGGTGTCTTTTTCATTTGAATTCTTGCTGTGGTAAATAACATATTCACTTTAGCAATTACAGTATGCATTGATTACACCATCATTAATTTCTTTCTTTTAGTGTCAAAAAGAAATCCGCAGTCTACTTTTAGTTTCCCAAGAGCATGTATATTCATGATCCCACCTCTCTTGACTCCTCCTATTGCTTAGGTGGATTGGCCCAGTGGCTTGCAGAACAGATTCATTATTTCAGGCATAAGGGACAAAAGCAAAGGCTTTTGCAATGAGAATTGACCGTTGCTGTGCACATTTGGCCGCAGTCAACTGACTTCTTTTCTTGGTTCTGTCTTCATTATTCCCTTTTTCCTAAGTTTGATTCTGACTGACTTCCTGGCTGAAGTGGCTGCAGCAATCTCTTACTCCTGGCCTTAACTTAGCATTTCACAAAGGGCCCAGGTTTATTCTCAAGAAATAATTTATGCAGCGAAAGCATGTGGCTGACAGAGGGTCCCATGTAGGGAAACACTGTTTTGTTATGTTAGTCTTTGGCTGCAACTAAAGCAAAGCAGAATTAACCATGGGATAATGCTAAACAGCGGAGATAACAGCAGAGGTCCCCGTGTGTAATTAGTACAGCACGAGTGTGTTCTCATTTCATGTGTTTACATGGGCAACACCAACTTCTTAATTCAGAAAGGGAATAAACTCCTAAGTGTGTGGGGTTATTGCCTCTTATCTCAGGAAAGGACACCATATGGCCTTGTAGTTGTATGCTTTTGCCATGACAATTCCTTCTGTCAGAAGTGATTTTCTCCAAAAGTATGGTATGTGCATTCTTGGGCAGTCATTCAAAAAAGAAAGGGAATAGCCTTTGTTAGCCAGCATTTTTGAAAGTACTATTTTGGCATATGAAAGAGGAATTAATAACACTTTATAAATGCTGACACTATGTGCTTTTTGTTATAATAAGAATCCATAATTTCATAAACAGTAAGAAAAGCTTTCTTATGATCTTCAGATTACCTAGACATGGAATTTTTAAAGAAGAGTTTCATATACTTAAGTATTAGAGAAAAGTGTCAAGAGATTTTTGGCACCAGTTATTTGTGAATTCACCTGGAAGCTAAGACTTGGTTTTGTCTTGACACCAGTTATTTGTGAATTCACCTGAAAGCTAAGACTTGATTTTGTCTCGAATGATACTGAAATGTGCAATAATAAATAATTCTCCAGGTTTTGAGATTAACAGTGCAAAATTTCTTATTTGTATGGTTATTCTCTATCCAGCTCCTCCTATTGTCTTGTTTCTATGTATTACTGTAACTAACAGAGATGTGGCCAAAGAATTCAGCTGTAAGTTTTCATTATGTTCAGTGAATCTTCCTCTTTAAATACCGCATGGACTGTGTAAGGAGGAGAAAATCTTTACTGTTTACTTCCAACAGTGTAGAGATATAGGAATTCCTCAACTGAAAATTGGAGGGCATTTCGTGTTTTGCCACTTCTTTGCAAATTAGTAAACATTTTCTGACATAACTGTGTTAAACATTTGTTTTAAACAGTAAAAGGTTACTTGTGGTCACAGGCCAGTCTACCAAAATATATTTATTTTTCAGCATAGATATCTTGTTTCTATGGAAAATATTCTTCATTTGATTGGCCGTTTTAAGCATGAATATTCTCTCTTATTTCTTATTAGCTCCAGTAATAGGAATTTGTAGATACAGTATTTAGGTCATTAGCAGCCTAATTATTCTCCAATGGCATGGTGGCTGTGGTTCAGATGCTGGTTTAATAAGATTAATCATGCTGCTTTTAGCACTGGAGAAGGCGCTGTTGTGTTGTCAGAGTATTTAATGTTCAACAGGAACACAGCCTGTTGAGGTCTGACTAAACTTGAGTTTTATGATTCTGCCTTTCATGATTTGCCAGGTAAATGGAATTCTGCCGAGTAGTAGGGAAGAGAGGGGAAGTTTTTTTATTTATTTAGACACCCTTGCTTCTATGTAAGGTTAAGAAAATTTGGGGAAAGCTGTTTCTGCCTTTTTTTTTTTTTTTTAAAGTACATCTAATGTTTTTTGCAAAGCAGAGTTTACATCTTTAGGAAGTGGCTAGTAACACCTGATAAAGCTCTGCTTAATGCAAAATAGTATCACAGAATAAACTTGAATTTGTAATTTTGTAATTGAAATTTACATATATTGTATTTAGCATGCGCAAATGCATTTTGGAGACTTAGAATAAACTTGATTTTATGAAATTCCTCCTTGGATGGGTTCTGTTACAGGGACACAAATGTGTCTTTGAGCAGCTGCTTGATTAAAAGCTGAGCCCCGGTCTGTCAGGGTGAGTTGGACTTGGCCAGGGCTCAAGTGTATGTGATTGCATTTCATCTGTTTGTTATCTCAACAAATGGATCTATTTCCTTGAGTATTTGTAGTTTGTCCTTCAGCAATGACTAGATATACCAATGACTATAGATTCCAATGACCAGAAAGAGTTAATGCTTTTCTGTAGAATGTTTCTCATAGTAGTCTAAACATTTATAGATCCAATAAGCAACTGAGAGTTTTCCGTACTTTTTCAGATCTTTGGAGGTTGTCTCCAAAGTCTGATCCAAAGAAAATGAGGCCATTTATCTTTCCAGGGGTTTCCATGCCCTCTCAATACCTATCTGTTAATGGGATAAGTAAGAGTAGTTTTCACTTCTTGAATCCTAAAGGGTATCAAATAGAGAGGAAAAAAAAAAATGGAAAGGTTGCTGTTTCCTCTGTCTACCAGGTTTTATTATGGAAACTGTTCGCCAGATAATTGGGTTTAATTTGTTACAGAGGGGAAGATTTGTATTGTAAACAAGAAAGTTCTTTGAAGATAAATCTTGTCAGTAGCTGTTGGAAGGATACTGGAGGAAACTGTGAATGTTTTTTAATGGCCTAGAATGGGAGGCAATGTTTTTCTTTTTTCTTTCTTTCTTTTTTTTTTTCCTTTTCCTTTCCGCTAGACTACAAAGTGTTAGTGGGGCTAGAAGGTGATAATTAGTAGTCTTCTCCTGATTCCTTTTTTTTTTTTTTTTGCAAGATGGCTAGTTAAAATGCTTAAAAACCTTTCACGTTTTTGTCCCCAAAGGAAAACATACCTTTTTTTGACATCTGCCTTTTTTGCCCTGCTGTACTCTTCCCTGCTTTGCTCTGTGTTTTATTGACTGCTTTATACAGTTGAGAAGAGCTCTAATATGCTTATTTGTAACTTTTAAATATTAGGAGAATAAGTCCTACTTGTCAATGTAAGCTGTGTACCAGTGTTTATCAGGGTTATGGCATACATATTATACTCCTGTTAAGTCATTTATTTGGTTCTCATATTTTCTACATTGGACTTTTTATTATTTAGTTTTGCATCATTTTAAGTGTCCTTAGGTACACAGCCTTCTTTATTACAACAGATCACAGATTCAACAGTTTCCATTTTAATATGCATACCATCAAACACTCCATATTCTGTGGTCACACCAACTAATTTTTTTCAACATTTTAAACACAGTATTGGTAGGTTTTGAGTTTGGAGTATTTTAGTTTCACTACAGTATTACAGACTTCACTTTAAAGCTTGTAGGTGTCTTCTTTACATAATAATATTGTATTATTTATATTATACGTATATTGTTTTGTAAGGAAAAAAATTTATTAGATCTTTGAAATGATTAATTTTGATTTTGTAGTCTGAAATGGTGCAAGAATTTTCTGAAATATTATTGCAGTAAATGGACTATAGTAGTATATTTTAGTTTTGCCTGATTTTAATTGTCAAACTTGTGGAGTTTTTCAGCTTTACTGTTTTCAAGTTTTTCATCATCTCACAGAATATTCAGGAATTGGTAATGAATGCCCAGCTGTGTGTGTGAGTATGTATTTAATCAGTGCCAGATTAGGTTGCCCCTTTGTATGTAATTTTGACTTTTCTTGCTTATATCCATAATAATTTTCACTAAACATTTGTGTAACTGGGTAAACTAAAATAATTATCTCATGATATCTGTGATATAAATAATACAATTAGAGATGCTAAACTAAAATTATAAATTATACATTATTTTAAAGACTTGAATTTGATTTCTTTTAAATGCTCATATGTATTAACCATCGTATAGTAAAAAGGTTTTAAAGAATAGTTAAGACAGAAACAAAGTCTATTAAATGGGACAGATGTGCTGAAACTCACAAACAGAAAAGTAGCTCATCTTGTGGTCTTCCTCACTGTTCAGTAGTTATATGTGACATCATATTTTTAAATCACACCTAGAAATTTTTAACTGTAGTGGATAATTTTTGTCTTCTTTGATGATAAAGACAAACCATCTATCTGGGAAGAAACAAACAAACAAAAAACTCTGGTAAGTTGATGTCCATAACATAGATATAAGACTTTTTTTTTTCTTTCTTTCTTAAGATGGGATGTTACTCTGTCACCCAGGCTGGAGTTCAGTGGCACCATCTTGGCTCACTGCATCTGCCACCTCCCAGGTTCAAGCGATTCTCCTTCCTCAGCCTCCTGAGTAGCTGGGACTACAGGTGCACACCACCATGCCCAGCTAATTTTTGTATTTTTAGTAGAGATGGGTTTTTGCCATGTTGGCCAGGCTTGTCTCGAACTCCTGACCTCAGATGATCCACCAGCCTTGGCCTCCCAAAGTGCTGGGATTATAGGTGTGAGCAGCCGTGCCCAGCCAGATATAACACTTTCTTATTCCACGTTTGCTAATGGTGACTGACTGCTGGCAGGATATTAAAATTTTCAAGAATCTCACACTAACTGCCAGAGCAGAGAACTTGTGAATAAGCACTGTGAGTTAAGTAACATCTTGAGGATATTAAAGAGAATGAATTCTACTCACTTCGCATCTATTACAACTTCTGGTTACTGCTTTTACAATAAATCCTCAATTAACTAATGTGCATAGAAAAGAGGTTTTTGTCTGGTAAATTAAGTCATGTAGGAGTTTACCAGAAACCCATTTTTAATGTGAAGCTTTAATTTCAGATATCTTTGTAAGACATATTAGGATACTTTGGTTATTAAGATTCTATTGCTGAATGTAATTATATTTTCAATTTTCCGTACATTGATCTGGGTGGATATTTTTCTGAATTTGAATTTTTATTTTTGAGTTTAAGGTCCATGACTCAGAAGTTAAAGGTGTGTGAAAAAGGTTTACTGAATGACTGATATAAATTTGTTGTCAGTTTCAACTTTCCTTCTAGGTTTAGAGAAAAAAATAATAATAATTTTTAAATTTATGTATAATTGATATGTTCTGTTTAATTGAGACTGTATTTTTTTTCCTCATTAAAAGCTTATTTTGAAAATGATAGCAGGAATTTGGAAGTATTCCAGAACTTTATAAAATTCACAGTTAATAATTTGCTTCATTCAGATTTATTTTGATTGGCATGTGATCCCTATGTTGTGTTCTGAATTATCTGAAATCACAACATCTTGATGGAGTTTGCTCTATTTTTGAATTGTTTTAAATAGTAACTTTAAAATTTGCATTAATTGAAAGCTACCTTGTCACAACATTTGCTTTGTGTCATGGAAGGTTATCTATATTTGGAAGTAACATTTGGTAAAAGGAGGATTATGGAATATTTATGAACTTTCTCTCTCACAGATTCATAGATTTTTTAGAACAGGATGGAGCTTTAGAGCTTTTCAACCACAACCTTCTCAATTTACAGTTGAAGGAAATGAGTTCCAGAAAGATTAAATGACTTGCCCAAGGACACACAGCTAGAATAGTATAAGAAGGGTTGTGACCCAAGAAATCTGGCTCCAGATCAAGTATTTTACCATTGAAAATTTTCTTCAATAAACATAATATAACATTTCTAAAAAAAATCATGATACGAAGCTAGACAGGAGTGAACTATAACACATATTTTACATGTATTTCATTATGGTGAATGTCTGTCTACAAGTAATATTATCATCTAAGATAACCATCTTCATTCACATAATTAATTCACAAACAGGAGTAAACATCATTCAATAGGCAAAAAAGCATTTGATTACCTAAATATACATATGGATGCAACATATATCTATCTAGATAGAAGATAGATATGTATTACAGATAGATAGATAGATAGATAGATAGATAGATAGATATGTATTTGCATCTATGAGTGTTTAGGTAATCAAATGCTTTTTGCCTATTGAATTACATTTAATTCTGTTTGTGAATTAATTATGAGAATGAAAATGATTGTCTTGGATAAAGATAATTTTACTTACACTTCTCACCGATTTATAGGACTCCTTAATAACAATACCGCCATAAGATAATAGAAAGGTATGAGAATTCTATGTAAAACATTTAGTTTGAATTCTTGGATTACTTCGTGGTTTTTAAAAAATATTTGAAAAAGGAGAAAAATTAAATATTATCTGTTTGTTATCCTTGATTTCAAGATATCAACAGTTATAATCTCCATTTTCCTGTTATGAAATTTTATGATAAAGAACAAATACCTTTGCACTTTTAAATCATTTTGCTTTAGTCAGTTTCTTCAGAAGAAAAGTCTTTATGGTTCTTTTAATGAATATATATGGTAAATATTTTTATGGTCATAATATATGGTAGGAGAACCTAAAGACGTTTTTGATAAGATTGTTTATAGTAGTTCTTAATCATAAGTCTGTTTTAGTAACAAAAATCAATGATACAACCAGCTGGAATTAACACTGATTGTTTTCTTGGATAGGCAGACAGGAAAAAGTCATAGCCAGCTGGCATCAGGAATTACTGCAAGAGCTCAATGCTACTGGCCACAGCTGGTACACTTTGCCAGAAAAAGTGGCGCCCCAACTTCTCCTGGGCCAGTGGTATTCATACTGTGTCACTCATTTTTCTATTATAGAACCAAAAAAAATTAACAGCATTTAAAATTTCTGGTGAGTTTTTTTTTGTATGTGTATATAAATATATAATACACCATGGAATACTATGCAGCCGCATAAAACTATGAGTTAATGTCCTTTGCAGGAACATGATAAAGCTGGAAACCATCATTCTCAGCAAACTAACACAAGAACAGAAAACCAGCTACTGCATGTTCTCACTCATAAGTGGGAATCGAACAATGAGAACACGTGGACGCAGGGAGGGGAACATCACACACTGAGGCCCCTCAGAGGATGAGTGCTAGGGGAAGGGATAGCATTAGGAGAAATACCTAATGTAGATGACAGGTTGATGAGTGCAGCAAACCACCATGACACATGTATACCTATGTAGCAAACCTGGATGTTCTGCATATGTATCACAGAACTTAAAGTATATATATTATATATGTGCAATAAATTGCACATAGGTATTAAATAATGTAGGTAGAAACTGTAGCCTATATTTATATTTATATTTATATATAAATATTATGTATAAATATAAATATATATAAATGTATAAATATATATAAAGGAGTTCATATATAAAAGGAGTTTATTAGTTGGGCTTAAGTGTTTTATTTACATTACTTCATTTGTTTCTTCACTGACAGTTTACTGAGTATCTGCCTACTATGAGTACTTAGTATTAGGTAACTAGTGATAACAGAGTGTTTTTTTGTAGGCAAATAGTAGATTTTGATTATTTAAATCAGCACGGATGTATGTAAGAAGTACTTCACCTGACTTCAAATTTACCCCCTAATTTTTTTTTCATAATCTGAAAACCAGTTTTAATTGCAGTGTTAGGGATTCCTAGATATTTAGCATTGCTCACCATAAACTGTAGCCTATTTTTATTCTTTATATTTTCTTCCAATTTTCCTATCAATTTCTCAGATAAGTACTTTGAACCACTACTGGCCACCCCTTGCCACCTCTCCTCCCACAAATAAGTCAAGTAAATAAGGCCTCTCAATAGCAATAATTTACTCCAAGCCACAAAATAAGTTTTAGGATTTTCTATATTTAATTTACATTAAGTGCCTAAACTCTTGACTTAAAAAGGCAAGGGAATAATTTGCATATTCATTATAAAATAAATAATCTGCTCTGCAATTGCTCTTTCCCAAGGCACCAACTACTGTCACTCACTATTGGATAGTCAGTGTGAAAATAGACCTCTTTTCTTGCACATGGTCCACAGCTTTGCTCACAGGGCTGGATATATAGAACCAGAAAGCAAGGATGTGGATAAGGATTGCCTTCTGTGTTTCCAGTTAAAAAACACCAAAACATTTCAAGAAGTGGTTCTATAGAGATGGATCAGAATACCCTGACTGTGCTTGAAATTTTCATTTCTTCTTAATAATTCTTTAGGTGGTTTGTAGTGAATCAATTCCAAACACTTGGGATTTCATTTCTCCATTTAATATAATGATAAAAAATAAGATATTTTTTCTACTAAAATTAACTCATTTATGGAGAACATAATACTTTCTCCCAAAGAGAGGGAGGAACCAGTTATTTTTGCTCTGTCTTCTAACTGGAAAAGTAGGACACAGGCAGATTTCATAGGAGACAAGGTTTCTACTCCATGATTAAGGAGAGTAAATACAACTTGGGCATTTCTTTATGGATAACTGTGGGAAACAGGAACTTGCTTTAACTTCTCAACCAGCACATCTATCTTTTTTTTTCTCTTGAGCAATTTGAGAAATAAGAAGAGATGTATGTAGAAATGGAGAGGGCAGAGAAAAACTGAATCAGGTGCACAAGTGGCTAATTTTGCCTTTGGTAGGATATTCACTGTGACAAAAGTGGGGTGTGTTTGTAGGGTAAAGTGGCTTTTTTCTTCTTATATTTGGAATTCTTAAGCAATCAAGGGAATTAGAAACCCTTTCATGCTTAGGGTAGATTCTTTCTAATCTATTGTGTGCCTCAAACTATGCAACTTAGTTTCCTAGATTGCAGAAAAGTTTATGCTTGTACTTCAGTCCTTTCTCTTTTTTAAAACTCTTGATCCACAAGAACAGCTATTTCGGCAAACATAGCATTTTGCTCAAATTAAATTGCACATAGGTATTAAATGAGCTTGGTGAGATTAAATTCTCAAATGCGTTACGGTGTATTTGTTTATAAATCACAGGTGTAGTTACAGTCAATTCCCCAGGTGGCTTTTGGAGAAATATAAGTTAATAAGGTGCTGTTAAAGAAATGAATACAGGTGCAGATGACTTTGAAAGGCAGGAGAATTCACCACTAACTTCATTATGGCAGATGAAAATCAAGTTGTGTTTAGTCAGGAGAGTCATATAAATAGCTACAGGGGTCATATGACATACTGCTAGGGAGATAGTTTTCATGTATACTTTAAAACATGAGGGCATAGGAAGGTCTGAAATACTCTTGAACAAAAGTTAGGATTCATAAAATACTAAGTGGGAAGCAAACTGCTAAGGTGTTCTAGAGCCAATGCAACTAGAAAGTTTAAGCCATCAACATTAATTCTAGTCATTAGCAGTATCTGTATTAAGGGTAAAATTTTATGTTTTATGTGTTTAAATCGTCATGTGTACTGGATGTTCAGTTCTCCACTGGGGTGTTCTAGAAAGTGTGTGTTGAGAACAAATATGAAGGGTCACAAGTTATGTAATACTGATAATTGTTTAAAAGTTTTGCAGAACTTCACATTTTAAAAGCATATGTCTGAGTGAATTCTAGCTCACTCTGTTTTATGGTATTAGTCTCACTCATCTACATCCAGACTTTGTTCATTGGGATAGAAAGGTATAATGTTTCAGTTAGTGAGTTGGGCAGTGTACACATTGCATTGATGTGACCCGTAGTGAGTTGTTTTTTTATAATTACACTAATAACTGTGAAGATTCTATTAATTCTCTTTCTTTTAAGTTCCAACAAAAAGTTTTTAAGTTTCATTATAAATTTCTTACAACTTTGGGAATGCAATGTGTATGTGAATAACATTTGATTTTCATGGTTAAAAGATCTGCCAAGCTAGACTGAAGACCACAGGTAAGTTGGGCCATAAACCAGGTTTGGAGAAACTCAGAACTCCTCTGACATGCTCATGTATCCTGGTAGCCCAGCATGGTTACTAGCCACGGTTCTCCAGAGAAACTGAGTCATAGGAGTTTTTTTCTAAGGAATTGGCTCATGGGATTATGGAATCTGACAAGATCCAAGCTCTGCAGGTTGAGTCAGCAAGCGGGATACCCAAGAGAGCTGATGGTGTAGTCCAATGTGAAGAGTTACTGGCTTGACACTTGGGAAGAGCCATTGTTTCAGTTTGCGTCTGATGGCAGAAAAAAACTGATGTCCCAGTTCAAAGGCAGTCAGTCAGGGGGAGTTCTCTCTTAACTCAGAGTAAGGTATGCTTTTGTTCAGCTGATCGGCCTTTTGCTTTTGTTCAACTGATTGGTTCAACTGGTCTTCAGCTGACTGGATGAAGCTCACCCACATTAAAGAGAGCAATCTGTTTTATTCAGTCTACTGATTTAAATGTTAATTTCGTCCCAAAACACCCTCATAGAAATACCCAGAATAAAGTTTGGCCAAATACCCAGGCACCCCATGGCCCAGCCACATTGGCACATAAAATTAACCGTCACATGTGGTATTTATCCAATGCCCCAAACAGTACTTTATAAACATCAGTTCTCAGTAAATATTGGATGGATGAGTAGATGGATGGATGAATGTTCATCATAGAAATTAAACAAACTTAAGTTTTTGTATTGTAGATCAAAAAATATTTATGTTTTTGCTGGTTAAAAATTTATAACTTCACAGATGTTTGTCTGAAATATAGTAATATTTGATCATTGTATTTAATATTTAGGCCACTCTAAAGGTGATACCTACCTTTGAAAGTAAGATATTCAAGAGATCAAATATTTTTCTATCTGAAATATATGCACATGCTTTCACTTGCTATTTGCTTTCTCTAATATTACACTGTCTCTCAATTTTTCTTATACTTCCATGGCCTTGTTTTCTTATCAAGGTGTATTTAATATTTATATTTATATTTAATTTTTTATCTTTATAGGTAGTGGTTATCTGCTCTTCTCCCTAACTCCTTTTGGATTTGGTTGGTTTTGCCCTTACTAAACTTCTTTCTAGTGGTTTCTTGCCAATTGTTATTATTTTTACTGTGTAGTTAATAACAATGTTTTATATTTTAATTGATGTTAAAGTGTTTAGTGAGGTCTTGCAACTGGTTAGCAGTCATATTAGTGTGACTACAAACATGAAATGTGAAATATGACATCATTGTTTTGGAAATGAATCATATAAGCTATAAATAACTTGAGTCCATTTTCTCTTCATGTAGTATTATCACCACAGAAAGTTAAAGTCCTCTTGACCTGCATTCTTTTTAACTCCTTAAAATTAGATACTGCCAGTGGTTAAGGGGAGTGGTTAATGGCAAATAACTCTCACTATCACAAACTATTTAACAGTGTAAGATAGTTCTTAAAATATAATGTAAACACCAAAATTGTAAAGGATTTTGTTAGTGTTAGTTTTCTTCCTATAATTCAAAAGTTAGTAGATGTTTGCAGTAGCTAATTAGAATAGGTAATCAGATATGTCATAAGTAATTGAAGCAGCATGATAAATTTACCTTGAAGCAGCAGATGAGCAAAAAGAAGTAAGTATTACGTGTAACATATTTACTTAGTTGCTGCATGGAGAGATTCCTGTTTCTAGATTACTTAAATCCATCCGGGTTTCCCCCTATGTATATATACAGTCACTCCTCCTCATTTGTGAGGTCCGTATCTGAAAATTCACCTATTCCCTTAGACGTATTTGTAACCCCCAGTTAATACACATAGCATTGTCTTGGCCATTGGCAGACACATGAAGAGTAGCAAAAAATTTGACTCAGCCAGCACGGACTTTCCCACCTGAGAATGAACAAGTAGATTCTCTGCCTTACTATTTCAGTCCTCAGACTCTAAACAAATGTCCTTTTTGCAGCCTACGTAATATCATGTTTCCTCATTTGTGTGCTTTTTGTTGGTGATTTCATTGTTTAAAATGGTTCCCATGTGTAGGACCGAAGTGCTGTCTAGTGTTCCTGAGCACGGGAAGGCTGGATGTGCCTTACCGAGAAAATATGTGCAGTCAATAAGTTTTGTTCATGAGTTATAGTGCTGTCAGCCATGTGGTCAATATTAATGAATCAACAGCATATATTAAATAAGGTGTCTTTAAATAGAAGTGCACATAAAACAAGATATTGATCAGTTGATGAAAACCTTGTGACCAGAGGCTCATAGGAACCTAACTTTGCATTTCTTCTAAGAGCAGTGGTTCAGTGTTTACGAATTCAGTGTTTTTGGCAACTTTACAGATCATAACTACTGCAAATAATAAGAATAACTCCAATTATTTTATTTTTTCAAAAATTGAGTTTCCTCTCTAATGCGTTTTCCCTAAATGGTATATTTTAAGTTATTTTTCCTGTATCACTAGATCTTCTTCAATGTAATTGTCATATCTGTGTAGCAATACAGCATACAGATGTGCTATTAGTATATTTATTACAAATTCTTTTATAGAGCATTTACAACTTCCTGTTCCCCAACATTTTGCTATTATATAAAATTCTCCAATAAACATCCTTGGCAGTTAATCTTTATCAGAACTATGATTATTTCCTTAGGATAAATTTTCTGCAATGAAATTTTGGGACACAGGATATACAAATTGAAACTTTTGCTATTTGCAAGAGTCCTCTGTAATCTTTCAAATATGCTGTTTCTTTTTCTGAACAAAAGAAATTAACAAAATACTCCATTTCATCAAAATTTGAAAATCTTTTTAGGAACATGAAAAAATTATAAAAATTATTTTTGGCTCTTATTTCAATGGCCATTTATAGTACATTTTTAAATAATGCATTTAAATAGCAATGCAGAGTACAGATGTCCCTCGGTATTCTCAGAGGATTGGTTCCAGGAACCCCTTTGGATACCAAAATCTACAGATGCTCAAATCTCTGATATAAAATGGCATAGTATTTGCATATAAGCTATGTGCATCCTCCTGTATACTTTAAATTATCTCTGGATTACTTATAATACATAATACTATGTAAATACTGTACTTTTTGCAATATTGTTAGTTTTCATTTTTTTCAATATTTTTTATTAGCAATTGGTTGAATCTGTGGATGCAGAATCCATGGATACTGTGGGTCACCTGTACTTTAGACGTGGACAGAATTACAGATTAGATATGAATGCACTTGTAAGAACAAAATGCTGGGATTATAAGCATTAGCTGCCGTGCCCGGCTGTGAGTTCCTTTTTTTTTTTTTTTTTTTTTTTTTAAAGAACAAAACTCGATAGCTGTGTTTCCTTTGGAATACTGTGACCATAGGTGTGTAGGAGGACTTAGACTGTCCATCTCCATTTTCATTCCCTTTTTGGTCTCTTTTTTCTAGCTTTGAAACACAGGTATCTAAATTTAAGCAACACAAATACATATTGATTCCTTGTAGACACAGATGCAGAAGTGAAGAAAGGATACTACTTCCTTTCATCCTGCACATCAGAGCAGACACACCCTCAGCTACAAGGGAGACCCTGACTGATGCCTCAGGGGGACTCTAAGCAGAGTGTACTTGAAATACAGAGGTAGGAGAAAATATCACTTGCGGCTGTGAGAATTGGATGGCTGAATGAGGTGGCATGTGTAGCCATTGAAAGATGGCTTAAAATTATCGTGGGAGAAATTACTGCTAAAAATTTGCATACTTTCACTACATTGGCAGATTTTTAATTTTGATCTTTCTCAAGTAGGGAGCGTGCTCAGCTTGTCATTATTTTAAGCATTGCTGCTACAGAAGAGCAAATGTTGATTAATGCTGTTTAAGTCTTATTTACAAAGTGCACATGGCATTTCACATTTTTTACATATCCTCATGACAAATTTTTGTTTTGTTTCTGCAGTGCCTTTGTGATCATAAACTATTGAGTACATGATATTAGATTGTGTCAATACACTTTAGTTTGTTAACATTCTTCTCTGATTTGATGAATTTGGATTTTGCTTCACTTTTTGATTTTTACAGATAATGCCAAATAAACAACTTAATGCTTATTTCTTTTTTATTTCTTATGGTGTATTTTTGGAGAATGTGTTCTTAAGAGTGAAATTACATGAAACTACTTTTTTGTTGTTGTGTATTTTCATATTACGTTCCAGAAATGTGTTACTAATTAATAGTATTCGCTACCATAGTTACCTCATCATTGTGTGTTATGTAAAAAAAAAAAGAAAAAAAAAGAAAAACTTGCTTCCTTGGCAGCCATAAAATGGCATCTCAAGGTTGCTTTAATTTATACATCATTGATTACTAGCATGGACCAATCTTTTTCTAATATTATTTACTATTGGAATTTTGACTTATATAACATTGTTCATAATTTTTGCCCAAATACTTGCCTGGTAAAGCCTTTCCTTTGCCACAGTAAAGATCATTCCATTCTTTCAGGAATCATTCCAAGTTATATATGTTTTTATGTTTGTAAAATTTAAAGTCTGTAATATGTACCTTTACATACCCAATGGTATTGAGGGAATAGCACCTCATACTCTTGGGTTTTCACTTGGATCCAGACACGTTAAGGCATAAAAACATGTCTGAATCACCCTCACAATGACCTATGAAGGAAACAGAACTAGTTTAAACTGCGTAACTCTCAAATAGTTTGTTTTCTGATGTTAGGATGCACCATAATTCATGCTGTAACCTTTATGCCTCTCTCCAGTTTTTTCAGGCCCTTTCTGTGTTGCTATTGTACCTTGTATGTGTTCTCCATTTCCATTGTGTAACTTAGTCATAGTATATGGTAATTCTCTTTCGTTTCTTTTCTTTTTTTTTGGATAGAGTTTCACCCTGTTGCCCAGGCTGGTGTGCAGCCACATGATCTCAGCTCACTGCAGCCTCCACCTAACGTGTTCAAGTGATTTTCCTGCCTCAGCCTCCGGAGCAGCTGGAACCACTGGCGTGTGCCATCCTGCACAGCTGATTTTTAGTGGCGATGGGATTTCACTGTGTTGCCCAGGCTGATCTCGAACTCTTGACCTCAGGTGATCTGCTCGCCTTGGCCTCCCAAAGTGCTGGGATTACAGGCATGAGCCACCACACCCAGCCTTAATTAATTATTTTTTACCTGCCTGTGTCTCCTTTTCTGGATGCATTCTAAGGAGTGGAACCCTATAGTTAGATTCTTTTTTTCAACTTTTTATTTATTTTTTATTTTTATTTTATAGAGATGGGATCTCACTATGTTGCCCAGGCTTGTCTTGAACATCTGGCCTCAAGCAATTCTCCCACCTTGTCCTCCTAAAGTTCTGGGATTATAGGCATGAGCCACTGCACCCAACCCGTTTTTTTCTTTTAAATTCCACATGCCTAACTCACAGCAGTGCAGTCACTCCTTGGCTTGTTTGTTCATCTAGCAAGCATTTATTAGATGTCTGAATACTCTTCTAAGCTTTGTTGGACATGGAGCACATACAGATGAAAAAGCCCTGGTACCTGAAGCCTGGCCATTTACAGGGACGTAAAACTTGAGTCCCTAGTTAAGTGACAGAGTGTGAAAACTGATCTTAGAGCTTAGAAGGGTCTTAAGGCACTAAAAGATATGAGTCAAGGCACCTTATTAAAGCAGCAATGAACAGAAGTTGTTGGAAAACGTATGTTATAATATGTCATATATATATATCTAAAAGAAATTATAACATGCTATAATTTCTTTAACATTTATTTCCCCCCAATTTATAGGTTTTTAGTTAAATTGGCCTGGCCCACTGAATCCTGGCTTTCATTTATAAAAAACGTTAAGTCTCAGAAAGGTAGCATTTATAGTTGGTAGGAACTATAGCAGTCATCTGTTTTGTTTGTTTGTTTGTTTTTTGAGATGGAGTCTCACTCTGTCGCCCAGGCTGGAGTGTAGTGGTGCGATCTCGGCTCACTGCAAGTTCTTCCTCCTGGGTTCACACCATTCTCCTGCCTCAGCCTCCCCAGTAGCTGGGACTACAGGTGCCTGCCACCATGCCTGGCTAATTTTTTGTATTTTTGGTAGAGACGGGGTTTCACCGTGTTAGACAGGATGGTCTCAATCTCCTGACCTTGTGATCCGCCCACCTCAGCCTCCCCAAGTGCTGGGATTACAGGTGTGAGCCACCACACCTGACCTTTTTTTCTCTTTTTAAAGATAGAGTTTAACTCTGTCTCCAGGGCTGTAGTGCAGTGGTGTGAACGCGGCTTTCTACAAACTCTGCCTCCCAAGTTCAAGTAATTCTTGTGCCCCAGCCTCTGTAGTAGCTGGGACTACAGACCTGCACCACCATGCCTGGCTAATTTTTGTATCTTTTTTGTAGAAACAGAGTCTCACCATGATGGCCAAGCTGGTCTCAAACTCCTGACTTCAAGTGATGAGGCCACCTTACCCTCCCAAAGTTTTGGGATTATAGATGTGAGCCACTGCACCTGGCCACAGTCATCTCTTTTAACTCCTCGTTTTTACAGTTGAGGAACTCCAAAACAGTTGCAGCGTCCACTAGGCTAGCTGGGGTTTCTTTTCAAAGGAGATTATTTCGAAATTGTAGAAGGATATATTTTCTCATAACTGTGATGAGGAACTTTATTCACATATTTGCTCATTTGAGTCTAAGTTTTTAATGTGCTCCAAGAATAATTGAGATTCATTGGTGTGAGGGCTATGGGATGTGTCCAGTTGACTTTGAGGACCACCCCTGCTCAGGCACCCCCCTGTTTCCATTCTGTGTAGACCTCCAAACATGCCTCAGGGAGCTGAGAACTGTGATATTGTACGTGTATGCTCTTCACTTTTTTAAAAGTAAAAGTGAAATTTACTTTTGAGGTTTAGTTGTGATTCTCTTTGTGACAAAGGCGTGTACAAGTTACTACTAGGTTTAGAGTTTTAGTTTTTCAGTATAATGTATAAAAGAATGAAATAGAATATGTCAAGGAAAATGGATTAATCGTTTAACTGGCTGGCAGTGATGGTGATTTTCACAATGTTTTATCTGAACCTTATAGCTAAATTTGTTGTTGGTTTTGAGAACATCCTAATGTGTTTTGTTTTCCTTTTTTTTTTTTTTTTAACTTTGCTTAGACTTTAAAAGATAAAGACATTCATATCTTAATTATACCAGACAAAGCTAAATAGTATCTTCCATATGGGAGTCGAATGGTGTAAAGAGTAGAAAGAAACCTTTGAAAATCTGTATTATTGATTCACAGAATTTTAAAAACAAGTTAGGATTCCCATCTTACTCCTTTATTACATGGAAACAGTCTTTTAGTTGAGATGAGGGATCAGGAAGAAGAGACTTTACCCCGTATCTTCTAACTTGGGCTTTGTTTTTATTTATCTGATTCAGAGGTTTAAATATTATAATACTTTTTGGGGGATATTTTCAACTTTCTGAAATGCCAGATTTTGTGTGTATTATATGCATGTGTGTATATATCCATCTATCTGTATAGCTATATATGATTTTTTCTTGGAGAAAAGGTTCACATAGTCATCAATTATATTTTAAAAGGTGTTCTCTGAGGAAAACTATGAGTAGTAGCATTGTTTCAGTCTTTTATGCAGTACCTACTAGATCGTGATGACTAGATCGTGATGACTTACGAAATGGCCAGCCACTCTATTGCCACTATCCTTTTTAACAAGTCCTTTGGAGGGACAGAGGTGACAACTCAGTGTTACCTACATTTGTGATTTGCTCAATAATAGAAAAATATTCAAAATCATTTGCCTTTGAAAGAGCACAAAATGTAAATGTAGGGTGTGGCATAGGCTGGAATATTGGTGGATTCCATTGGGTTGTTAAGAAAGTAGTTTCTTAATGGACCTCATCCTTCACTGTTAAAATAGGGAACAGATGTGAAGACTTCTACAATTCTGTTGTTTTCCTATCATTTCATTTATTCTAAGAAGGGTAAATAAAATTAGAAATAAATAGTAGTAATGTCATTTAATACCACCTCTGAATTAGGGACTTTTTCTTGCTGTGGTTTCTTCAAAGATTTTGCCTTACAAAATAATATTATTTAAAATAATAGTATATGTTAATATTTTCAACTGCTGAGGTTTTATGGGGCTTTTACAATTTTAGATTATTTTCATCCTTTTTTCCCCACTTCTAATCAGTATTTCATTCCTATTCCTTGAAATAGGGTAGCAGAAAGAATTTTGATAATTGGATTGAGCAGTTTATTACAATATTCTTCCGAGGGTGACAAACAAAATTTATGTGTGCTACCCTTCCTTTGACTTATTTGTTTCATTTCATAAATAAGCATTTTATATTTATACATGAAAGTAATCATTTCTTTAATAAAGGCTAAGGTGAGACCTGTATTAGCACTATTGTTGGTTTGGCATCATGGTCAGTAATTTCTCTGCCTTCTGAAAGTCTGCCTTTCTTGGCCTTTAAGAAGCAAGAGTGTCATTACGTGTTAGACTGAGAGAAGGAGACATTATAGAGTCACTTGGAAATGAAGAGTTAATTTTTGGTTAGTGGGTGTGTTACAGGCTGAATTGTGTTCCCTTAAAATTCGTATGTTGAAATCCTAAACCCCCGAATGTGATGGTATTTGGAGAGAGGGTCTTCATCAGGTGGGCCCTAGTTCAGTGTCATTGGTGTTCTTAGGACACAGGGATACCCAGAGGGAAGACCACGTAAAGAGACTGGGAGAAGGTTGTCCACAAGTCAAGCAGAAAGGCCTGCGAAGAAACCAACTCTGTTAACACCTTCATCTCAGACTTCTAGTTTCAGAATTGTGAGAATACACATTTCTATTGTTTAAGCCAGGCAGTCTGTAATGGAGCCCTAGGAAACTAAAGGTGGTGGGGGCGGGTGGTGGGGATGTTGCTTAAACAGTGATTAAAATAGCTCAGTTAATCAAATGAAAAGATAAGTTTACCATTTTCTTTGGAAACAAAATTGGTATTAATGTCATTTTCAAATAACTCCTATGAGAGTATCCCAAAGCCATTGGTATTTTAATTAATTTTCCAGTGGTAGCTTCTTCAAATAGTAAATCAGTAAGTTGTCTTTAAAGTATCATTTTCTGTGAAGCTTCAGGAAACTTACACTCTAAAAAAAAATTTGAGTTAATCATTTAGGATTAACTACTTTATTCCCATCAAAATACTATCTTTTTCTTCTCTGATGGTAAGAGAAATGAATAAGGTTCCCCCCCCCCACTACTTTACAAAAACATAGAGAGAGAATTGTGAAATATTTACCAGACAGACTGAAGGACAAAGTTTACTAGCTAACCGAACTAAAGGGAATTAAATCCAATTTGTTACAGAGTAGGTGAAAGGCATTTAAGTGTCAGGGGGTGTTTTCATTTTCTTCCCATTTCTGAAAGTAATTTAAGAACAGAGGGGGGAAATGAGGGATTGAGGAGAAAAGTACAGTTTTATCACCTTTGCTCTCAAGTTGGCTTATGATCCCCAGTGTCAATTCTAGTAGGAAAAAACCAAAACTTTTTGCAATCATATAGTTATTGCAGAAACCAGTGCTCTTAAGTTTACCTTCTTCTTCTGACTTCATAGCAGAGTACATCTAGATCCTTTCATTTTGAGAACTTTGTCCTGGAAAATATGAGAAAATCAGCGTATGCAATTAAATGCAAAATCAATGTAAACTGCCCGGAGGACTAGCATATTAGGTATTAGCTTGTAGAGACAAATGCTTTTTCAGTCCTCTTGTGATTCAACCACTATTGGATATAGAAATTTAAGGCTTAATCTCTATTATCTCAATGTTCTAGTTGTAGGCAGAGTGAAAAGGAATCAAAGAATTATTTTTTTTCTTCCCCAAACCAGTAAGATACATGTTGTTTTAGAAATATCATACTGGCTTCTGGGTATTTTTAGGCTATGATGGATACAACATTCTTTAGTACAATAAAATAAAATTTGTCTTTTGCCCTGAAGTTATATTTTAGCTTTCATTGAGTTCTTGTCTACCATAAGGTTGAAAAGGGAGAGCATTTATAGCATGCCACCAGTTTGCTGGAATATGGTACAAGCTACTCTAATAAACATAAACAGAGATGACTTTTGAATTTTGTAGCTAAAGGAGAATTGTCCTCTGTGGAGGGAAGGTTATGGGTAACACCTGAGCAGATGCTTGTGGACGCTGCTTCGGGGGAAGAAGCTATAGTCCACAGTGTTCTCGCTAGCCGGTGGTATGGCCTTCGAAGATGGTGCAGTCATTTCTGGTCTTCATTTCTGCTGCAATGAGGACATGAAGGAGATGGGTGAGATTTTTGCCTTTATTGCCTTTAATGGCCCTTGGAATTGTTGTCCAATACACAAATCCATACATCAGCCAATGCCACACAGTTGTCACTGTGAGACAAATTAATTTAGATGTTATTACTGTAATAGACATGTATTTAAAAGCATAGTGAATTCAAAGTAGTTTATAGGCATTGTCTTAGTCAACAGATGCAAAAAAGAACAATTACTAATATGTGGAGGGTCCACATACCTCTTGTGTTTGTGTGTAGTTCTGTTTTGTTTATAAATTAAAAATTGGCACTTGTATTCAAAAAGGAAAGGAACCACCAGACGAATTGATCTCCAAGTTCTTTGACATCGATGGCATCCAATAATTTTTTGAAGTATGCTAACTACACTTTAGTTTCTCATCAATTAAACCTCAAAGATTTACTAAGGATGTAATAAAACAGTTTATAAGAGCATAATTCACAGTGGATGTGGAAGGTTCTGTCAGCTGAACATGGATCTGAAGTGTGGAGAGCTCTATCAGGACAGGCATCGGGCTCTGTCCTGTTTACCTCTGTATTCCTGGCACTGTTCACATACCTACAGGTAGCAGGGTAGCAGGTGTCCATTAAATATTTGTTGCTAAGTGCATCTCTTGGGATAAGACCTGGTAAAGAGTACTAATTATGAATTTGGCTAACTTTACTTTCTTTAATCTTGTTTTAAGAAAACCCATTACAGATTGGACCAATTAGGAAATGCATAAATTAGATATAACCATTTGCTTTAGAAAAGATTATTGGACTTGAACAAAATTGCAATTGAAATTTCTTTAAATTACTTAAATAATTCAAGGACATTTAAAGTATAACTCTATTTACAGACTATCAATTTATATGCAATTTTTTGGTGAAAAAAAAGATTATGGAAATTAGATAACCCATATGTATAGTAAGGCATAATAACCCTTTAAAAATTTTCCTTCTAGGAAATGCTACTGACTATAGTGATTAAAATGTGAAGATTTTATAATTATAATGTGAGGAAATATATGTGATTGGTTATTGTAAGTTGTGACTGAATATTGTTTTTCTGTTGTAGTTATTATATAGAAAGAATTTCGTTGTGTTTATCACTCTTTTATTTGAGGTGCTAAAATCTTTTTTCTAGAAAATTATCATTTGATGGTGTCCTCATCTGGTAGAGAGTCAAAGATCTAGGTTTGGCGTTTAGGTTTTCATGAGGTTTCTATATTATGAGGTTCTTTATTATAAGCAGGCTTTTCCAGTGTGCTAGGGTTGAATGACATGTAAAGGAGATGTACTCCTGATGAGCTCTGTTCCTCCTCTTTTCTGTTCTACTTCTATTCAGTTATGAGAAAGAGCAAATGAATAAAACTAAGTCACAGTGTATAGGCTTTTGTTTCCAAAGCTCTTTAAGAATCGCTATTTTGTAAATTATACTAAAGTGTAATAATCTAGATATTAATATTTTTTCAAGTCAGGTTTGTTTCCCCTTGAATTGGCACTATAGTCTTTTTCTGACACCCAGCGTAGAATTTGTATTTTGTCTCCTGATATGCAATATCTGCCTCCACTCATTTCACACTTTGGCTTCTTTGTATGGTGGCTATCTTTTGCTCTGCATAGAAGGCCCCCAGTTTAGAAACACTTGACTTGCTGTAAGGTGGTTGTCAGGGAACATGCCCGCCCCCTTAGGAACCCTTTCAAACCCCTGCAGGTGCTGTCTGTGCTAGAAACCCTCTTCCTCTGTCTGCTTCCTTTGGGAGGTGCCTAGCTCACCAGATGCCTCTGGGACAGACTTACATACTTCCCAGGACATTTCCTCCCCATCACCTTAAGGGTCTGAAAGCCTTCAAGCACATGAGGCTGAAAGGCAGGATTGCAAGGTTCCTTGTGCTGTTAATTCACTCTGCTCTAATTTAGAAAGGGTATCTGAGCTAACTTGGAGATATCCAAATGATTTCCAATTTAATTTGAATGAAAAAAATTATGGTTCAAGTGTCAGATTGATAAATTAACATTAAAACTCATTTGCATGTTCAGGGCTTACGTATGTTTTATTTTTCACGTTAGATTTTGAGTCTCAAGGGGCAAAGACTGTGTCTACAGTGATTTTTGTTTATATCTTCAAAAATGTAGTTGACTTTATGAGTATCAATATATTCCTTCCCAAGAAAAGTAGAAAAAGAAAAAGAAATTATACTTTAATCTGATGTGAAACAGCCTCCTTTTTCTTTAACCTATTTTTGTCAGTGTAATGTTATAAATTAGTTGCTTCTCACCCATTAAGCCTAATTAATCAAGGTAGTATTTAATTTTCTCTGACTTACTGTCTGGTTTAATATTTTCACCAAGCAGCCTAGTTACTGAAGGGTCATCTTTCCATTTGACAAATCAAGTGTATCTATTGAGCTTGTCTGTGTAAATTTCGCATTCACTCCCTCTTTGAGGGGGAGAAAAAAAATGAGGCGGGAGAGAGTAAAAACCTGAGTATCTGTAGTGTGGTTTGCCTGTCCTTTATAATACAGCTATAATTTCCCAGTCCCAGGGCTCCCATCATGAAAGTTTGGTCAGCCTTATTTTTTGTTTGTTTTTTATTTTCATTCATTCTTTTGTTTTGTTTTTGTTTTTTTTTTTTTTCTTCCTTTAAGTGGCTGAGCCTGTGAAGTTTGGAGCAGAGGTGAATATGTGTGTCAGTAGAACATGATGACAAGTGATATTACCACAGTATTTTTAATATAACAATATCCTATCAAAGGAATACATATTTGAATTTTGAAGTGTAGAGAGAAGGATTTTTTTTTTTTTCTTCTTAACCCAATGTAATAAAAAGCTTGGTTGAAGACCGTCCCAGGAGTAAAAACCCAGTGTATCTAACTGGTGTCATTTCAGGACGGCAGGATGCCAGTGGAGTTCAGCCCCTGCGGTTTGTTTGTGTTGGCATGCCGTCACGTATAGAGGGCATTTTAAAGTGTTCTGGCATAAGAGAGGAAGAAGATGCTTCGAGTATTTTAACCTGGTTACTGCTCCCGTTAGAACATGTGCTTTTGCTTTCGTTAGGCGGGCTTGTTGTGTTTATGTCTTTGTCCCTCATCATGGTGTGGGGAGAACTGCTTTACGCTTTATCATGCTTCTCTTTACACAGATGCACAGCCCTTTGTGTGCTTTGCATCAAACTTGTCTTTCATCCTGCCTTTTGGATCTTTCTCAAGGAAATTGATCTCATAAAGAATGCTATCAAATTCATCAACTGGCAGAAGATAGCATTTCAAAGTATAAGTAAGAGACATAAAAAGGATGCAATCGTAAGCTTGGCTGTCTCAACAGAGCTGCTTAGCAGAAAATATTAAATTCAGCCTGCCTGCCATTCAGTCACTCTGGGCATAACTAGCCAAAGAATTTCACAATGTGGATAACCTCCAGCCCTCTGACTGTATGCAAAGTAGGAGGCCTGAATGAGAGCATTGTGTTATAAAACCTTAAACTGGAGCAAGACTAAAAAGCCCAATCTCTCTGGTTATTTTGGACATTCAAATGCTGTCTAAGAGAAAAGAACTCATTATGACTCAGTTCCGTTAATTAGACGTAAATTACCATCTTTTATCTGATACAAAAGAAGGTAAAGGGAACTCTGCAAGACCAGAGGATACTGAAATTCTAATGAGATGAGAGCATAGGCTGGAAACTGAGTGAAAACAAGAAGCCATTCAACTAGAGGCAAGCCCCTAGTGTGTCTTGTGTGTGAGCAAAAAGCAAAAACATACATTTGTAATTGTCCAGATTCATATACTATTTAGAACCATGGTCAGTGTCCCCAGAGAGCTCATAGGGTCCTGATTTTTGACAGGATGTGATGCTGACCCACACAGAAGGAAATAGGCTCTTTTCCTGAGTACGCTCTGAAGATTTTTGTTAGGTACACAGCCTTTCTCAGTGGGAGACCATAGTGTGATTGAATGATAAATAAATGGACCTTTTACATAAAAACAATGAAGACTTAATAAATAAGGCAATTAGCAAAGTTTGACTAAGAGATTTAAGGAGTTATGTGGTAGTAGAGGAAATGTTTAAGCATAACAATAACGGAAGAACTATGGAGTTATAATGTTGAAAAGGACTATAGGGTAGTTATAAAACTGGAAAGCTGCTTCGTTAGGATAATCAAATAGTATAATAACCCCGTTAATCCCTTCTTTAGAACAGTATAAACACATTTTCTTAATTGTATCAACTTCTCAATTGCAAACCAGGTTGTTCCAGAGTGAATTTAGCTGTACTGTTGCTGCCTGCTAGAAGGTTGACATTCTCCCTGTGTTAGGCGAAAATTAACATAGTCTCAAAGGTCTTGTATTCTGTGAAGTTTATAATACAGTGGTGAGCATGATTCCAGATGAATAATATTTTTATTCTCCTTCAGAGAAGATGGGTACAGTGGTAGTTAATAACCTGTGTCCTGTGACATTGACTATCATGTGATTAGTTCACATGACCTAAGTACTAATTAGGAAATTATAATATTGCAAGTAATTAATCATTTCATTCATTGAGCACATTAAGTACTTACTAAGTCCCAAACACAGTGTTATGCACTAGGGATTCAAGGATTATTGTGACTCTAGGGTTGAGAATAGGAATATAGAGTATGGGACCAGATTCAGAACAAAGTTGAAGATTTCCATCAGAAGTGTGACTTTGAGATGCTTATGGACATGACAATGTCAGTCAGTACAAAGTAGATATTTAAACATGATTTTCTGAAGATGGAGGTTAAGTCTTGGCTAGAAGGTGCAGATGTAGCAGTCAACAGTAGGGAGTTGTTTGTTGATACTATGTGGTAGTGGTTGCAACCATACAAGGTGAATGAGAAGAGCCATGATATGGGAATGATGCCTTGGACGGTTAAGATTTGAGGGGCAGGGTGGAAATGAGGATACTGAGGTGGAAAACCATGCATGTGCAGAGGAGCGGGTGAACAAGTAGAATGCAGTGCTTGCGGTGCTGTGCTTGCTAGCTAGAGAAGTGTCTTTTCTCAATATGTTTGAGTTGGAGGAGATAGAGTGTGTGTGTAAGTGTAAGAGAAAGAGAGCGAGAAAGAGATTGCTTAATAGAGCTTAGAACACTAAGATAAGGCCGGTGGTGGGAGGAATGACCATTTTTTAAGTTTATGGCTGTGTACAAGGAAAGTTTAAAGAGAAAAATGGAAAAATGGAAAGGACTGAAGATAATCTATGTCTCTAGAGGAAGTCAGGGTCAGGAACTCAATTGGGAAGTCAGTCTCCAACAGGAGGAGGAGTTCAGAGTTAGGGATGGGTATGGCTCTCTCTACGTGTAGTATATTTTAGATAGTGGAGTGGGGAATTCAGCTTTGACCGGGGCTGGTGGCCTTCATCTTTTCAGGAGGGCAGGAGATAAATCACCTGTGAGTTGGTCCACAGCCTAGTGATGGTCTAGAATAGTCTCTGATGGAATTGAGAAAGAGCTGTACCAAGGACACCTAAAAAAATTCATTGTTACTGGTTACCAGATTAGGACTCAAGTCATGGATAGGAGGAGAAGCACAGCACAATTTTCCCCCAGAAGTTTTCAGCTTCCTGCATCTGAATGAGAGATCGTGTTTTGCTGTACTGATCCCAATTTTAGGGTTTTGCTGGGTGGTTGAGGTTGAAGGAACAGGTCAAAGTGGAAGAAACGGTTGTTTAGCTGGCCCATAAGCTGATAAGAGCAGGCTGAGACTTTGATATTTTATGGGGGGTGTGTGTGTTTGTGTGTGTGTGTCCTTTTTTTTTCATTTTGTACTGCATGTTACTTCCAATTACTATTCCCTTTCTTGGAAATAGTGTTAAAACTGGCTTTCTTCCGCTGTGTGACTTGGAGAAACAGATAAAGAGGGAGATTCTCTGGCCATTTTTCAGAAGGTTGACCACAGATGAAGACAAAAAAGCAACTCCTGAAATGGTGGTGACTCTTAACTGTTCTTGTTATTTTGTACTATTTTGTACTGTTGTATCTGCTCATAAAAACAAAACAGCAAAGAAAGAATAACATCAAATAAGGAATTCCCTTCCCTGCTGTGTTAGAGTTCAGTGACATTTTTGGAGGCTCTGCCCTGTTGGATTTTTTCCTCCGTATTGCTTGCGAGTTCTCAGGCAAAATGAAAGTGATAGGCACTGCCTGAGTGATTATTTCTAAAAGCTCAGAGGCTAATAGGTATACGGAGAATTAAATAAATCAGATCCGTGTATGCCAGCTCCTATCACCGAGTGTTGTATTGTTGGTGTTTGTTCATTTGAATTTGTCAGACAGAAATCTTCATGGCTGATTTGCTTACTGGCTACCCAGGACAGACTTCAGATTATATGTGACCCAAGTTAGACACAGCTCTCTAAACTTGGCAAAATTGCTGTCCACTGAGCTCAGAAAGAGAGAGGTAGAACTCATTAAATCAAAATACTTACCCGCCCACCCTCATAAGAAAATGTGAATGTGAGGAGTTGCTCACAAGCCACCGTAGTATTTTCTCAAAATACTGGATTAGGGCAGTGATTGTCAGCCCTGGCCTGGTGCTAACTAGTCCTATATCCATTTGCCTCAGCAGACAAACATGAAGTCAGTCAACTATAGGGTGTGTATGTTTTCAGTCGACCTTACAATCCATCACACCTGTTATGATTGAAAGAGCATATTCACATCAAACTTACGTAAGGTATAGGGAACTAGTGTACTAAATCTTAGCCTGAATATAATAAGAAAAATCTGTATGCTAGTTCTTATTCAGCAAGTAACTAGCTTTGTGATCTTAGAAAAGTCACATACCTCTGGGAGGTTAGTTTCCTTATTCATAAAATGATCTTAATTTAAGGTCTTTTTCAAATTTTAATAATTCATTAAATTGCACTTTAAAGATTTTTTAAACAATTTTTTTCTTGATGTTTTCTACTCAGTCCAATGTGGTCCAGCTATCCATGTTTCTATTGGATCAAAGCCTTTCATTTTCTTCTTAGTTCTGTTTTCCAAGTGATTTTTGGCTATTTGTCTATTAGTATCTTCAGCATAGAGTGGACTGGGACAATAAAATACAAAATTCAGGCAAGGTACTACTGCAGTCTTGGTCTGATGCTGAAAATGAGTTTCTTGGGGGTATTATCTTTAGTTATTTAATTATAGTGTCTGTGTCTCCAGTAGCTAATTGAAAGAATAGCTCTGCAACCAGATCAACAGCAACAAGCATGTTTTACCAGGTCTCTCCCCTAGGAAGTCCATAGGCAGGAAATTGAATATTAACATTCTTTTTTGCTCAGTTGGCATCAACTGTTACTTGCTTTTAGGATAATCAAAAGGTATTTTTAAACTCTGCTACTTTCGTTCACTGTGAAGGACAGCAAACCCTAACCCTGTTGTCACAGGAGGGTGGGAAAGAACCTTCTAGTTGGTGCAATCCAGCCTTCCACCAGTGCTGAAATACTTTTCTTAAGAGATGATATTAACTGTTTTCTGTGGGTATTGACAGTATTTTCCTGTTCTTTTTCCATGTCTCCCAAATAATGCATTTTTTGAAAGTATGTTTTCATTATATTCAAGAAACCACAGCTCAAGTTCAATTAAGGCAGCAACTATTTAAGGAACAGCTGTGTGGTCATAAAACAACATGTGTAATGCACCATTTTATGATCTAATATAAAATAGGATTAATGAGATGATAAGAATTGCTTTGTGAATCTTTGAGCAGTTTGTAGGAAAAAAATGTAAATTAATATTTGGATGGGGGTTGCCTATTAAAATCTCTGATGTGGCAAATATACTCAAGAACTTGATCTACTTTTGTTAGGCTGGCCAACCTTTGTTATGGTGTC
Source organism: Theropithecus gelada (assembly GCF_003255815.1). Lineage (NCBI taxonomy): Eukaryota > Metazoa > Chordata > Mammalia > Primates > Cercopithecidae > Theropithecus > Theropithecus gelada. The sequence goes on along the minus strand of NC_037686.1, from coordinate 20,157,615 downwards.
TCTAGTGAAGAAATGTAACCATGCCTATAAGTATTATGTTCCCTATTATTTATTTATTTAGAGTCTTGCTCTGTTGGCCAGGCTGAAGTGCAGTCGTGTGATCATAGCTCACTCCAGCCTCGGTCTCTGGGGCTCAAGTGATCCTCCCACCTCAGCCTCCAGAGTAACTGGGAATATAAGTGTGAGCCACTACACTCAGCTAATCGTGAGTCTCCTTATATTTCCCAGGCTGGTCTCTAACTCCTGGGCTCAAGCAGTCCTCCTGCCTCTGCTTCCCAAAATGGTGGGAGTACAGGCTGTTGTCAATTTAAACACTTTTTAGAAATCCTAAATTGACTGTGATCCTTATAGCAAGAAAATATTAGATCAGTCATTTTTTTCACAAAAAGATTCTCAGTAGTTTATAGCAAGATTTTACAAGACTATGAACTTCAACCTGGACTTGATTATGTGACTTGAAGAGCTGACACTGAAAAAGATGGTATTCAAAAGATGACAAAGAGGAAAATGCTAAACTCCTTCCTTCCTTGCCGGCTTATGTTATATAATTTGATCAGATGTAATACCCTGTTCCAAAATGTGTAACCTTTGATAAGCATTATTCACATATATTTTATTACCTTAATGCTAACTTACATATGAAGCTCAGTAGCCTCTGAGCTAAGCATTAAACCATTGTCAACTTATGATAATGCTGTAGCATAAGAAAGGGTCAATTTTATAAATGCAACATCGTCATTATTCAGGGAAGTCTTATAGACAGTCCTGAAGCCAGATGGTATTTTATCCATGAAGCATTGTTACACTTAAGTGAAATAATACAATTAATTATGTATTTTATTTATATATGGCAAAATTTACTTTGTTGGATGTCCGAGAAATAGATTTATAATATCATGACTTGCTAAATATTTTCAGATAAAATATTACAGCTAGTTTGTAAAAGACTTTTAAAGTATCCTATTTGTAGGGGAGTTTCTGATACTTTTAAAACATTTTCTAAAAGTTGTTCTTTCTAGCTTTCAGTCGTCTATTTTTTAAAAAATGGATTTTCTCAGGCTTTCAAGGATAAATGAATTAATGGACAGTTATTTTGACTAGTACTTTAGGAAGTGCTTCAGTGTATATGATGGGATCTGCCCTAACTGGTATGAAGTACAGCTAGGGAGAACACTAACATAAGTAAACAATTTCAAAAAGCAGTGATACGCTAAACTGTTAAGAGTTAAAAAATCCAGAAAAGGAGAGCTTATCCTGACCTAGGTGAATGAATAGCATCTTGGGCCGTATCTTGAATGAAGAGACTCTGTGTAACTAATTCCTGTGGTGTACAGGGAGTCATGCGAGGTCCTTTGCTTATGGTTGAGCCTCACAGCAGCCTCTTCTCAGATGAGGAAGCCAAGGCCAAGAGTTTAATCATTTACTCTTGATCCTGTAGCTGGGTGCTCAGTGGGCTGCTTGCTTCTGGGCAGAGAAGACTTTCAAGATGGAAGGAAAGGTGCTGACTCTGGCACAACTATGCTCTCCGGTAGTTAATAGGTGCTAAGTTTATAGGAAATCTGTACATTACAGGAAATCTGGTATAAGCAGAGGAATGGGCCTTTTTCAGTTGTGTTAAATATTTTTCTTTGTATTACAAGCCGTTCACAGGATTGTATTGTGAAGGTGGAATATTAACTGAGGATCCACGGTGCTCAGTAATAGTAGCTGATTGAGTGAAGGAGTATTGCATCTTTCCCAATTTACTGTATCATTCTTAAATTAGGTTGGTCATTTGTTTAAATCTTAGCATGAGCATGATTTCACAAATAAGCTGTAAGCAGTATACAAACAAAATAAATTTAAACTCTGTTAAGATTTATGGTAATTTGTTTCAGCATTTTTTCATAATCAAAGGTTTCAGTTTTTTTTAAGTATTTCTTTTTCTGTTGTCTTATGCTTTGCTAATTTTTGAAAGACCTAGTTATTAAATGTGGGTGCTGTCATCTCACAACCTCAAAATTCAGAAAGCAAGGCAGCTTTATGGCAGAAACCCATTGGAACTGTAAACTTGTGTTTTAACATAATTTCTGTGGAATTTTAATTTCATTTTGAATGGAAATAGAGGTTCTTTCAAGTTGCCTTATTAAACAGGAAGTGAAAGCACAGATTTCTGAATTCTGGTGTTATTCGTAGTTTTCAGATCATTGCTGCGAGGCCTCAGGCTTGTGTTGGATTTCATAGGTAGTGACCTTCCTCTTTATTGCTAATTCTCTCTTTGCCCTTAAAGCCAGTGTCATTTTAGTTTTTGCTTTGCCCTCAGGATCTTGTCTTTCCTCCACCTTCAGGTAAATTAATTACCAGCACATTTCTGTTTCTCTTTTGAATCAGCGCTGTGTCCTCTTCCTGAGGAACCTCTCATTAGTCACTGAAAGCTCCTCAGGGTCTCTGGATCATACTCTAGTAATGCTATTCTGGAGAATTTCAATTCATGTGTTAAATGTAAGAAGACGTTTTTCTGGCCTCATGTTTCCACTTGCTAAAATTATATTTTGCTGCTTTAAAAAATTGCTCATAAAATAATGGGCCAGTTCTAAAAAAATCAGTTAAGGCCCTATGGTCACATGACACATGTTTTCTGAGTGGGGGGTGGAATTTACCTTTAAAAGCAGTGACCTGCTACACGTGCGAGAACAAAGTGTCCATCATAGGACACTTTGATCTGTGGTTTTAGGACAGTGTCCTGCTTAACAAGGCTCTCCCCTTCTCAGGGGTTTGTCGGCTTGCCTCTGATTTGATAGCAGAACTGGAATTGAGAATCTTTACTCCTTAAAACATTAACCGCAACATCAATTTTTGCTTTGCCTTGGTTTTGTTTTAAAATAAATTTATCCTGCAAAGGAAAAGATTTTCATTCAGTGGGATTATGAAACAAAACTGTGACCTCTTAAAAAGCAGAATAATTTGCATCAAGGGAAGGCACTTAGCTATAGAATAACAAATAATTGGAGAGACCCAAATACAGTTGAATATGTATTCTGATTGTTTCTAGACAGGACTCAGACCCACACAGGATTGAAAGTCATGTAAACTTTACGCTGTGCTCTATTGTAAAATACTACCTTCTGCATGTATTGCATCCTAAGAATTAATAGAGAGATTAAAGAAAGCAATAGAAAAATAATGTTTAGAGAGCAAGGGTTTTTGTAATATGAAGGGAGGGTGAGAAAAAACACTTATTCATTAACCCATTAATGGATGTTGATGAGAGGAATTATGTTTTACCACAGCTTTATCTTGAGAAATGATGCTAAGCATAGGTTGGAATTGTAGACAATTTAGATAGCTAAATATTAGATGATTTTACTATTGAGCAAATATTTGTTGAGGATTTACTAAGTTGCTAGGTACAGAGTTAAATAAGAAACATTTCTGAAGACTTAAGGAACCAAAAGCCCATTATTAAAACACGATAAGCAAATAATGGCAGTTCAAGGTAGGCTCTACTCTGATTAGTGTGTGGAGGAATGGGTTATTAATGTCCAGAGGAGAAGTCCCTTTCTAAGTTATCACGAATTTGATTATTCAACCAAATGTGAAATAAGCATGCTCACAGTAGAAGAGTGAGAAGCATACTTTGGCTACATAAATGACTGGGGTTAAACTGCTGGGGGGAAGAGTATAGAAAACTGTTATTGTGTGGACATGTTAGGGTCTTAAAAGGTAAGTAGAAATTTTTCAGCTAGAGAAGGGTATTTCAGGAAAAAAAAATTAAACGTGCAAATGCGTAGGTGCTTGGAGGAGTACTGTATTGGGAGGGAGAATTCAGTATAGCTGGAGTATCAAATATGAGGGAGGTGAGGCAGGCAGGCAGGCAAGGTCAGGAAGGGCTAACACTGCCACTCTTAGGAGTTGGTACTTTGTCCTGATGTCAGAAATAGCGTCATTGCCCTCCATTGCCTCAGTATCCTAATGGTCACCAACTATAGTCTCCGCTGTCTTAATCCATCTTTAGTTAAGTTCCTCCCCAACACTCTACCTTTCCCATTGCTGAAGTTCAGATATCCTATTATTTTTCTCAAGACATTGAGGTTAATGAATCTCCATTTTCATTTACATGTGTACATCACTACTTTGCTTATATATATTAAATCATACAGTGTTTGCACAGTTCCAGAAGGTCAACAGCTGATCTGGGTTCTCTCAGCGCTGGAGAATCCTGTCAGTTAACCTAGAGAGTTCTGAGACACAGAATGTATCTTCAGAAGCATACTCTAAAATTTGAGCTTTGAACTTCATTTTCATGACAAGCAGAAATGCAACAGGAATGTAATCTGTCCTGCATGAAGGACATTTTACAAATAATCAGAATATATTCTGTGGGAGGGATGTCTTTTGATACAAAGTTTATGTCCAACTTTGATGTTGATAAAGCTGTGGTAAAAACATGTCCTTTTGCAGTGGCCACAGATTTGATTTGGTATCCAGAATTTTGCAAATCTTCCATTTTAATGGAAGAAGAATAAATGTTAATGACGTTCACTTTTCCTTTTCTTTTTTCTTTTCTTTTTCTTGTTTTTTTTTGTTTTTTGTTTTTTGTGTTTTTTGAGACAGGGTCTCACTCTGTCACCCAGGCTAGAGTGCAGTGGTGCAGTCTCAGCTCAGGGCAGCCTCCACATCACGGGTTCAAGCAATTCTCCTGCCTCAGCCTCCTGAGTAGCTGGGACTGTAGACACACACTGCCAGACCTGGCTAATTTTTGTATTTTTGGTAGAGACGGAGTTTCACCATGTTAGCCAGGCTGCTCTCAAAATCCTGACCTCAATTGTTCCGCCCGCCTCAGCCTCCCAAACTGGTGGGATTACAGGCGTGAGCCACGGAGCCTGGCCCTCACTATTTCTTTTCTTTGGGAATAGGATAAATGTTTTGCAATTTGTTTTTATTTTTTCTGCTTAGTCCTCTATTTTGGAGGACTTCTAGTGTTAAAAAACGATGATATTTCTGGGATTTCAGACCACACTGACAGATGCCTTGGTCTAATATATGCAGGAATGTTTGAATGTTCTTGCACTGATGATTTTTCTTGTTAAAGAATTTCTTTCAGCCTTATTTTAATTTCTGATCCGATAACATCTTCCTTTGTAAATTTTCATGTTGTTCGTTTAGGAGATTCTGTTAATCTTTGATGTAATTCATTCTTTGGCTGTTGACTCCAAAGATTATGATTTCTGCTTATAAACTTCAGATTGTAAACAAGCAGAATACTATACCATTACTCACTAGTTGGCTTTTAGCAGTTTTGGTAGGCTTAAAACAGCAAGCAGTGTGGCCAGTGTTCCAGACAACAGTAACTATTTAAAATAGGAAGGGCAAAATTAACATTTATTACCAATTTGACTATTTGATGAAAACTGTTTAGTACCCACTTTTCCACCCTGGTACTAAAGTAGAAGATGAATAGGTGCTTCCATAGTTGATGACGACTGATGATTAAGATAATTATGCTAATGATAAAGGCAAATTTTTATCAAGGCAAGTGACAGATACTATATAGAGTACTTCCTATGTATTATAGCATTTAATTTTCATACTCTTTTGCTTTTCCATCTATCACAGATTTGCAGTTATTTTATTTAGTTATAATTTTATGAGAGATCTGATAATCCACACATTTCCTGAAAACAATGTTTCTCAAGCTTGATAAATGAAAAGGGCCTCCTTTAGTTAGGAGTTAAATTATATTACGATAATTATAAACATGTAACATATAAAACTAGTTAAATCTTTACTGTTATATATGGCTTATATAGTTTTAAAAGCAAAATAATTAAACACACCCCAAAAAACTAAAGACCCATGCGGGTGTGGTGGCTCATGCCTGTAATCCTAGCACTTTGGGAGGCCTAGGCGGGCGGATCACTTGAGGTCAGGAATTCAAAACCAGCCTGACTAACATGGTGAAACCCATCTCTACTGAAAATACAAAACAAAAACTAAAGACCAGTTTAAACTGGAATTAGAGAATTAATTTAATGTCGTGGATAGTAATGTTTTATTAAAAATAACATTGCACAATTATGATGGTGGCTTCAGCATTCTCATGTAAGCATGTGTCATGACAGTTGACTTCCTCACTGCTTTCCTTATTCAAACTAGCTAAGGTCTTCATACAGCACAGAATGGCCTCATTTGATCTTTGCTTGAGAAGTGAGTATCATCCATATATTAGGTTCACCTTTACATGACTGCTTTGTACCTCTTTGTTCATGTAAATACAAGTTGTCATTAAGTATTCTTGTTAACTTCAAAAAGTATTATATGAATAAAAACCAAAATTAATTTTAAAAATTCTTGCAGAGAATTTGTAGTCTCTCAGAACTTTTTGGGCAAATCTTCCTGCTTCCCACCACCTCTGACATACTAATGAAATTAATACAATGTAAACAACAAGATAATGAATGGCTAAACATGTGTTGGGCTCTTTGTATGCATTATTTCATCGAATCTTGGAGCAACCCCAGGAGCAAGGTCGTCTGGTTAACCCTTTTTTGCAGATAAGGCTAGTGAACCTCAGATGTATTAAGTAAATGCCTCCCAAGGTCACATGGCTAGTAGAATATCAAACTGATTTTGAACCTAGATTCTCTCACTCCAGAGCCTGTAACACCCCCACTAGTAGCTTCATTAGTTTGTCCGTTCAATAAATGTGTTTAACGTATCTGTTTACCTGGTACCAGTCCAAATGCTTCTCATACATCATCATCTTTACAGTTTCAGCAGAGTAGATTCTGTCATCTGCCTTTAGTGAGCTAAGAGGGCTCAAGGTCACCCTTTTAGTGACACTCTTCCCCCCACCTTAAGAGATGTAAAAATGTAAAGACTCATTGTAAGGGACAGTTTTAAAAGCAGAATTTAAAATAGTGTCTTTATTTTCTGTATTTTCAGGGCTTGATTTACAATTTTCAAGGGAAAAAAACCAATCAACTAAGAGATCCTATCTTTATATTGATTTTTTAAAAATAAAAACTCAGAAAATGTCATTAGAACTTGAGCCTGTTAAGCTTTTTAAAGTCCCTCATTGTATGTGAACCTCAACAATGGACATGAAATAAACACCTTGTGAAATGAACTTCTCTACATTGAAAACATGTTGGGCCAGTAAATTTTTTGGCAAATTTATCGATGTAGTAAATATTTCATTTACTAATAGGGCTATTTGGAAGAAGATTTGTTTACACTAGAGAACTGAAGGAAATGTAATCCAAATTACTGGCATGATGATTCTCATTGGTATTCTTGCAGTATCCTCTGTATTATGTGCATCTATCAAATGATTATATTTTGGAAAAAAGCATTCTGTGCCACCGTCTGTGTAATTTATGTGACATTATTGACAGTTGATATTCTGACAGCTAAGACAGTAATAGGGATGCTAGGTGGGTATGTGTGAGTATATATGTGTGTATATAGATCTACACATACACATAAAGGCATGTATGTAACCCATGACTCCAACTAAGGTTTATATACTTTTGAACATTGATGGATTTTTATTTTGAATATATGTTGTCACTCTTATGTTCAAATGCTACTGTTTGTGTGAAGCAGAAATTATTGCTTTGTGTATAAACAACTATTTGAGGTTATTTTGTTGATTACTTTTGTTTGAAGAATAAAGCATTGGAATAGTAAATACATCATAAAGCTCAGAAAGCCTTCCTGTGTTTTATGTAAAAGTTGTATGGAAAATTGTTCGTGGGTTTTTAGTCTCTATTATTTGGACATGATGTTCTAACCTACTTTATTATTCAGAACTCTTAATTGGCTACGTGCTACATTATAGAGGGTAACAGTGTTTAACAAGTGTTTAACAGAGTCTGTGACCTGAAGGAACTAATGGGATGGATAGTTAACAAGTGCATGATTACAGATGGTGGTAAGGAAAAGGACAGAGAAGAACTGTGCCAGGTGGGATCTTCCAGGTTGAGTAGGCCTGTGTCGAGGGGGATAGGAGGCACTGAAGAGGAAAGACAGAGCCGCGTCAATACAGGCGCTCCAGTACAGGACAAGCACAGCACTGCTTAGAAGCTGGAAGGCATGTGGTATGGCAGTCACATAAGGCTAGTGTTGGAGACAGGTAGGTAATTAGGAAAGGACTTTTTATAGCATATAAAGAAAATTCAACCAGGGTGCCTAGGAACACACCCATACCCAAGAGAGAGGTAAAAGAGTCTGATAAGGAAAAGGCACGAAAATGGGAGAGGAGAAGGAGAGAATGAGAGAACCTGATAGTTGGGGCCAAGGTGCATGGGGAGAGGGAGTTTCAAGGCAGAGAGAATAAGTGATTCTCTGTCAAACATTGCTATGTTTTGACAAGAATTCTTTAGAATCATGGACTTTAGCGATTAGGCTTAAGCTATCATTGGTGACCTTATCAAGAGCAATGTCATTATCTCTATTGTAAGTTGAGTTCCTAGGATCTTCGAAGAGTAATTGTATCATTAAAAGTCTCATAAACCTAGTCATTTTTTTCTAATGGCACTATCCTAGGCATATTATTGCCACCTTTAGGGTTAATAGTGTAATCCGTAAGTGTGAAAAGAAACCAAACTTGGCCTAGAAGGAAGCTCAAAGGGAGAGAAAGCATTACTCAAGCTACTGCAAGGAAATGGATAATGGACATAGGCTCATCTAGAATACTTAAGTGACAGTATTTATCTTAAGTAGCTTAGAAACAAAATTACTGGGTTGCTGATTAAGAAAATGCATGCCAACTTGTCAGAATGCCAGTAGTTTGTTAATTATTTAGCAATAAAATAGGTTTAATTCTTTCCTGCTTTCTGGCTAATGGGGAGATGAGAAATGGAGGAAGGGAGAGAAGGTCAGACTTGTGCAGTCCTGGGAAGGTAAAGATCGGCCTCCTGTCCTCGGTGCTCTGATGATGGTGTGACAGTTATAGACAGAGTGTCCCTCCCACTAGCCTTCTCTACTCCCTGCATTCACTTACGCTTTTCCTGCTTGACTTCCTGCTTCATCTCCAAGGAGCAGAGAGTGACCTTCTGACTAGTACGTACCTGCATTTTTGCTCAGCAGCACTTATTAGGAACCGCCACATACGTATTTTCCCAACTCTTCCTCTTACTCAAAAGAAGGGGAAAGAGAGAGAGAGAAAGGGAGGGAGCAAAAATTGGGAGAAAACTGTGAAAGAAAATGAGTTTGACAGATTTGTTCAGTTCTGGATGCCTGTCCTCCTGTTTCCTAAATCTGTCAGAAAAGCTAAGACCCTGCCCCCACAAAGAATAAAATCCCCAAGGCTACAGTCTGAAAAGAGGGGCGATACACATCATTTTCTCCCCAAATTACCAGAAGGAGATCCATGCAGGCAGAACCGAGACACAAATCATTATCTCCAAATTATTGGCACGAAATCATATGCATGCTTGGGGCTTTAAAATGGGTGGGCTAATGTGGAGGAGAAAAAATAATTGAAAAACAGAATGTCTCCTGAATAATAAGTAAAATCGAATTGTAATTTAATTTGAATCCAACCACTGATGGATTGCTCGTGATTTGTGGTGTGACATGGTGTGCTGTTTACCATTTCCTGGCATGCTGCCTTACTACCTGTTTTTGTCCCCCACATTTATCTTGTGACGTTTAACTACTTGTTTACACTGTGTTGTCCCCAGTTACACCATGAGCTCTGTGAGGGCTGGGAGTGGGCTTACTGCCTTCACAGTGCCCCACTCACAGTAGGTATTCCAGAAGGCTTTGTCGTCTGGTCTAGTGAAGCGTCCAGCTCAGGAATGGAGGACAGGCTAGCTGTATGTATTCTCTTCTCAGATGCGTTAGCTGGGCAGTTTGCTCGACATCCTGTCCCTATCTCCTTTTTGTGTTGGTCGATTATAGTCTCACGCTACAGGAGATAACCTGGTACCATGGAATGAGAGCATCTGATTTGGAATCAGTGACACCCCAGTGCAAATCCCACCTCTGCTCCTTAGCAAGTACTTTTCCAAGCCTTAGCAACTAAAACAGGGATAATTATACCTATCTCATAGGGTTGTGATATGGTTCAGATGAGATAATAACTATGAAAGCCCTTTACAAATTACAAAGGTGGTAGTTGTAGTTGAACTTGTAAGATGGAGTAACAGTAGTTGAAAATACTATACTTTCTATGCAACTTTTACTCTTGGTAAATTTCCTTCTATAGACAGGGTAGTGTGATTGTAAGTTTAGCATAAGTTTTCTTGACCTACAAAATTCCAGCTCTCTTCTAAGCCATGTTCCCAAATCACATCCCAATTTTCACCCTATCTATGATTCTATGAAGATTGGATTAACTGTCTGGTTAGTTGCCGTGTTTACTAATCTGGTTATTTGCCTCTGCCTACTAGACTTCTTGTGGATGTTGATACACTGGAGGCTTTAAAGTGAACTTCCACTTTATCACACTATTTTGGTTGGGGGGTGGTGGGAGGAGCTACTTGTATTACATTTTTATAGCATTCCCAGGGAAATGGTACCTTGAGGGGAGTTTCTGATGGGGTGGAAGGTTAGGCAACCATTTCTCAAGATGCCTCCAGAAAAGTTGCAGTGTCAGCTCTGAGTGCAGCTCAGATGGAGATCTCCCACATAAAATATGGTAGACGCCTTAATGTGTCCCGCATTCTAGTGGGGCAGCTAGTTCTCTCAGTGTGTGCTCATAACACAGGTATCAAACAAGTCCGGGAAAGCCCAAGGACTGCATCCTGATAATATATAGATGAGATAATAAATGTTCTCTTTTATTTTTAAGATCTGAGGGAGGAATGTTTAAGGTAATCCACCTGAAAAAGGCTAAGGTACCCTGGAAAGCAATGTTGAGGTGAGTTGGTTGTCACCAAGTCTGTTGGTTCTGGGTACTTGAAAGTTGGAATGAAAGAAAACATGGGATTACTATTATAGAGAGACTTCAAAATGAGGAGGGTAGTTCCTCTGAAAGATAGAAATTTGTCATCCATTGAGCCAGAGTGATAACGGCAAGTTCAGAATAAAATTGATTATTTTTTCCACTTACAAAATAATCATATAGACCTTTTTAGATTGTTGCCTCAAACAAATTTTGAAGAAGCAAGTCAAATTCTACATAAACAAACGAAGGAAAGGTTGGCATTAGTGTGATCACATTTCCAAAATTGAAAATACTGTCATGCAAAGATAGGTGTAAAACTTTGTGCACAAGTTGTGAAATAATGTGCATCTCTGCTTTGTCAAGTTTACTATAATTTTCAAAGTAGTTGAGGTGAATTAATTTTCATGGTGATTCCATTTCATATGGTAAACAGAAATACCTTTCATTCCTTGTTATGTTTAGTCTGAAATTAAGGGGGAACTCCAGGAATAGGCCCCCTGCATAATATGGGGCAACATTGTGTTTTTCCGTTTTCCAAAAATAACAAAAGAGAAAGAATAAAGATGGTTTATGTAGTAGAGAATGATTTGTCCTTTATGTAATCTAAGGTTTTTATGTTATTAAATAGATTGAAGATTGAATAGCTTTTCAAATTCACATTCCCTGTCAGGTTGTATCTAAAATAGCATGGATCTAATTCACCATGATGAGTTAGTTCTTGACTCTGTATATCTTCTTCAGCAAGAAGGCATTTCTTGTCAACCTTCTTAAAACCAAGTGTACCCTTAAATCTGCTAGCACTGCATGATGGTTGCTAATGTTATTATTTTTATATGTGAACATCAAGTGTCAATAGTCTTTAACAAGGCTCAATGAAGCTATTTTGGTCATACTGTTAACACATCTTCCACTTTTAATACAGAATATCTGCATTATAAGCTGTATGAGTAAATTCAGTTTATTTTAAATTTGTTGATGTTTTGTACTAGCTGGGAACATTTAGGAACATTTATTCGTGTATTCCATCTCAGAATGTTCAAAGTGGTGTTGATAGTGACATGAGTGTTTGTGTGTGTGTTTGTTAACCTTTGAGCTTCAGGAGTGCGTACTGACAAGTTCTTAGGTTTAGACTGTTTGGCACCTTTGTATTTATAGATAGCCATTGTTCATGCTAATAATGTTGAGACCTTATAGCTAGCAGCTCTGACATTTTTATTTCTTCTCTTACCGTTCACTTGCCAAATCTGAAAAGCTGTTTGAAATGGTTTGGGGATCGGGGATCTTCTCTTTGCTCCTTTGCATCTACTCCCTGCCCCAGGAGGCTGATTTGTGTGGACTCAGCAGTGGGATCCTCCCTTGTGTTTCAGAAGGATTTGCCACTGAGAGCCTTGGCGGAGATTGAAGGGAGGGAGGAGGGGGGAATCAGGATATTTATTATTCTGTTTTTCTCCCTGTGGAGTGGTTTTACACTGGTGTCACTATACTACATTTGGAGTTTTATTCAGCTTTATTTTGACAATTCTTTACATTGCATTATAAGCATCAATTTCTAAATAGTTAAAACTTTACGCTCAGAAATAGTCTTGTCTCATTGTAACTAGACAATTTATCATTATAGAAATGAGAAAATTTGAGGCTCACATAAGATGATAGACCTTACTTAAGAATATTACAACTTGACCCTAAGGGACATTCAGTACTTTTGACCATGGTCTTGAACAGAAAGTAAATTATTTTACTTTGAGGAGAGGTTGCTTTATATGCCTTGATCGGATGAATACTTTTAGTCAACAAAGTAAAACAAAATAAGAGATACTGTTTAAAAAAATTAATCTATTGGAAACAACCCAAATGCCCATCAGCTAATGAATGGATACATAAAATACGGTAGCATATCCATCTAATGGAGTATTATTCAGTCATAAACAGGAATGAAGTACTGATACATCTGCTACATGGATGAAACTTGAAAACATTGAGATAAGTGAAAGAAGTTAATCACAAAGGACCACATATTGTATGATTCCATTTGTATGAAACGTTTAGGTAAATCTTATAGAGACAGAAAGTAGATTAGTAGTTGCCTAAGGTTGGATGGTAGGGGATTGGGATTGGGGAAAGGGGTGAGTGGAGTGGGAGGTGATGGCTGTGAGGTGCAGGGTTTCTTTTTGGGTAAAGAAAACATTTTAAAATCGGTTGTGGTAATAGATGTACAGCTGTGAATATACTAAAAGCCATTGAATTATATAGTTTAAATGAGTGAATTGTATATGTGAATTATCTAAATAAAGCTGTTAGTCAGTAACACTAGAAAATAAACAAAAAGCAAACAAAACCCAAAACACAGAAATCTGTATTTAATAATCTATATGAGCATGCAGATACTTACTTTCAGATTTTGTGAAGGTTTTTTTATAAGTTGCTAATTACCAGGAAGTATATAAATCCCTGCAATCTATTCGTTAGTACATTTGTAGAGTTTGTTTTCCCCTGTACGTTACAAAGTTTTGTTTTTATAGGTTAGTTCGTGAGGAGAAAGACCCAAATAGAAAACTAAATTTCTATATGTTCTTATTTTAGGGCGTTTATTTTGAGTTTTACTTAAAATTTACTTTCAATTTTTATCTTTTGTGAGTTTTGCCAATTCTTTCACATTGGAGGAGTATATACATAAATGAGGCAAGAGTTGAGTCTAGTAAGTACTAAATGTGCTCGTTTTGTGGAGTTCAAATTGTGACAATAAACTTTTTTTTTTTTTTGTAATTTACAGATTAATTTTTTTCCATCTAATCCAGTGGTAAAACTTACCCTTTGTACAATTCAGATTCAGCTTGATTATAATAGAAATCATTATTCAAACAGTAGAGTAGTAGCAGCTTTTCAGTGGCACCTAAACTAAAAAGAGAATTAGTAAAATGGTTTTAATTACATGCTTGTCTGCTTGATAGGCAGTAAGAAAAGGAGAGTTTCGCCTTTGAAAAGTGAAAAGGGGTCTATTTGGAGAAGGGAGTTGTCAATACAATTCCATGCATTCCTATCAAGAATTATTCTGAAAAATTCTTAATGCATTAAACATAAGAGCCTTTGTTCAAACTCTGGTGCTAAAGGTGGCAACCTTAAAATCTAAAAATACTGTGATTAGACACCCAAGTTTTACTTTAATAATGTAAAATCAGTGTTTCTCTTTATGAAATATCTGCATTTTGAAGTTTATATGTAATTAATTTTGAAGGTACAATTATTTTATATTTAGTAAGTGTCTGCTTTGGCTAGGTTTCTTTCTTCTTCCTGTGTGCAATTGAAATATTGTTTAGTATTGTTTAGTTCAGTCCATTGTAATTTCAGATACATGTTTTGAACTTACCAACAACTTTCAAATGGTTATTATCAGAGAGCATTGTGACACAAATGAACACGCAAGTCCTAGAACATGGCTAGCTCTTGAATATTTGATGCACCAACAGGGAGAATGGCAGAATGCAGCCAAAAACCTGTCATCCCCCTAGCTCCACCTCCACTGGAAAGCCCCAGGATGCTTTCTGTGTCAGAATTGGTACATATCTGGGTGGATAATCCTCAAAGCCCAGGTAGAGTGCAATTTAATGATGTGGTCTTCTTAGAACCCCTAGCATTTAAGTTTGGCGTTGCCTATAAGAAATAAAGGGTGGTGTATCACCTCATACCTAAGGGACTACTGAGATCTTTGTATACTTCTCAGATGTCATTAGTTATGTTCTCCTGCAGAATTTAATATTGGAGAATTAGACAGGATGATGATGATAATGATGATGATAAAGATGAGAATGACAGAGGAAAAAAGGATGATGTAACATTTCTCATAAAGTCAGCACTCTGGGCAAACAAGAAACCAATTCTACCGCTAGTTACCATGGATTTCCTTGAAGGTTGACAATGACTGGATTATCAGTGTAGCATTCCTGGCACTTGAGCTAGTGTCTGGGAATGTAGAACAGTAATCCCTCTTCCATATTAGGAGATGGAAGCATATACAGTTGAAAAAGCAGTCCTTTTGGAAAATATTTTTATTACAGTTGCTATAGAAGGATTCTTGTTAACATGTAATGACCCAAGTGCCGTTTTTGTTAATTACATCTTTGGTAATTAAAATTCTGTTTTGGATACTCGTCCATCATCCTACCACCTGTATGTATCCTGACATACTAATGTTATGTTGTATAGGTTATCAGCTGTGATGCCTGATAGAGTTGGGACCCTAGCTTAGATCTTGGCTCAGATCTTGGCACATCTTTTAACAATGAAATGTCAACAGGAGATAAAAATCCTTGGTGAATGAATTTCTGGCTCAGTTCCCAAGAGTTGCCCTTTATCAGGACTGGAGAGTATTGCAGTGAGCTACAAACTGGGATAGTTACTGTGAATCTAGAGTTTTGTGGTAGCCACTGAGCATAGCACTTGACTTGTACCACAGCTTCATTTGTGACTTCCTTGGGCATGAGAAATCTTATGCTGGTAAGCAGCTTCGGGAAGGAAAGGGATAATTTATGGCCCTTGGAAAGGACAAGCTGAGAGAGGCAGGTTTATCATGAAGCTAGGGAAGGTCAAGGTTCAGGACCCCTCACTTTCACGCCCTGAGTAATAGGGTTTGCTGGAAATTATTTTAGAGTGTCCTAGGAGGAGAGCAGAAGCAAGGTTGTAATTTGAAAACATTTCTGGTAAATTTCCTCAAGAGATCTCTGAAGAAGGGGACCCGAATCTCTCAAGGCTCCAGTAACGTTGGTGATTTATTTTCTCATTTTAAGTGACTGTTCACTTTATAGTTCATACTTTTATTAAATAGAACTCCAGGTTTTGTTTTGTTTTGTTTTTTGTTTTTTAATTGGGGTTTTTTGGTTTGTATTTCTTTAAACCACCTCAGAACTGGGGGTAGGTGGCCAGTTCCATTCATCCCCATCATTCTGTTTTAGTCTCTATAGCTGTTTTATTTTTTATTTATTTTTAATTTTTTTCTTATTTTGCCACTCTTGTATTTCCTTTCTCCCCACTGGCTGGTATGACCCTACAGGCTTTGGCTGATGCCTCATGGAAAAATGAAGTTTAGGAAGCCAGTGAAAGAAAAGGGGATGCTGGGTGTGGTGGTGCACACCTATGGTCCTAGCTGGTTGGGAGACTGAGGCAAGAGGATTGCTTGAGCCCAAGAGTTTCAGGCTGAGTGACTGCCTGGGGATCTAGCCTAGGCGACAGAGTGAGACGCTATCTCTTAAAAGAAAAATGTTAATAAAATTTTTAAAAAGAGATGAGAAAATTTTCCCAATCCCCAGGGATTGCCTCCCTACAAATGTCATGTTTAGAGATGGGGTTCGTTTTGAGACAGAAGAGAGAAAAATCTCCTTCCATCCCCCTGACCCCATCCTCTTTTGAGGAATTCATAGTTTTAAGAGATTTCCAGATGTTTCTCATCCAGACATGTCTGGAGAAATAAATGAAGGACAGCATATATTTTAACTTGTTTTGGTTGTTAACGCCTTGCAGGCAGGCAATAAATACTCTATTACCTTTTCCTGTGTCTAAGTCGATCTTAAAGGTAGAATAAATTGGGGCTGGTTATTATTTGCAGTATACTGTGCTGCTGGTGATTTTTGAAGATTATAGAATACAGACATGTTAAGTTCTAATATGAATCATATTATGAAGCATCTGGACGAAGAAAATGTAGAAAAGCCTGTTAATGCTTTCTGAAGCATGAAAGAGGATACTTTTGTCTACAAATCCCAGAATGTGTAGTTTAAATGGTATGAAGTCTTACATACACAGTTATGCTGTCAGATCTGCCCTAACCAAGTAAATTTGTCTCTGCAGACACCCTGCTGTAGATCATTACCGGGTTCAAACTTCACTTTATGGCTTCCTGAAGCTATAGGCCTCCTGCTGACATTTAGTTTTGCATGTTGATGAGAAAGGGAGCCCCTGTGAAAAGTTTTTATTAGGATGTGTTAATGATGCTTTAGTTCTCTACACTAGGGCTGAGAGAGAGGAGCTGAAGTTGTGGGTGTGTGCCACTATAAATAACCTGCCAGAATTCCCTATTGTTCTTTGCTCCAGCTGAGAAAGACTGCCATAGCCTTCACAGAACAATTCCTCAAAGGAACCGTCTCTTCTCATTCCCTGAAACCGTGTGTTATTCTTCTGCCTTTAGTTAATGTACTTCCTGCATTGTTGGTTGTTGACTCCTCTACCCACTTTGTTTTGTTTTTAAACACCAATTGGTGAATAAGTTCCAGTAGTAATGAAATGTTCAGTAAAATGGTTAAGCTTCAAGATGCAAGAAAAACAGTATAAGGATTTTTATTGTCCCATAATAATTTTGGGTTTTTTTTCCCAAATAGTTTTTAAATGAAACGAATAGGATTTACAAAGCTGTATACTTTTATTATAAAAAAATCACCATAGCAAAGACTTATGAGTACATACACTCCTACTTATATCTAATGTAGCTACGTTTAAAGTACTCCTTTTTAAAAATGCTATCATAATATAGTTTTAACAGTTTGAGAGCATATTAGGCCTTTATGAAATGTGTATTTCTGAGACAGAGTCATGCTCTATCACCCAGACTGGAGTGCGGTGACGTGATCTCGGCTCTCTGCAGCCTCTTCCTCCCAGGTTCAAGCGATTCTCCTGCCTCAGCCTCCCAAGTAGCTGAGACTCCAGGCATGTGCCACCACTCTTGGCTAATTTTTGTATTTTTGGGTAGAGAAGCGGTTTCACCATGTTGACAGGTTGGTCTCAAACTCCTGACCTCAAGTGAGCTGCTTGCCTTGGACTTCTAAAGTGCTGGAATTACAGGCATGAGCCACCATGCCTGGCTTGGACGATGTATTTCTCAATTTGTGATAGTTCATTCTATTTTTCTTAATGTTGCGCCATTAAAATTTGGAGAGTTTTAATATATGCAGTTGCCTGGTTTTATGTTAGTGTGGTGAATATTTGCATCATGAACTCTGTTGCACAGGGTGGATTACTTGACTTACAGTATAAGGGCTGTTATAAAAGTAGTTTTATTATTTTTAAAAAAACTTGGAAATAACAGTTTTCATTATAGTATGTTATAAAAATACTGAAGACAGGCAAAACTCTATTATTGACTCCAGCTGAATATATTGGATTATAAATTGTACTTAGTTGAAGAAGTTATATGTTTTCTGTTGGAAAATTGACATATTCTTTCATTTATTGGACAAATTAATAAATATTTATCAGTAGTCTTTCCTATTGCATTATATTGTCTTTCTGTTGAAATAATTTTAGCCTCTTTTCAATTTTTAAAAAGAAATAGATAAATGGCTAGAAAAATATTAAATATCTCATAAATTTATAGCAAAAAATGAGGCTGTTCATTGTATCTGTTTGTAAAATTTAAAGACTGGAGCAAACCAAATGATTATAAACCAGGAATTGATTGAATATGTGGTACATCATTCTAAGGAAGTACTATGTGGCTATCAAAAGGAGTGAGGGCTGTGTACACACTGCTGTGAAGAGATCTCTAGGTGATATGGTTTGGCTGTGCCCAAATCTCATCTTGAATTGTAGTTCTGTAGTTCCCATAATCCCCATGTGTCATGGGAGGGACCAGGTGGGAGGTAATTGAATCATGGGGACAGGTTTTTCCCTTGATGTTCTCATGATAGTAAGTCTCCTGAGATCTGATGGTTTTATAAAGGAGAGTTCCCCTGCACATGCTATCTTGCCTGCCGCCATGTAAGACATTCCTTTGTCTTTTGCCATGATTGTGAGGCTTCCCCAGCCATGTTGAACTGTGAGTCAATTAAACCTCTTCCCTTTATCCATTATCCAGTTTTGAGTATGTTTTTATTAGCAGTGTGAGAACAGACTCATGCGCTAGGATAAAGTGTGTGTTTGCTTTTGGGTTTTTTGAGACAGAATCTCACTCGGTCTCCCAGACTGGAGTGCAGTGGCACAGTCTTGGCTCACTGCAACCACTGCCTCCCGGGTTCAGGAGATTCTGCTGCCTCAGTCTCCGAGTAGCTGAAATTATAGGCACGTGCCACCACGCTTGGCTGATTTTTGTATTTCTTTAGTAGAGATGGGGTTTCACCATGTTGGCTAGGCTGGTCTCAAACTCCTGACCTCAAGTTGTGTATCTGTCTTGGCCTCCCAAAGTGCTTGATTTCAGGCATGAGCCACCATGCTCAGCCTAGGATAAAGTTTTAAGTGAAAACAGCACAGAAGAGGGAAGTACACTTAGTAAACAGTGCTTACTGTTTGTAGAAAGGAGGGTGTTTTGTGGACTTGACTTTAGAAATGTGTACAAATTTTGCATTAAGTTTAAAACAAAACCAAGATAATGAAGACAGCTAGTAAAAGTGCAATACATAAGTCCCAATGTAAATCATGTTGCTGGTATACATGGCCACACTGAGAAGAACCATTTTAAATGATGTTATGTCACAGAAATTTAACTATATAGTACAACCTTAGTGGGACATACATTGAAGTTCAAAAAAAGGCAAAAGAAATTTTCACCTGTCTCACAGTCATTTTTGGTGATAGTGCTAGTATTAGGAAGAAACACAGAGGTATAAGATTGGTGTGATTAAGTTAAAAAAGTGAATTTGCCTGAGAAGTAGCAAAATTATTTATTTTTTAAAATTGCCGATTTTGCTGATTTATCCTTTGGAAATGCCCGAAAACAATGAGTATCCAATAGCAGTGAATACCCTGGGGGTCCATACTGAAGTTCACCAGAAGGAGCCAGGGTTCTTTGAAGAAATGGCTGGTTCCATGTCCAAGGCACGAAGTGTATGAGATGACCTGGAATATCATGTTGTCTTATAAGATTACTAGTCTTACCAAATGTTCTCCTGAAACTAAGCCAACTTAGTTACTAACAAGGTTACTAATTGAAGATGAGGAACAAAACCTATCCCATTTTGTGTATGGTTTTGAAAAAGATAAAGAGAAAGAATCAAGTGCTTGTTTTTCTTTTTCTAGAATGACTATACTTTAGGGTAACTATATTAGATAGGCAGGTTCTTCTGTAAAGAAATACTGCAGTTAATAAGTAAAGAAGGGGCTAGGCACAGTGGCTCATGCCTGTAATCTCAGGACTTTAAGAGACTGAACCGGGCAGATCATTTGAGTTCAGGAGTTTGAGACCAGCCTGACCAACATGGTGAAACCCCGTCTCTATTAAAAATATGAAAAATTAGCTGGGTGTCTTGGCACACACCTGTAGTCCCAGCTACACAGGAGGCTGAGGCAGGAGAATTGCTTGAACCCAGGAGGCAGAGTGCAGTGAACCGAGATCATGCCACTACACTCCAGATTGGGCAAAAGAGTGAGACTCTGTCGCAAAAATAATAATAGTCATGATAAGTAAAGGAGGAATTATAGAAACTGATCATCACCATTTTGTATCTCTTATTGAAATAGTGGACCTACGTGGTGATCACCAGTGACTAAAAGGAAGACTATCTGTTTTGTATTGTTATGTACTCCTGATAGGAACTTGTTTGCCAAAACAAACAAACAAACAAAAGAAAAACCAACCTGGGTCTGATCAAACTTCTAGATGTGCCAGCTTATAAGTAATATAGAGTGCAGAGGATTATATTATATGAAATTACAGAATTACAATCAGCAAAATCTAGATCATAGGGGAAAATGTTGTGGGACGAATGGTTCGGTTTCTTCCACAAAAAAGTTTGAAAGGAAAAAGAGGACAAAGAATACATAGATTAAAGAAGAGACCTATCAACCAGTCTCCTTGGAATCTGATTCAAACAAATATGCATGTCTGTGTTCAGATATATAATATACATACATCTACATATATATGAAACATAAATATGCACTCATATATGCATGTGTGTGTGTGTGTGTGTGTGAAAAGATAAAATTACAACAGATTTTATTCAAAGATCTTAACTGGCTTTTATTCACAATTCTAAAATATTGGGCAGCCCTCAGAACCAGAACAGGTTCAGAGAACTTCAGGGCTGGAACTTGGTCAGACAGTATTTATGGACAGAAAATAGAAGTTAGTTATAGAGTTTAATTGGTTATAATACTATTTGAATTAGTTAGCTGCCTATGATTAACTAAAACCCAGGGCCTGTTAACTATCTGAAACCCAGCTATTTGTTTCATGAGTATACTCCTAAGTTAACTAGTTTTATTTAGCATGATGACTCCATATTGGTTTGGTCTGTTGGACTAAGTACAGGAGCCCAGTCCAAATCAATGCTATTTCCCCCTTTTTGGTCAGGCTGTCACTTAGGTGAGAGTATGACCACAACTTAAGGGCATCAGTGCGACTCTCAGTTCTTATCATTTTAGATTTTCAGTCTTAACCTCATAGGTTACAGTGTTATAGTGATCATGCATTTCATTGGGTTTTTGTTATTCCAACCAAAGAGACCATTTGGTGTTTGATGGTTATAGGCAAACATTTAAAACTTTTGAGAAAGTACAGCATACCCAGAGACTGCCATTATGACTCTCAGGAGGATAATACCAAGAGTTTGGAGTTAGTGGCTTAGCAAGGGCCCCCATAAATCAAACCAACTAAAATCAAACAGATAAGCTACATAAGGAGTTCACCTGTTTTAACCAAATAGCCTGTTTCTTTTAATTGTTTTATAACCAAGTGTCTACAATACTTAAGGTATTTATGCACAACAAAAAATACTAGCAACTGCACAGACTCCTACTTAGCCAGTAAGCAATCTAGCATTCCATGACTGGGCCAAATCAAAGCAGGAAGTGAAAACAAGTGGGTCCAGAAGTTCAAATCTATAAAACAGAACACTAAGAAAATTTAAATAAACAGTCAGATTAGGGATGTTGCTAATAGTAACACTAAGTGGACTAAGGAATCGCTGAGATCATAACAGATCCAACATTTCAGACCGGTTATGAAGCTCTAACTTCCAAGTGAAAAAAGTAGGCATATACAAGGAAAAATGAAGAGGGATAAAAGTCACATTTTGATGAAGAGTTTTGTTCTGATTTCTTAGAAAACACCATCCAGGCTAAAATGTCATATGTTCCTAGGGAAACTTTTCCCTCATCAGCTTTACCTTAAAGTCTTCAACAGGTGTACAGTTGCATGAGCCTGGAGGGGCCATTTTAACCTTGAACCAAGGTTCAAGGTCTTGAAGCTTTACTGCAATATAGGGGAGAAGAACTCTGTATTGTCCCTTCCAGTGGGGTTCAAGAAGAACAGTCTCTCTCTCTCTCTCTCTCTCATGTCTTGTCCAGAAGATCCAGTCTTTGGGTTCCAGATCACCAAAGGTCAGATTGTCATCAGTGGATTATGAAAGGTTTGTTTTAGCTATAAAAATATGCCTTGGTATCACAGTTTGTAAGAATGGGTGATACATGAGGTTTTACTCAATGTATTGCCTTTCCTGCAGGGACTGCTTTGATCCAACCAGAGAACACTGTTACAAGAACATATTTACATCCCATTGAAATGGTAATTGAATGAAATACCTGTGTAAATGATCCATCAGATAGCAGAATTATACGAACTGAAGTTTTGATTATCTTCCCAAGATGACAGGTTTGAAAAACCAAACAGGGGTCACAAACCACCTTAGCAATTCTAGAACAATCACCAAACCAATATTTTTTCCATGATTTGTATTATTTTGTCTACTCCATGATGAGTGATGAAGTGTAGAACTTTTAATAATGGAAACTTAAAAAACTCAAGAAAGACCAAGTGACTGTCCAGGTTCTTCATGAGCCTACACTTAATACTGGGTTTATATCCTCTTAAATACCAATTTCGATTGTCCAGTTCAGGTGCATTGGACTGCTTCCTATTAATAAATAAGTTATCATAGGTAATTTGACTTTGATCAATCTAACAGAGTTTATTCAAATTTCTTTTTTTTTTTCTTTTTTTTTTGAGACTTAGTCTTGCCCTGTCACCCAGGCTACACTGTGGCGGCATGATCTTGGCTCACTGCAACTGCTGCGTCCCGGGTTCAGGCGATTCTCCTGCCTCAACTGCCCAGTAACTGGGATTACAGGTGCGCACCACCACGCCCAGCTGATTTTTGTATTGCTTTAGTAGAGACAGGATTTCACCAAAGTGTAGGGATTACAGGCTTGAGCTACCTTGCCCGGCCTCAAATTTCATTTCTTAGCAATTTCAGTACTAGCAGACTTAGCATGAAAAATCTGCCAAAGCATTTCCTTGGTATTTAAATAATTCTTGTTCCGCTTGATGTTCATTTAGCAGTTTTATAAAACAAATCAGTTTCTTCATTACAGTTCTGAGAATTCTGACCCAGTCCAATGATATGTTCTTAAAATTATCAGAAACTTGTACTTGTCAGAGTTCTTTCCATGAACCTCCTTGAAGATGAAATAGTTATACTTGCTCAGGAATGTACCAGAGTACATAACCATCTGTGCATGACAAGACTTCAAATGATCATGTTTAAAGATCTGATTAGAATTCCTTACAGTAATGAAGGAAATTTTGTTATTTCTGTGGCATACAATAATTCAACACAATAACCAAAATTATGGCTAATATTGAATTTCTAAGAATTTTACACAGTTTCTGGAACACACACCAATAACATATCCATGCAAATATAACTCAAGGTTTAGAATCACTTATTATTTGACAGTGCTTCCCATATAACTTAATATATCAAATAACCTTAATTAATTGAGTATATCTCTTTTACAAGAGGAGAGACACATTTTTGGAGGGTTTCAGGGACTCAATAGGAAAATTCCAGAGTTAATTCTAAGGCAAAAAGTCTTAGAGTTTCCTTTTGGGAAGTTTGTTAAAAGTATCAAAGGTTTAAAACACTTGATCAAAATGGGATCACAGGTCACTGTGAAATAATAGTCATTTATTTAGCCAGAGTGATCATTAAATACTTCAAAGACAAATAAAGTTACATAATTGTAGGGAAAGTCTTATTTTTAATAGAGAGGACCCAGTTTTCTTACATGATCAAAGGCCTAAGAAACACAAAATGAAGCACAGGGATTCATCTTGATAAAACACAGAATCTTTGTTTCCTAGGCCAATTACCTAAGAGATAAAGAAAAGCCTTTTACCATTTCCTGTTAGGGGCAAGTAAATACTTCAAGAAAACCTATTTGTTTTATCGGAAAGGACCAAGTTCTAGTTTTGCATCAGTGTAGCTTTGATAGTAAAGTTCAATTTTTAGAAAGCCTTACAAATAATTTCCATTCTAATCTTAGCCAGCTTGGTCATAACTAAAATTCCCTTCACAAAATCCATGTTCTACAAATCCTCCACCTTCTAATATCCTTTTCATCAGTCGTTTTAGGACAAAAATTACTCTTTTTCTCTTAAAAAAAAAATCTTTTAAACTTCATGGCTTCACTTACCAAAAACATGTTTTCCTTTCCCCGAATATGGAGTCATTTGCCCTACCATTTCCAGTTTCAATTACCATATAGTCATTAGAATACTTAACTCTTAGTGATCTTAATTTCTATTAAAAACCTAGGAAGTAAAGTAAAGCAGTTTTGAACTTTCTGTCATATAGTTACACTTTCTGTATATACATTTCAGAGTTTCTAACAACATGTGGGGCTTCCTCATAGAAAAATATTTTTTCAACTAATAGACCCAAATATATTTAGCTTCTTTGCGCCATACAAAATCAAGATGCCAAAGTATATATATAGCAGTTTCAGTGTTTAAACATACTTAAAATTACTCAGACATTTCATAAATACTAATTAACATAGCGTTAAATGTTTAAATTACTTTTTAAAGCCAATTAAAGCTCTTTATAAATTTTAGAAAAAAATCACACATATACAACATACAGACATATATAGATATACATAACCATACAGACAGAAACATATCCTAGAACTTTCATTAAGATTTTTCATTTGCCAGTCTCCAGATAACTCTTCTTCACCCTTTACACTATCACTCTTTCAATTACCTGTTTCATTGCCCTAAGCAGTTGTTAGCTAGGTTGCTCACTGTAGTAAATTTCAAGCCTAAATACCATTATTTTCTGAGACAAAGGCATAATAAGCCTAGTGATGTGGACTGGCTGTGTTCCCACCCAAGTCTCATCTTGAATTGTAGCTCCCATAATTCCCGCATGTTGTGGGAGGGACATGGTGGGAGAAAATTGAATTATGGAGGCAGTTTCCCCCACACTGTTCTCCTGGTAGTGAATAAGTCTCGTAAGATCTGGTTTTATAAGGGGAAACCCCTTTTGCTTGGCTCTCATTCTTGCCTGCCACCATGTAAGACGTGTCTTTTGCCTTTTGCCATGATTTTGAGGCCTCCTCAGCCAAGTGGAACTATGAGTCCAGTTAAAAAAAAAAAAAAAAAAAAAAAAAAAAAAAAAGGTCCTAGGTGAGGCATGTTATATAAATTTAAGCTTTTGGCTTCTCCATTGTAAAAGTTTCTAGTCACTTAGCTCTTTCTGTCTTCTCGGTATAGAGAGGGAGACACACTTACAAATTGCGATTTTCTTTATAGATATAAATTTTTCTTACAGAAGGGTCTTGAAATAACCAGCTGAAAATAATCCTTATTATGCCATAAATGCATTTTTTTTTTTACCAAGAAAAAATTTAGGAGCGGAGCAAAGATTATGACAAGAAAGAGGTGGCAACAAGGGTTTGAGAGGAGGGATTTCAGTCAACTGAAAGTAGGTTTCCCGTGTTACAGGATCAAACAGGAAACAACAAACAGAGGGCTACTTTGATGATTATTATCCTGGGAGTAAAGTCTTTTGGGGCTTCCTTTAGTAGGGAAACAGTCCGGGTCTCAGAGAATACATCAAGTGGCTGGTGTAAAAGTGGACAATTTCCTTTCTAATGGACTGACTCTTTACAATAAAGGCAGACATCTTGGGTACAAAGTTTTTTAGTTTGGGACATCATGGTTTTGGTTTAAAATGTGGCAAGGAAGTTCTTTTGATTTCTGTAAGTGTTGTAGCTGTAAAGACATGCACCTGTTTGCCTTTGCTAAGGAGGCAATTTTTGATTAATCTTATAGCCTCTGTATTCCAAACAAAAAAATGTGTGTCATTGTTCCTGTGAGGTTCCGATCTTTTCTTTTCTAATGAGCCCTACAAGTGAACAATTTTATCTAGGTTAGAACTTCACTGTGGGCAGTCTAACTATTTTTGGTAAAGTTTACCCATTTTTCTTAAAAAACAAAAAACACAGCTTCTGAGTTCATAGTTCTTATGTATGAAATTGTCTGGAGTTCCAGATGGAGGAGTTCTAGACTCCTTGGATCCAGATGATCCCAGGACTTCTTGTGTTCTAGTAACCTTACCTATCTCGGGAAGCCAGTCCACTTTTAATCTGACTCAGACTCCTGACTCCTCCCCACAGGATCCAGTCCTGTTTTTGTCAAGACTTTCAAAACTTCTGTGCTCTCTCACAACACAGACTCACCCTTAGTACCTAGCCCCAGGTTATGCAGCCTCCCACAGCACAAACTAGCCCTGGATTCGGAAACCTACCGGCTCGATGCAAAAAGAGCAGAGTCCAACCTGAGAGGAGCTTAAAATTCTCGGGAGCCCATAAGAAAGATAGAGGACTTCAAAAAAAATTTAGTGGTACCTCTCCTGCTTTCCTCAAGGGGTGTTTGGATTCACCGTCAATACCCTTCTGGTGCCACA
Source organism: Theropithecus gelada (assembly GCF_003255815.1). Taxonomy (NCBI): domain Eukaryota; kingdom Metazoa; phylum Chordata; class Mammalia; order Primates; family Cercopithecidae; genus Theropithecus; species Theropithecus gelada. The sequence goes on along the minus strand of NC_037686.1, from coordinate 20,131,068 downwards.
CTGGGCACCCGTAGTCTTAAAAGACAAAAAACCAATAGTCTTAAAAAACAAATTTATTATACAGATGTTAATTATTTAATATTTACGATTCTTGAAATGGGCAGCCCTCAGAACCAGAACGCACTCTGGGGCTGCATCCTGTTCAGACAGTATTTACAGAAAGAAAATGGAAGTGAGGTATAGAACTTAGTTAGTTATTTGAATCAGTTGGCTGCCTCCAGTGACTAACTAAAGTTGTAACTAACCAAAACTCAGTGATTTGTTACATGAGCATGCTCCTAAGTTCATTAGTTTCATTTAGCATGAATTACCCCATCTTGGTTTGGTCTGTTGGGCCCTACAAATTTTGTTTAACATGTGACAGGTAAATTACTCACTGGATATTTGATAATCTTAATGAATTATAGTTATCTTCTTAAGCATAATAGGTTTGTTATCTTTAAAAATGTCTAATACTTATTTAAAAATTAAGGTTTTACTAACTTGCCTGGTTATGTAAGAAGTCAGTGAATAATTTGTAGAGTTTGAAGATTTTCAAACTATACATTTACAAGGTGGAATGTCTTGCTTGGGCTGACGTAACACAATACCACAGGCTGCATGGCTTAAAGAATAGAAATTTATTTCTCATAGTTCTAAAGGCTGGAAATCTGAGACCAAGGTGCCAGCAGGTTTAGTTTCTTTGAAGGCTTCTTCTCCCCCAATTGCCTTCTAGCTGTGACCTCACATGGTCCTCCCTCTGTGCACATGCATGTCTGTGTCCAAAACCCTTCTTTTTATATGGTCATCAGGCATATTGGGTTAGGACCCACCCATACGACCTCATTTTACCTTAATTACCTCTTTAAATGACTTATCTCCAAATACAGTCAGATTCTAAGGTACTGAGGAGTTAGGATTTTAATGTATGAATTACAAGGGGACACATTCAGCCCATAACCCACAGAATATAATTTTCTAGTGATTTGAGGGGAGAGATTAATTTTTAAACTGCATAAAACAAGGCATCTCGTTTCAATGAACTGTTTCATGATGTTGAGCAGCTAGGCACACCTGAGAATATCTGGCCACTTTGTCACGACCTACATTTTCACTTTCAGTCCTTTGGTGGTTTGTATTTTGTTCCAGTACTGTTTTCCTTTTAATTTTCCCCAATATTGATACTTTTAATACATGTACCCGTGTAACATTGAAGTTAAAACACTATTTAATGATTTTCAAATACTTCTCTGCCGTCTTTGAAATTTCTCTACCTTTCTGAACAAATACACATAAGACCTTATAGAGAGGCGAACCATAAAATATATTAGCTTTTCATTTCAGAGTTTTCTTCTGTATACTCTTCAGTGACAAAGGACACTGAGAAGTTAAAATTTAGTTTTTCATTTGCTGTTGTTACGGCTTAAATAAAAACTAAAATTCAAATAATAATTTCTTTTTCTTCATCTGTTTAATTATAAGTTTGGTACAGATATTGATACCATGTCTTCTTTCAGTTATATTTCTCTTACACAAATTACTTCCCATGTGGAATAAGTTGAAAATAGAAATTATGACTCCTCTAATTATTTCTCATTTCTTATTTTTTTGGGGGAAACATACTCTAGAGCTGGGAAATACAAAGAATTGTCTTTGTAAAATATATTATGGTGGTAATAAAGCTTGCTTTAACATCGTATATCAGATATCTCATAACGGTTATCATTAATTATGTTTGGGCTATGATGACATCGTGGTTCTTTAACGAAAGTGTCTATATTTGTAGAGATGCATACAAATGGGATCTGGGATTTGCTTTAAAGTACTTAGGCAACTGCAATAAAATGGATATATAAAACATGCGTGGCAAAATGCTGATAGCTGTCCAATCTGGATGATTGGTATGAGTTTTTCCATACTTTTCTCTCTTTTTGTGTATTTTGCAGTCATTCCCAGTAAAAATTAGTGCTATGGCATAGTTATCATTATTACATAGTGATTTCATAGAAAAAGATATAACAGTAAACTTTACCACATTCAGGAGTTTGATTCATGTACTAAAGATTTAGAGGCATTCTTAATAGTCCTCATAGGATGTATGTTAGAAAACTTACTCATAAACACTCTTGTATCCAGGGCAAGTTCTATAGTTGGTAGGAGACATATTTTGAGTAAGGTTAATTTGCAGAAAAGATTCTGTTATCTTTAATAAAAATGTTTGACATTTAGTATCTTAACTTTAAAAAGTTCAGCACTCCTGATAGAAATAAGAATGATTCTGACAAGGAGTCTGTCATCTTACATGGAAATCACTTTCTCTTACTTTATACACTGCATTTCCCAGGACGAGCAGACATTTTTAGTTGCAAGTGTAGTATTACAGACTGTAGAGATAACACCATCCTATTAATTATGCAGGGGTTAGTTTGAAATTTATTTTCCCAAGGTCATTGTTACTTCTAATCATTATATCTATTTTGTGGTATTACACTATCTTCAGGTTTTGAATGATTTTTGCCTAGTATCATGTTAGCTATACTTTAGTTTTCACTACTATAAAATAGAGAAATCCCGACTACCCTGGGGTACTAGGAAATATATCTGATAAAAGTGTGTGTGAGTTACAGAAATATTAATACTAATATAATACCTGGAAGGATTTAATCTCTTCATCAGTATCTTCTAAAAGCTAACTCAAGAAAAATGTTCATAGTTACCTATTTTTTACAATATGCATATGGATTAGAATTGAGAAGAAAAATTGTTTGAGAGAATTAAATATTTTATTTTCAGTTGGTAACATGGATTAGTTAGGAATATGCCTGGCTAAGGAAATACATATTTTTAAAAATAAAAGTCTGATTTTTCCTTTGTGTAGTCCTTATCAAGACTGAATTATCTTAATGATCATAGATTAAAAGAAAAGCTTTTTAAAAAGAATCCTCTTGAGCTAAAACTTATGACTATCGTAGGAATTTTCTAGGCTGTACTTCTCCTGTGCAAGAAGAGAGCTTTCAGGCATCCCCAGAGGCCTCTCCTTGTCAAGTGGACCATCTGGGGGTGGGAATGGGAGAGCTATTTCAGTGCTAGATGAGTCCCTACAGAGCAACAAAAGTGAAAAAGACATTATATCTCCTCCATGCAGCCTGCTGGTTTCCCCTTTAAACATTTTTAAATAGAAAAAAATCTTACTCTGAAATATGGTTAAGTGTTAAGGAAGCACCTTCTTGAAACCTAGAACTGCAGCGCATTAGCTGTGGGATCTGATAAATTGCTTAACCTCTGTGAGTCTTAATTTCCTCATCAGGAAAGGAGGATAATATTTACATTACAGGAATTGTTTTAAGAATGAAATGAATAGAAAGTGACTGCTCTAGTGCCTGAGACATAGTATTTATTAAATGGCAGCAGCTACTTATGTGGGTGTAGTAGAGTCAGAAGAGGGTAAAACTAAGAAGGTCCAATTGTATAGCACTAAGGCTTATAACTATACGCTGTCAGCAATACTGAAATCTATATTTTAATTTTACCCTATACCATTTAATTAAAAATGGGCTCTATTTATGATGATGTATTGTTGATATTGTTCTCAGTTAGCATTTGCCACAATGATGCTGCATAACAAACCACCTTGGAACTCACTGGCTTAAAACAACAATCACCCTTCTTGCTCCGTCCGGCATTTGTGAGCTGGGTGGGGTTCAGATGATCCAGGCTGGGCTTAGATCCATGCCACAGATTTGGTCTAGATCTGCTCCACATGCCCTCATCCTTAATTTGGTGGATAGGCAGAACATGTTCTTTTGCGTGATGGTAGCATAGTCCAAGAACAGGCACATTTCAAGCATTTACTGATGTTACATCCACCAACATCCCAGTGACCAAAGCAAGACAACTCACCACACTAAACATCAATGAAATGGGAAAGTATATTCTGCCAACAGTGGCAGTAAGAGGGTAGTGACTATTGCTATACAATAATCTAAACTATTTAAATGATTATCATCGTAATAATTATTAGTTGCATACAGGTTAAATTGCACCAAACATTTCTAACAGCAGTGACTAGGTCTGCAGGATGTGGCTGAGGCTGTTGTGGTGGTGGTTGGTTGTTTTCTGACACCTAATGTGCATGTAGCCTTGTCCTAGATATTATTCAGTGATGAGTTAATCCATTCACTTTGTTTCCTTATGATCAATATGCCATTCGTGATACACAAATACATATAAGAATTTTAAAGCACGTTGGTGCTTCTCCGGTATCATTAACAATCTAGTCTAGCTGAGGATGTTTTCCACCCGTGTTATCAATCTGCTTTATTCGGTCTAAATTTCCCTTCAGTACTACCACAGTGTATATTTGTCCTGTTCATTTCATCTCTGTGTGAAAGTTTCCTCTCTCGCAGAAGGTAGTGTTTCAGGAGCGTGTTTAGCATTGTAACAGACGAATTGGAAATAGCCGTATAGCAACCATCGGCAGTTATTTTGGTGCACATAGTATATGCCCATAGCATGTTTTTGTGTAGTCATCACAGAGGAAGCTTTTGAAATGCACTCACCTTTGCTGGTTGGATTTGACATTTGCCACTTGTAAGTGCTTATTTCTTCATACTTTTTCTTTTACCTCCACATGACCCCAAGCAAATCAATCAGAAGCCCTCTGCTTGAAAAGTTTTCCAATAGATGTCATAACACTGGCAGAATCTTTAAAAAATAAAATCACTGTGTATTTCTCCGAATGTACAATAACTGGGAGTATCAGTTAGGTTCAGGGAATGAAATAGAGCCTAAAGAGAAGTTTTTGGCTGCTCTGGGTTCATGCTGGAGTGCAGCAAATAGACCCACAAGGTTTGTCCTCCTGCTTGCATGTAGATGGTATTATCAGTTTTCTTTTCTTTCCTTTTTTCATGCAGAAGTGGGTGGAGAGGGCTGTTTCAGCTGCCATTGATGAAAATCCAACTCCTAATGTCTGATGGCAGGCTGCTGTTTCACGCTCTGCTGTTTCTGTTTCAACAGAAATTTCATTTGTTGTTTCTACTGGCAGTGTTTGCCTGTTCTGAAGTAAAGGCACTGCTGCATTTAGTTAGGGGATCAGCATTCTTTGCTTACATTTAAATTTGTGTCATGGTTATGGTGCTTCAGATTTATTGAAAAGAAACACCTTCACGAAAGCTGGGAAATAGCATTTTGAATAGCATTGTAGTCTTGAAGAAATGCCAACACTTTAATGCCAGTCTCTCGGTACCCACTTTGTATGCTTTGGGAGCATTTGACCCATATCAAATACATATCAAATACAGTTATTCTTTATAACACCCAGAATCATTATTTACCGCCCTTGTGAGGTACATTTTTGCAGAGTTGTTTCTGTATACACATTTAATATAGTAAGATCTCTGCCTATAATTTCAAATGAAAAGCAGATAGGTGAAGCAAAACTGTAATGGAAAAGTTTACTGTAGCTCCCCTCCCTTTTAATATTTAGCATTAAACACTAAATAGAGGTAAAAACATACCACAGTTCAAACTTGCCAATAAACCTGGAACTTACCTTGATACCTAGAACTGCAGCCCATTAGCTGTGGGATCTGATAAACTGCTTAACCTCTGTGAGTCTTAATTGCCTCATCAGGAAAGGACGATAATATTTTACATTACAGGAATTGTTTTAAGAATCAAATGAACAGAAAGTGACTGCTCTAGTGCCTGAGACATTGTATTTATTAAATGGCAGCGGATCCCTGCTATTAAGATCTCTGCCCATACTTTCAAATGAAAAGCAAATAGATGACACAAAACTGTAATGGGAAAGTTTACTGTAGCTCCCCTCCCTTTTAAAGTTTAGCATTAAATATTAAAACATTAAATAGAGGCAAAAACGTATCACAATTCAAACTTACCAAGGTTTCATTCTTTTTATGGAAGCAGCCTCTTTATGTCAGTCTCAAATCTTAAGAGATCAGAACTTGAAAGATCAGTTGAACACTCTGCTTTTCCCTGTCCTGATACCTACTGAACTGAAATCTAGCACAGCTTTATAGCTCAGGTTGTTTCCTGTGTTTTTTTTATTTATTTATTTATTTATTTATTTATTTATTTATTTATTTGAGACGGAGTCTCGCTCTGTCGCCCAGGCTGGAGTGCAGTGGCCAGATCTCAGCTCACTGCAAGCTCCGCCTCCCGGGTTTATGCCATTCTCCTGCCTCAGTCTCCCGAGTAGCTGGGACTACAGGCGCCCGCCATCTCGCCCGGCTAGTTTTTTTTTTGTTTGTTTTTTGTTTTTGTATTTTTTAGTAGAGACAGGGTTTCACCGGGTTAGCCAGGATGGTCTCGATCTCCTGACCTCGTGATCCGCCCATCTCGGCCTCCCAAAGTGCTGGGATTACGGGCTTGAGCCGCCGCGCCCGGCCATTTCCTGTGTTTTAAAAGGATGAAATCGTAAGTACGGCCCTCTGTTGGCTGAGTGCTTGACACGCCAAACATAACCTCTGTCCTTAAGATCTTATCTTCGGATGTAAAATGAAGAGTGTTTTGATATTTTTTCTTGCTTAGCCTTGAATATTGAGGGCCAAGACTTTGTGTGATAGATATCTAACTTTAATCAGTATCTCATTTTTTCTTGACTTCCAGCAAGCTTCTAGGTATTTAAATCTCTTGGTGCTTTTTTGTAACTTGTTGCTTCTCTACAGCTAAAACTTCACTTCCTATGGAAGTGACGGTAATTTGTGAACCGCCTGGAGCCTGGCAGATGACAAAGCTGTAGAAGATCTGAAGTGTAAAGGAATCCCTCTAGGAATCACATCAAATACATCCATTTGGTTTTCAGCACATCCCAGTAATGTATGATTCTCGAAATTCGTAGAATCTTTCTTTTCCAACTCTCCACTAGATTTCACGAAGGTAATATTGCATACCTGCCTTAAGGCTGCTTTAGAGGAAGAAATTTACTTCCAGTTAATCAGTCATGGCTCCTGTCACTTTTATCCATTACTCCAATTGAACATAGGTGAAATCTGAAAAGCAAAATTATGTTTTTGCTTTGAGCAAAGTTCATTAGAAAGTCCACCACATTTTTTAAAGGGCTATTTATAAAAGTTAAAATAAGTAGCATATCTAAAAGTCTATAAAATGGCCATTGATTCCATTTACTTATTTAATTGACTAGGCTGAGTCTTGACAACTTACATAGATTTTATTCAGGTCTGTGACAAAATTTCGTAGAAGACTTGTTACATAGGATGCATTCTATAAATCTGCAGAGCACTTTCTCAGTACTGAGTCTTACAACTTAATTTGATTCATGATATACGATTTTTCTCTAAATTATGAGTTATGTTTATATTCTTTCCCAGCCAAAGCATCACTTTATGCCAAAAAATGCTTACTTTCTGGGTTTCTGACCACATCTTTGCATTTATTCTAAAGTTTTTATTATAGCGTAACTATCAACATTTTTAAAGAAATAATTCTCTGTTTTCATGAGCTCATTAAAATATTCTTCTAATATATTTTTATCCTCCAGATTTTTTCTAAAAGTTCAGTTACGTACTAAGGAAGTTATGTGTAAATGTATTGAAGTGCCTACATTTCCTAATAATAAAGGTGATCACAAAGTACTAGATAACAATAGCTTTCTTTCTGGTGCTGCTCTGTAATGCACAGTATTTAAATTATTTAGACTGTGAAGACTTTCTGTTTCTCAGATTGTCATTTAAGGGGCAATGGCCATCTTATAGAAAGGAATGCTTGACTCAGTCCCTTTTGGAATGACGCATCAGCTTCATCACATACTTGACTACCTTAAATAAGGCATCCTTCACAACTCTGATGGAGTGTTTTCTTAATGAGTAGAAATCGTAAAGATGAACAGTTATTGTATTCAGTATCATTGTCAGTCCAGTGAGAGTCACTGAGCTGAATGTCTGCAGACTCCAGAACATAACCTGAACTTTACTGTTAATTATTCAGTTCTCTCAATTGTCTTTTTCTGCTTTCTACCTTTATTCATTCAGCAGGCAGATCTCAAGGGCCTGTTTTGTGCCAGGCTGTGAGCTAAGCACCAGAGCTTCTAAAGGAAGCTTTGGTTTAGGAAAACATGTAAACAAGCATGTGAAATTCAGCTTTGAGTGCTGTGATGGAAGCATTTAAAGAGTACAGTTGAAGCACACACATGGGGGAGGGCTTTGTCTGCTGGGGCTTCATAAAGGAAATGACCCTTGAAAGATGAGTAGCCACTGGCCAAGGTGCTTAAGAAAGAGTGTTCCACTCAGATGGGCTAGCATGAGCAAGGCAGAAGCCTGAAACAGTTGGATGTGTTCCAGAAACTGTAAGCAATTGAATACAATGGAAATGAAGTTTATTAACAAGACCATGATGAGAGAATTGACTTTAGGCTGTGGCCACATTGTTGAAGGACACATGTAACAGTCAAAGGAGTAGGTCTTTCTTTTCTAATCAATGGAGAGCTATTAATAGATTTAAACCTGATAAGCTTTGAGTTTTACAAAGACTTGTTCATCAGCTGTTGGGAGGGTAAATTTGGTGAGTACAACAAGGACAAACTAGCTTAGTTAGGAAGCTGTTACTAGAGGCCTGATAAGAGGTTTAGAGAATCTATGTGCCTGGGAGAAGTGGAGAAGATAGAACCTTTACCCTTAAGGGTAAAGGCTATAGGGCTTGAAGACCAGTTGCATGAAGAGGAACTATAAGATTATCATACTTATGGCTGAGGTACTGGTAGATGGTGAGTGGTGTAGGAGAACCCAGGCTCAGAGGAATGTGGATGTTAATATTTCTTTTTGAATTTGGAATTTGAGGTCTATCTACATGAAAATTTCCTATAGGTACTTAGATCTATTGCTCTGAATTGCAAGAAAGAGTTCTGGGATAGACGTAATGAATTTAAGTCATAATGAAATATAATGACTGTCATTTATAGAAAACATTCTATGTGCCAGGACCTGTTTACACACACACACATACACACACACATAATGTTATATATTATCTTCTTAAAATCTTCAGTGTAATTCTAGGAACAAGATACTCATTTTTTTTTTTTACAAGTAACTAAGGCTTAGAGAAGTTTGAAAACATGTACAAACTTCCACATCTAATAATTAGCAGGTCCATCATTGAACCCAAACATACTGTTAAAATAATGTTCACTGTCTTTTCCACTATTATTTTTAGTAGTGTTTTAGAATGGGAAGCATGGCTATGTATGCACTTTGCATGACACTGAGTAGATAGGCCTGGAATTTGAAAGCCTATAGAAGTGTAATAACAGAGAATATTGAAATATTTATAGTCTTAATTTTATCTTATTGACCGTAGGAAACATTGAAAGTTTTTAGCAAGATGATTAGAAAAGGGGAATGGATCAGTGGGAGGGGGTGCGATAGTCCTCTTTTGAATGGAAGTAACAGAACCCATTTTAAGCAAAAGGAATTGTTTACTGGAAGAATATACCAGGAAAACCTTGGAGAAACAATGTAAGGGGTTAACAAGCAAAATGTGAACAGTTTCTAGAATTCCACCTCCAGGGTATAGCCAGCAAATTAGCACAGCTACCAACTGGTCCTTGTCTTTATTTACCTCCGTTCAAACATCCAAGAGTCTAGCAGGGCGTGGTGGTGCATGCCTGTAATCTCAACACTCTGGGAGGCTGAGGCGGGTGGATCACTTGAGATAAGGAGTTCAAGACCAGCCTGACCAACATGGTGAAAACCCATCTCTACTGAAAATGTAAAAATCAGCTGGGCATGGTGGCGGGTGCCTGTAATCCCAGCTACTCAGGAGACTGAGGCAGGAAAATTGCTTGAACCTGGGAGGCAGAGGTTGCAGTGAACTGAGATCATGCCACTGCACTGTAGCCTGGGTGACAGAGCAAAAGCAGGACTCTGTCTAGAAGAGAAAAAAAAAAAAAAGTCCAAGATTCTGAGAAAGATGAGCTGGAGAAGAGTGGCCCAGCCTGAGGATGGCCACTCATAGCTAAAGCAGTGTGCTGTGATCATTCACTTGTAACACAGCATCTTCAGCTCCTTTAGGTCTTTTGTTCAACTCTTGACCTTAGAAAATCATTTTCTTCTATCTTTACTTGTTAACTCAGAATGAGACTTTTCAAAGATGATGATAATAAGAATAGTGCCGGTGGGGAATTTATTTCAAGAGGAGAAACCATAAAGTTTGGAGTGAAATTAGATGTAATGGAAGAAAACTCAGTGCCATCGACTGTTAGAGGTCTAGTTTAAGTCTCCTTAAAGCTCATAAGTCCCCATCAACTACTTCAAATCAAACCTGTTTATATATATTTATATTTATTTATTTATTTCAGTAGTTTTTAGGGTACAGGTGGTTTTTGGTTATATGGATAAGTTCTTTAGTGGTGATTTCTGAGATTTTGGTGTACCTGTCACTCAAGCAGTGTACACTGTATCCAATGTGTAGCCTTTCATCCTTCACCCACTTCCCACCCTTCTCCCCGAGTCCCCAAAGTCCTTTATGTTAATATTATTCTTATGTCTTCGTATCCTCATAGCTTAGCTCCTGCTTATAAGTGAGAACATATGATATTTGGTTTTCTATTCCTGAGTTACCTCACTTAGAATAATGGCCTTCAGCTCCATCCAAGTTGCTGCAGAGGCCATTATTTTGTTCCATTTTGTGATTGAGTAGTATTCCATGGTGTATATATCTCACAGCCAACAAATAGTTGCTTTCTTTTTGACTATATGCTGATGATAATTCTTGCTTTAATATTGGCAACAACTGACTGGCAGTGCCAGAAGCAGAAGCAAATCTCTTCTTGACTGATTGAACACAAATAAAGTTGGCAAATATTTTTTATTGTGATCCATATCTTCAGTTTTCAAATACCAATATTATTTCTCCTTAGTAGTAAGGAGCTTTATTCTTTCCATTCCTGTATGAGGCCTAGTTTCCAGCTAGAAGCATTTACTCTGATTTTTATTATTCTTTTTTCTTGCTGGGAAAAGACGAGATCCTGAATTTAGACTTCAAACAGAAAGAATGCTAACATTCTACTTTTAAATCCTTAATTTCCTGTAGTAACTTGTTCTTATCTATGCAAATCTTGCTTTAATTTTTCATAAACATTGTGTGTGTGTGTGTATTTTTATGGTTTCTTTTTTGTTCACTGCAGTATCCCTAGGGCCCCTAACAGTACCTGGAACATAATAGGTACCCAGTAAGTGCTTGTTGAATGAATGAATAATTTTATAAGATATGTTAAAGTGAGACAACTTGTCTCCTTGTTTTCAACATGAAAATTAGAATAGAATTTATCAAACTTCAAGATTTGTAAATACTTTGGTAGTATAATACCAAGACTATCACCGTAGATACACCAACCGTAATACCATTCTGTAAAGAGTGGATTAAAACATCAGACAAATCACCTTAAATGTCATCTGAGTCAGGTTGATGATGGAATTACTAAAGAACTTTTAAACGAAAATGCTCCTAAAGTAATAAAGCATTATTTCCCTAATTCCAATGCTGTCTTATTGGGTATTTTAAAAGTAGAAAAACTTGTCTATGAATAAACAAAATAAATGGTTCTAGTTATATAATACTAACAATTTTAAGTTTCCTATATTTATATTGTTAAAAACATTAAGACTACAATGTACTAGTAAAATAGAAAAAATACATAGTGTAAATGAAAAGGGCTTATTAGCAGTTTGGCATTACAGATATACTAATTACAACTTTGATATTTGCTATTTTTATGGTGATGACTGTTTCTCAGTGATATCTACAATGGGCATAGTAAAAATTAAAGACTGCTATTTAAGGGGCTGGGCATTAATTTGTTTCTTTCATAAATAAACTATATTTAAATGAAATCAGGGTAAAATTCTTAGGTAATTGGAAATATTTATTGGAATGGTATACTTTTACATATTTATGTTATTGTAGACTACAAAGTTGTTTATAAGGTACAAGAAAATATTTACACTGTAGGAATGTTGAATAGTGGCAGCACTTAGGGAGAACACAAGTCCTCTACAAATGCAGGAACAGGTATAAAAACTATGTTGAGGAAGGCCCATACTGCCTGCACTGCTGCTTAATTCTGTTAAGAATGATTCGTCTGAAAGAAGGAAGGAATCACTAGGTTAATTCTACCCTAATCTCTTTGAGTCTGCTAACAGTGTTGCGTGCATTGCTGTGGCATTTTTTCCTGTTGTCATGGACACTTATCCATTAAAAACACCATCGCCTGCTGACTGTCCATCTTTGCACATTGCCTGGTGAGGCTCGAGTGTGATTTTGGGCTTTGATTAAAGTAGAAAGTATTCAGTAGAAATCCATTCTTTTTATTTTATATAAAATGCCTTGTGTGATTACAATGAGAAAATAATTGAATTCTGTTTCTTTTGTGCTTGTTTTCAGCAAAGTCAAAAACATTTATGTAGCCCTGGTCCCTATGTATACCTTATTTCTAAATAAAATGTTTTTCTCTTCAGAACACCAGTTTTGAAAACATGCCAAGTAAAAGCGATTGTTTGAAGAATGTATCACATGATAAAGATTTCATTATTTTCTAGGTTTATAATCTAGTGCTGCTCCTAAGGAAAATAGATTTTTATTCATAAAGTTACTAATTCATGATTTATGTTTTTACTCTCAATATGTACTCATTGTGGACCCCTCCCCAGTAACTGAAAGCCAGTGTGATTTTTTGAGGAAGCATACCAGGATTTGGAATCACACAGTGATGTTCAAACATTCTTAGTTCCACCACAGTGTCATCCTGAGTCTGGTATTTTATCTCCTTATGACTCGGGAGTTTTTTTATTTCTAAAGTAACATCTACCTTTTAGAGTTGTTCTTAGGATTAAATGAGATGATCTGTGGAGTGTGTGTGGCATAAACACCCAATCAGTGGATCAAAGATCTTTCCATGTGAGAATAATGAACTAGAATACTTGGTATTTGTTGTGCTCTCACTACACTGTGAGTCTCCAGTAAGCTGGGATGGGAGTCACCCATTTGGCATTCTGTGTATAATATTTTTGTTGCACTTAGTAGGGCAATATTTGCTATATAAGGGTTTATAGAATTCTACATTGAAGCTTGGCTGGACTGTATTTTTTCAGCATCTACTTTATATTGTTTGCTCTGCTCTCTGCATCTGATATTTTTCAAGCAGTTGCTATTTTTGCTGCCTATGGATAATTTTGTTCTGAACATTTCTGTTAACAGGGGGTAAACCTAAAGGTTTTTGTGTTGACTGCAGATTGTTGGAACACAATTTTTATCAGGATGCTGACCTAGGAAAATTAACATTGTCTGTTCATGGAATTTTACCTACTTGGAGGTGAGTTAATTACTGATGTGATGGAACTCGCTCCGCTGGCATACAGTTTTTGGAGTCCTGCCATGTCAGGAATTATAATTGGCCTTCTGCTTATATGAGGGCAGTTTTGTATCGTTTAAAGTGCTTCACAGCTGTAAGTTAGGAGTACTATTATCTTGATCATACAAGAAATCTGGGGTGGTTCTCTTTATTAAGAGCAGTGTTTTAGCCATAAAGTGAGTGTTTAGTACCCCAGCATGCCACACACTTGTTTGGATTCACTCTGAGGCCCTGTGCACAAATGTTCAATCAACTTTCAGTAAGCATCGTTGCCTCCAACTAAACAAATAATTATTCAGTCATCAGTAGCACCGTTTTAAGATATGATCATAATACAGGCTATTTGCAAATTTTATTTGTGTTCAGTTAGTCAAAATGAGATTTGCTTCTGGTTTTGGCATTGCCGGTCAGTTGTTGCCAGTATTAAAGCGTGCATTGTCATCAGCATATAGTTAAAAAGAAATAACTATTTGTTGGTTGTCTAATACTCTCTTTTTCTTGAGCCATAAATGTTGACCGACCTTTGCTTTCTTGTGTTTATACTAATCACTGTAAAATATCAAGATCTGTTTTATAAACCACACAGAACTCCAAATTGTGTGGAATTGCCTAACCCTCCAACTTTTAAAATTGGAGGAAAATTATCCTTACAAGTTAGTGGTGAGAAGAACTTGACAAAAAAACACACAATACAGACTATGAAATCCTGACTTGGCACTGGTAGAGCAGAAAATAGGTAATTATAACAACCCATAAAGTAAATGTGAGCTAGAAACCTATCGTTATTTATAGTTCATTTGGTCCCTAATAATGGCAGTTTGTTCTGTTTGACAGTTGTGGGACCTAGGGGCAAGTTGCTTAATCTCCCTGAGCCATAATTAATTCATTTATAAAATGAAAATATGAGTTGCTGCCTACTCAGCCAGGAGTTCCAAGGATCAGATATGATCATGTATGCGAAATCAATGAAGTATCAATACCAGTCTCCCAAGTCCAAGAGAAGACTGGAACTAGCATGGAAGGAATGCAGCCAATCAGAGAATTCCTGTAGCACCCTGCCCTGAACTCAAACGCGGGACATCCTGTGAGTCGTGTATCCTTGCCCTTCCCTATGCCACACAATCCTGAGGTGTCAGAAATGTGGATTCATGCAAGGGGCTAGGCAGTGTAGGTTATGGACTTGCTAGCTTCCAGTAACTGTGGGAAGGAGAGAAATGAAGGGACTTTGTATGACATTAGACCCAGTCTGGTGGCAGGGCATTGTTTAAACAAGGAACTAACAGAGTATGATGACACATAAAGGCTACTGTCCTGTGTACAGTCCCAGAGATGAGATGTGGATCCCTCAATTATCATTAATACATTCAAAGATTTTTAAGCCCACAAGAAATTGCCAAGTCTTCATAGGAGTTCCAGAAGCTGTAAAGTATTTTGCATTCAGTAGGTACTCAAACATTGTTGTGATGACAGTAATTTGCACCAGCAGTTCTGCTCTTAAAAATTTTAGTTTTGTGAGTTTTACGTTTGAAAAAGGTGGTAGCAAATTAAAATGTGGTGCAGAGGAAACACACAAATTATCAAAGATCCATGAGTAAAGAAACTAATAAATTCAATAAGTTTTGAATTTATTAAAACAAGACTGACATCAGTACATTTTTTAAAATACCTTTTTGAAGAGATGTCTGCGTACAAGATGGCTATCAGATGTCTTCTGTCAGTAAGACCAGTAAACAAGATAATCTAAGCAGGAAAATGTTAGATTAGACATGACTTTCTCCCTGAGAGATTTCACTTGATTCCTGGGACTTCAGCTGTACAAAAAAAATACATGCATTGGTTTCTATAATTGGACTGGGGAAGCTCCTGCAGAGTAAGGCCTTGGGGTTAGTTTATGAGTCCTTTATACGTAGCACTCAGAACAGGCACATTTCATACACACACACACACACACACACACACACACCCCTTTTTTTGAGGCAAGGTCTCACTCTGTCACCCAGGCTGAGTGCAGTGGTCCGATCACAGCTCACTGTAGCCTCCACCTCCCGAGCTAAAGCAATCCTCCCACTTCAGCCTCCTGAGTAGCTGGGACTACAGGTGTGCGCCACCATGTCCTGGCTAATTTTTGTATTTTTGGTAGATACAGAGTTTTGCCATGTTGCCCAGGCTGGTTTTGAACTCCTGGGCTCAAGTAATCTGCCTGCTTTAGCCTACCAAATTGCTGAGACTATAGGTGCACCCGTTGCACCCAGCCCTCATATATATTTTTAATGCTGAATTAAATCAGCAGTTCTGAAAAACAGTCTTTCATAAAACTATTTCCTCCTTGAGATTTAACCTGTTTCTCTTCATCTTTTGCCAAGTCAAGATTCAAAACAATGGCATCCTTTTGGACTCCTTACTTCCCTTCAATCGCTATTTTCTATACCCACATCATATGAGCCACCCATTCCTATGGATTATTTCCTCATCATCTCTTTTTATATGCTGCTTCTTTTGACATTCCCATTCCCATTACTCTGGCTAGATCTCTAGTTCGTGTTCAAACAATAACCTCTTGAGAGCTTTGCTAGCCTTTAGGTTTTCATTTATAATTTCAGCCTGTATATTTGTTTGGCCCAAAACATTACTTCCCCCTCTCAAAAGTGTTTGACACTTGTCTACTAAGTTTTTGTAAGTTTTCCCATATCCAATTTATAGATTTTTTTTTCTTGTATGAATTCCATATTTTAAGCAGTGGTTAGCTTTGCTTTTCCTTGGAGGTGTCATTGCCTTCTTTCTTCTACTCTGGTTATTTCTGCAGCTTACTGGAACTCACTTCTTCCCAGTCTCACCTCTCAGAATCCTAAGGTTCAGCATTGTCTCAAAGTATTTCTGTAAGTTATTTTACTGCTTCTGACAATATTCTTATGCTGTACCAAACACCTTAGCATATGGTGTGAACTAGAAAGTTGATTGTTGAAAGGGGAATGTTTAAAAACAAGACATCTGACCATCCATTGTTAAAGGTAGCTCTGCCTTCATGCTGGCAGCCTATCTGAATCCTCAGAAAGTTTCACGGTGTGTAAAAATCTGGGAGAAGAAGCACTCTTTGAGAATCTTGTATCCACCCATTAGCAAAATTATTTGTAGGCATGGTTTGCACTTAGAGCATCTTTCATTTTACATAAAATGCATTTCTTTATTTATGAGATTTTGTATTTTAACAAGTCTCCCAGATACACTCTTTTTGACATCTAATCTTGGATTCATACCCAGTTTAGGATATGAAACCAACTCCCTACAAATCTTAATTATCTTATAAGCACTTTGAGTGCTACTGAGTATACAAAGCATATATTATTGACTTTTCACCCAAGTTCCTTCTTGAGAAAAAGCTGGGACAGCTATAGATGTTTTTACTTAACAGATTGCTAAATAACAAGTGATGGATTGTTACTAGCTGAAAACACTAGATAGAACACGCATCTAAGACAACCAAAAGGGAGAGATTTTTCCAAACAGAAGTGCTGTTTTACTCCCTTAAAGTTTATTCTTATGTTGTATTTTGTTTTGCAAACAGACAAAAGCACCAGCAGAGCTCAGGAAGGTTTTGTGTTGTGCCCAAGGTTGGGGGCAAGAATTTGAAAGGGATCAGTGAATCAGATGTAATAAGGGCTCTGTTTGAGCCACCCAATCTCTGTTTTGCTGACGGTCAGTATTCCAGTTATAAAAAGCTGCATCGGCATTTCCGTCAGCTCAAAAGAACTTTATCCCTGCTTTCATTCTGACATACCTATTATGACTTTGTTCACTAAGCAGAAGGAATTATGGGAAATGGAAACTCGATGGCATGTTTTGATTAAGGCGTTATGTGTGTATCTTCACTGAGAAATTAAAGAACCAAGCAGAATTGTATGTTTTCCTTTCAGGTAACAAAAATTGCCTTATTCATTCCATATCATGGTGATTTAGTTAACTTGGAAAACAAAGTAGCATAAAATGGGAATACTTATGTACAAAGTACATTTGATATTTTAAACAAGGAATTTAAAGCTTATGTGAATTTCTATTATCCTAAAATCAAACTAAAACATAATCACAGAAAACTCTACAAATGTATTTTATGGGGGTGGGATGGTGATGATTTAAAAAAAGGGAATGTTACAAAAGCTGTATTTCACTCGTCTTTTCTAGAGTTGTAGACTTAGAGAGTTGTACATTTGTATTTCAAAACAAGGGATACATTTTCAAATCTAGCTGGTAATAGTTAGCAACAAACTATGTTTGCACCTTTTATTGTAGCAGACATTCTTCTGCAAACTACAGGCAAATTAACATTTACAAGCCAATTTTTTTTGTGGTAAAGTTTATATTTTCTGTGATACTCTATTTAATTATGTTATATAAATGTCAACTTCAGCTTTTAAATTTCTTAACCTAATTTCCCTAATCCCCACTAGGTAGATCTTCATCTTAATTCATATAATTTACTGCAGAAATTCTTAGATACAAGTGTGTCTTCCTTGCTGGTGAAATACTTGCCCCATTCACTTTTATATTTTCAACTCGCTCACAGTGCCTATCTTGTAATGAGACATACATATTCGGCATGGAATGGAAAAAGACAAGAGACTCTCATGCAGCTATGATAAGGACCTTTATACAATGAAAAACATGATCAGGCCGGGCGCGGTGGCTCAAGCCTGTAATCCCAGCACTTTGGGAGGCTGAGACGGGCGGATCACGAGGTCAGGAGATCGAGACCATCCTGGCTAACACAGTGAAACCCCGTCTCTACTAAAAAATACAAAAAAAAAAAAAAAAAATGATTAATATATCTTTAAATTTTAATGCCGAGCTTTCTATCTTCATAAGTCTCTCATTTATTGTAAGTGGAATTAACCTGTATTTAGTTGTCTAACAAATGTGATTGGTATTACATACATCTCCTTTTCTGTATCTACTTTGAGCTTGGTAAATTTTCCTAAAAATGAAGTTAAACAAGATGAATATGAGTCATCCTTAAATGAGAGGTCTATGTTAACATAAAGAAACTTTGAAAGTCTGAAAAATGAAGGTTAACCTCATTCGTTTTGTAAAAATTCACCAAACATCAAGGGGTGTGAAAACACCTAGAAAAACAATAAGATATGCAGCAAAGTTGCCTGTTTCAAATTCTAAACTGTAGTCCATGACAAGAATTATCAAAAGGTAGTACGTGTATGTAAAATAGGCTAGTAAAGCAAATGACTCTGAACCTGAGAGAAAGAATGCTACTCACTGGAAACCCACACTTGGGGTGGAGTGTCTGTGGATGGCCATTATGATAAGAAAACTGAATAGAGAATGAGTTTATTTTGTTAGAAACTTTCAAAAAGACACTATGTAATGTAAGGTTAAAGAAGAGCCTGTTCTGCTTTGCTTGCCACATAAGGACTTCATAGGTCTTCAGTTAATCTTTCCTGAGGAGCATTTATCCTACCAAAAAGATAAACTTGAGAGAAATAATGGATTGTGTCCTTAGTTGTCTTGAAAGTTTAATTTTATTTTCCAGAGTTACACCTGTTTTGTATTCCTTATTAGGTCAAAAAACTCTTTTAAAGAATTGTGCTCTAAACAGTTTTCCCTTTACCATTTGACATCCATTACTTTTAGAGGGAATGAGACGTAGAATTTGGAACCTGAAGTACGAATAGCATTGTTTGAACTTCAAGGATTTATACTCATTGTGACACCTTAGTGTTGAAATGACTGAAATCTGTTTCATGCA
Source organism: Theropithecus gelada (assembly GCF_003255815.1). Lineage (NCBI taxonomy): Eukaryota > Metazoa > Chordata > Mammalia > Primates > Cercopithecidae > Theropithecus > Theropithecus gelada. The sequence goes on along the minus strand of NC_037686.1, from coordinate 20,111,950 downwards.
CAAAAGGCGACTGGTCTATTCTTGGGAGTTGTGTTTCAAAAGCCTGAGTTTTGTTTTTGTTTTTCTTGTTGTTGTTTTCTTTTTGTGATGACATACGAACTTTAGCAAAATAAAAGCACCTAGATTATAAATTAAAATTCATTAAGGCCTATGTAATTTTTTAATGTATTGGAAGGAAGAATGACTACTGAATAATTACTATGATTTTTTATTTGCAGCACTTGCTGCTCTTTCATCTATAGTTACCTGGAATGTGATATTTGGATTTTAAATTTTCTGTGGGATATATAGCTGTTTAAAAACCAGAAAAAAAAATTTAAAACAATTTTATCCCTGTAGGTGTTCTCCTTTGCTTTTTGCCTTAGAAAAACTGTTGTATTTTTCATAATGACTGCTCAACATGAACAAAAACAAACAGAACATGAGCACAACGTTCACTGGTGATATTCACTCGGGTACTTGTTAAGATATCAAATTTTAGACTATAGTGTATGCATAGTTTTAGTGCTGTATGAGATATTAGCAGAGTAGTCATCTAGTGAGACTCCTTCATATTACAGCTGAAGAAATGAAGATCCAAAGCTGTTGAGAGATTATCATCAGTGCAACCACAACCACAACTGGGTTTACTGGCTTTTAGTTCATTGCTCTTTTTATTTTTTTGCACCAAACCAGAAAGAATTGATAAAAAATGATTATCAATGTAATTTCTTCCAATTTAAAGAAAAGTATACTATATCAGACTAATCGAGGGTATGGTTCAATTGAGTACAAAATGATAGTGGCTTATTGAAGATTACTTGTAAAATACATAAGATTATCGTTGGCCTTTTTAATACAAGCATTTTTTTTTAGTATCTTAGCATTTATTAATAATTCATCTCATTAGATAGTGAAGTTACTTCTGTACTCCAAATTAAAGTGCATGTTTAGTGCCTCTGTTGGCTGGACTATAATTTATACAAGGCATGACTGTAATATAATGAATCTGATTTTTCTGTGTGACTTGTGGAATCAATCCTATTTCTTTATAATCACATCTTGTATATTACATTGTGTATTTTTTAATGATGCCTGTGTTTCAAAAGTGCCACTAATGGTCTTTCTCATATTAATATGTCAAACCCACGGGATCAGAAAATGGGGAAATTCTAAGCTTTTGTACAAAACTGACAATGGAATTTAAATTTTAACACTTAATCCTGCTGTCAGATATGTCTGTTACACACACACATACATACACACACATACACACACAGCCCCTAAATTCAGTGAACCACTTCATGTGCATCAGTAATTAGATCTTTAGTTTGTGCCTCTGTCGACATTTTTCCTTTCAGACTAATGGATTTCAGCCTACCTAGAGACTGTTTTCTCAATAAAAGACATTAGTCCATAAAAATCCCTCCCTACAAAAACAACATGTCCTAAAACCTTGCCAAACAAATTGGTCCTTGAAAAAATACTTCCCAAATACTCATTGACAAAGGCACTGAGGGAAGAACTGCCGTGCTGATCCAGACACCACCCTTTCTCTACGTATTGATACCTCTGTGAATGCACCATCACTGCCTGGCGTTCATGCCCCTGTTTATGCCGAAGCTGCCACCTTTTTCTATACCCTACTGGGATTATGTTTATTCTTTGGTGATTAGATCAGAAGCCACCTGGCACTTCCATTGTATCTTCAGTTATTTCCCTGTCTCCCTTGAAATGTAATTATTAAGCACGTTAGTTTTGCCCATTATGTTATTTAGTTTTAAGCCATTTCCCCCTACATTTAAACTCTTAGGGATAAGGGACCTTGCCATGTCCATCTCTATATCACTGTAAATGGTAGATTAGAAATCATGTAGTTCATTTTCATTGAGTGTGGGGAAGTTCAGCAAGAAACGGAAATTTCCCTCTGTGCTAAATTTGAATGGGTGCCTCCCAGGATGCCCCAAAGAGCTTCCAGCATCAGTGCCACCCACCACTTTTCAGTGTGACCAGGAAACTTATGCTCTGTGACCTTTTGTTTTGCTACTTGTAAAGGTGGGAAACCATTGTCTAAACAGCAATTTTTTTTTTAATATACTTTAAGTTCTAGGGTACATGTGCACAATGTGCAGGTTTGTTACATATGTATACTTGTGCCATGTTGGTGTGCTGCACCCATTAACTCGTCATTTACATTAGGTATATCTCCTAATGCTATCCCTCCCTCCTCCCCGCTCTCCACAATAGGCCCCGATGTGTGATGTTCCCCTTCCTGTGTCCAAGTGATCTCATTGTTCAGTTCCCACCTATGAGTGAGAACATGCAGTGTTTGGTTTTCTGTTCCTGTGTTAGTTTGCTGAGAATGATGGTTTCCAGCTGCATCCATGTCCCTACAAAGGACACGAACTTATCCTTTTTTATGGCTGCATAGTATTCCATGGTGTATATGTGCCACATTTTCTTAATTCAGTCTGTCACTGATGGACATTTGGGTTGATTCCAAGTCTTTGCTACTGTGAATAGTGCTGCAATAAACATACATGTGCATGTGTCTTTATAGCAGCATGATTTATAATCCTTTGGGTGTATACCCAGTAATGGGATGGCTGGGTCAAATGGTATTTCTAGTTCTAGATCCTTGAGGTGTTGCCACACTGTTTTCCACAATGGTTGAACTAGTTTACAGTCCCACCAACAGTGTAAACGTGTTCCTATTTCTCCACGTCCTCTCCAGCACCTGTTGTTTCCTGACTTTTTGATGATTGCCATTCTAACTGGTGTGAGATGGTATTTCATTGTGGTTTAGGCAAATAATTTTTTTAAAAGTACTTCAAAGTATTTGAATCATTGTACGTGATATCCAAAGGAGATATTTTATCACAAACATTCTGAACTCATGACTTAGAAACAGTAGTAATGAGAATAATATTTGATTACTTATTCTGTTCAGAGTATAGCACTGTATGCTACACTTTTATATTCAGATAGATGAATTCACACATACGTAAAAAACAAGTTAATGTAATATTGTTCCCAGTGCTGTTGCCTATGAGGAAGTGGGTACAATCTTTACCTTTGTTCTTGTTTTCTTATGTGTCATTCAACACACATTCTCCTTGAAGCAGGGTTATAATTGACGTTCAGATGCTGAGCCCACAAATTTCTTTGTGCCTAGTCCCCAGTGTTGAGTGGACGTAATACATTTATGAATGAACCCTGGCTCAACACCAGACTGTTGTTGTTGGCCTTGTATATTAATATTACTGGGAAGCTAGTTGGAATTTAGTTCATTATTTGTGCAAGTTTTCAAATTCCAGCGCTGTTTGAGAGGGAGTGTGGTATACAGTCAGAGTTCAGACTGTCGGGGTGATCTGGGGCATCTCGGCCATAGCTACATGTTATGGGTAGCAGACCAATAACTACACTGCAACATCAAAACGGTTTTATCTGCCACTTCTCCATCTGTTTAGATTTTATTGAAGAGCGTACTATACTACACACCTCCCCTATGAAGCTGATTATTCACATCACTCATTTCCAGAAAAACCAGCTGAAAAATAAAACAAGATCTCGTGTTCATTTTATTCATTATCTGATTTGATGATAAGTCAGCTCAGATCACCCATTGAATACTTAAAGAAAAAGGAAGAAAGTTGGAAAAACTAAGGAAAAATAACTTTAGCTATAAAATCTATAAAAGACAAAAATGAGCCTAATCTCTTTTTTTTTTTTAACCTGGATTTCATCTCCTGCCTGTTTTTCCAAGTTCTCTTGATTCTCCTCTTCCACTGTTCTTTCCTCTTCCTTCTTGTCCATTGTCCAATGTTTCAAGTATACAAACAAGGCCCTGAAGCAGGACCCAATTTAGCTTGTTGGAGGAATCACAAGAAAACATACGTAACTGTAGAGACCCAGTGAGCTAGGAGAAGAGTAAAGAAGGATGAGGTTAAATGGCCAGGGCCTTTGTTAAGGATTTTGTTCTGTGTGTAGTAGGAACCTTTTGAGCACGATCCAGTTTGTTTTTCAAAGGCCACTGTAGATGTTGTGAAGAGTGGAAGTAGGAGATCAGTTAGAACCTTCTATCTATGACTTATGCTGGATAATGACTGAAGGTAAGATGTTAGCTGTGGAGGTGATGAGAATTGGTCCTATTGATGATATATTTTGGAAGTGGAGCTGTTAGAACTTGCAAATAGATTACACTTTGGTAAGACAAGAGTTAAACTCAACTCCTAGACTTGTAGTCTGAGCATTTGGGTGGAGGGTGAAACTACAGGGGAGTTGGTTGTACAGGAGGAGGGTGAACCCAGAGTTGGCTTTCACATCTCTATAGTTTGAGTTGCTTATTAGATTTCCAAGTGGAGATGGCAGGCGGGCAGTTAGATGTAGGAGTCTAGATCTCATTGCAGTGGTCACGGTTTAGACATACATATTCAAGATTCATGTTAGTACAGGTGGTTTTTAAAACCTTAAGATTGGTTGAAATTACCTAGGATGAAAATGTGGATCAGGGAAGGTCATGATCTAAACCCTAAGGCACTGAAGGAGATGGAGAGGGAGTCATCAATGGGATTGGGGAAACCAGAAGAGTACCCCAGGGAATTCATTTCCTTTGCAGTGTGATAGGTTCTGGTTATTGATTTTTGTTGGCTTTCTTAAGCACTTGATTTTTTTATGTGTAATGATTTGGGAATTTCAGGCTCACTGTGAATGAGATTTTTGTTTTCATCTCTCTTTCATTCTACCCTTGCTCAAGCCCAGCCTCAGCCCCAGCCCGAGCCCCAATCCTTGGAGTCAAGGGGCATCCTAGCTGCTGTACCAGCTTCCTGTCACCTCCACATTCCTTTACCCTGCAAAGGCTGAACTTCCGCTTGTCCTCCACTTGTTCCCTATCCAGGCAGCTGTTTACACTGGTTCATTTATGGTACACTATCTTGTTTTTGATCCTGGCCAGTATTTTGTTGTTGTTGTCTGTTTGTTTTTACTTTTACATCTGATTATTATTGCTGTGTATTTGAACAAGGTGATACTTCAGCAGTGTGGACCTATTGTGCCATGCCATGCTCTCCAGAAGTCTTCATACCTAATTTCTATATGTCCTTGGTTTTATATCCCTACATTTAAAAAAAAAAGTCATTTTTTTAGACAAAAAATGTACACTTAATAATTTTTCATTATTCCTGTTTAGGTGTGTGGTTTTTTTTCTGTCATTGTCCCAATTATTCACATCTGTTGTTTTTCTTCACTTTTATGCTTATGGAAGTCAAATGTCTACTGTAAGTTAGTTTTCAAAAAAAAAATAGGATTTTTAATATATTATCCTGAAGCATTAATAATGCCAGGGCTTTTAGGCAAAGGATGTAATTTAGACTAGTCTGCTTATTGCATCTATTTATCAGGACAGGATAAGGATATTATTTTAGCCTAACTCGATTTGTTGTAGCTAATACATACAGATTGAGAAATGTAAATGGGGAGCAAATAATACGTGCACAGGATGCTTGCCTGGACATCATCTTAGTTAATGTAATGGAAATCCTTTAATACATGTTTATATATTTACACAGGGAGAATTAAATGTGAAAATTCTTTACCTCTGAAAAATTTAAAGATACCTTGACCCTTTACAAGTACACCTAACAGCTGGACTAAGAGTGCTTAGCAGCATTCAGGAGGGGTCTGTGTGGAATTCTCCTAGGCAGAACCCTAGAGCAGCCTTGCACCAACCTAAGACATTTTCCAGATAAAACATGTGATATGGAGCTGGAACATACCTGAGATGGCCATCCTGTTACAGTGTATGGCAGTTAATCCTATTCACTTTGGTGTAATTAATGAGAATGGTGAAATAGAAGTGTAATCATTTCTGCAAGAGGAAATGTCAGCCCATTAATGAGAATAAGGGTTATTATTGTCAGTTGAAGCAGCAACTATTCAGATTGCTGAGTTGGTGTGTTCACATATTTAGATGTTCATTTCAGGGTATAACAAAGAGAGGGAACATTTTTCAAGAGGATTTAAAAAAAAAAAAAAACCAATGATGGCATTTTGACATGACTACAGTTCTACAGTTGTAGACCCTAATAAAAATCCAGTAAGCATAAAATGTAATTTCTAAATAAAAGTAACTGGCATTTTAAGAGTCTTACCCAAACTCAAACATTTATACGTGTATATAAAATTAAGTAACCTTTAAATTGCCTTTTATTATTGTTATGTTAATACTTTAAAAGTGGAATCCATTTCTTATTATGTGCCATAGACTACTTGTGGTTGTTTTCTTTGTGGCTCTGTATGTTAGACCTGAGTGAGTTGAACTGAGTCTGAGAAATATTACCTATCCCTATAGATTTTTGGGAGAATATCTTCCCTACTAAAGCAGCTTTCTAGGGTTTATGCAATAATTCTTTGAAAAGTTGGAAAGTAGTGAACTGAGATAATCATAAAAAGATGCATTGGGAAGCCATGATTTTTACCTGGTTACATGATAATATTTCACAAATAATAAGGCATCAGTGAACTTATATTAGAATTTATTGATTGTTTTTAGTACTTAAATCCTGTTGGCAGCTTAAAGATTTCATGTCATGACTTCGAATATCTTCATTGCCTTTGTGAAAGAATAGTAATATTGCTGAAAGTTTCATGGAATTCTGTGTACATTAAATACTTAATACACATCAGGTTGCTAATGTTCAGAAAATGTAGGTATCCTTTAGAAATAATGGGGTTTGTGTATTTCTTTTGTTAAATTCTTATAGTTTACTTGAATAGTACAACTTTTCAACTTACAAGGTTCTTTCCAGCAGCTAGTGATCTGATGTATCTTTTTGTTGGATTTGCAGTAAATACTGGGAATTCACCTTTTAAACTATCAGTTATGTATTATTATGGTAAATTTTCAAGAACTGTTTTATATATATATATATATATAATTTCTTCATGTATGATCATGACCTTTTTCTCCTAAAAAATAAGCACTTCTTAAATTGTATTAAGTATTTAGGATGAAATCTTACCCTGTTGTTTGTTTTGTAACTTTACTGTCAGCAAATGATTTGGGGTTTAGTAGCTTAATAGCCCAATGTACTTTTAATTTTAGTTACTGTGATAATCACATCATACCAGTGGGGCTAGTGTGCTTAATGCACATCATGTTCTATGAATATCTTCTTTTAAAATCAAGTTTTACAAAACAGTAACGTCCTTTTGTTCCTTGGGCTACCTGTGTCTTAGTAAGTTAGTTACTCGGGGGACACATTTGTTCTTAATGGTTTCTGTAGCACATTTTGAGGCCACATTGTGGAAATTCATTGAGAAACAGGTTTAGTTTAGTTTAGCTTTTTTTTTTCTTTTAGAGTAGTATATTTGAAAATGCCAATTAGCAAAATTTCTGTTTTCAGTAAAATTTATGTTGAAACTCTTCCTTTTCTTTCAAAGTTAACAAAAACCTGTTTTAAAAATTAGGAATTAGATATCTTTCTTTGTTGACATAAGTAGCCAGAAATATGGAGCTAACTAAATTACATCAAATTTCAGAGACTAATAATGATACAGTTGGGAAAAGGGAGCTTCTACACCACCTGTACTCTGAAAGACTAATTTAATTAGAGGTAGTGATATTTCAGTGTAATTTGTTAATGGGTACATTCTGCAAAAAAAAAAAAAAGAAAGAAAAAAGAATAATTCTGCCTAAGCACTGGTAATTTTATGTATTTTTAGCTGGATTCTGTCAAAAGAAAGCGTTTTCTTTGAATTTCATAGCATAGAGATGCCTAGAGGAAGAATATCAATGAAGCGAAGAACAGCTTAAAAACTTTTGAGTTATTAGAATGTATACAAGGGAGAACGCAATAATCTTTTTGCTTTCCCAGTACTTTAATATATAAAATTGTATGCATAGCATTACTAGACTACTGAAAGCTAAATTTTTTATTTTTGATGTCATAATCATTCTTCTGTATCATCCCTACTGCTGTTTTGATTTTTTTTTTTACAGTTTCATATTAAAGAAGAATATCATAGCACATTATTTCTTTCTTTTATTTGTGGCAACTTGTATACGTTAGTTAAATATGACATGACCTCCTGAAAAGGAAATGAAATAGCAGCTCCTAATAGACTTTGTAGTATTTTGGGGAACATTATAATAAAAACTTTAGGGAAATATCAATACTTGTAGTAATTTTTAAAAGTTTGTTTTTTGAACTTAACCTACAATAAGTTTGATTCTGATGTATTTCATTTTTATAGAACTTTCGTCCTAATTTTACTGTCTTGTAGGTCACTCAAGTTGAGGCCTTATTAGACATGATGGGCTAGGATGTGCTACACTGTTACCACCAGTTTTCTGTGTTTAACACAAAAACACATATTCATGCTAAGTCTGTTGTAGGTGTGGATGACTTTCAGGGCAGCTCTCCATGGGGGTGGTCACTCATCCTGTGGGCTTGATCTTGTATTACCTCCAGCTGGCCCGTTCTTTCATAATTACCAGGAAGAATGACCACTGCAGGGGAGGAGGGCGTCAACTTTTAAATGCTTCTGCTGTAAAGTGATATGTGTCCCTTCTACTTGCTGATTCTGTTAACCATGTGGTCAGGCTTAATGTCAAGGGAGATGAGAAGTGTAATCTTTCTGAATATCTAGGGAAGGGGAGAAAAACTGAAGATACTTCTGAGCATCACTAATGCTTACATTCGGCTTAATGTTTAAGCAGCATGGCAAGTAGATCCATGTTTCTGAGCTAGAAGGCCATGAATGGGATACCGGTGTGCTACAGATACTCACTGCAACTGGTTTTTAGTTTTTAATGTGGCTGCTAGAATTGATGAAATAACATATATGGCTCACATTGTATTTCTGTTGGACAGCATTTGCCCTTCAGGCCATCAGCAGGTAGCTCCTTGGGCTGAGAAAGGAGAATAATTTCCAGGTATCAAGAGGATGATCTCTAGGGAACTGGTGGTGATGTCAGGTTATGGATGGTCTAACAAGGTCTTGGAGTGCCTGCCCTTGATACGTCTGTCATTCTGGTGTGATCCCTGGAAGGCTGTCTCTAATTATACCTACTCCCCACGTCTACTACCATGTTCAAAAGACATTAACCAAGATTTCTCAGCCTGTTCAAACCACTATTATGTTTCGATCCAAATAGCTTTCACATTATTAATGGAGTAGAAGGAAATTTTGGTAATGGAAAGTAAAAGGACAATAGTGGGAAAAGATTTTGGCTAGAACTTCAGTGGTCTCATTTTATGGGCAAATCAGTGCCTTAGTTTTATCAGCTGGCCTCCCAGGGGGAAGCAGAAAGATCAAAAGAAAATGAAATTATTTTGTTGAAATGCTACATGGCACAAACAAAGCATGACTGAAGACTAGACCAGGCCTAGCTGAATTTGGCTTTTCTCTACGATTTAAAGTTTCACAGAGAGATTCTGGTTTCTGGCTTTTGATAGTGGTCAGTGATGTCTAGTGACTTCCTAGCCACTAGAATCCATTTCCTCCCATGAATGATGAAGATAGTAATTAGGTAATACAATAATGATCCTGTCAAATTAGAATTCATGTGCCCTTGGGCTTTTTTATAGTGTTAAAAATGTGAAGACTCTTTACAATAAAACAGATAAAAATTAATTCACAACAGTTAAAATAATATTTGAAGGGATAATATTCAAAATCGTATATGCACTACTGTATACCCCATTGTTATTTGCCGTAGCTACCCTATGCTGTAATAGAACTGTGAAACTTACTCTTCCTGTCTAACTGATAAATGTTTAAAGTGATGGCTATGGTAATGACCCTGATTTGATCACTGTAGTACATTACATGTATCAAAACACCACACCAGACCCTGTAAGTATGTATAATTATGTCAATTAAAAATTAATTAAAATAATAATAATATTTAAATACCCTTATGGCTTGCTCTGAAAACTTCCTGCAATTGCAAACGCTTATTATTTTCTTTCTTTTTTTTTTTTTTTTGGAGACTGAGTCTCGCTCTGTCACCCAGGTTGGAGTGCAGTGATGTGATCTTGGCTCACTGCAACCTCTGCCTCCTGGATTCAAGCAATTCTCCTGCCTCAGCCTCCCGAGTAGCTGGGACTACAGGTGTACACAGCCTTGCCTGGCTGATTTTTTGTATTTTAGTAGAGACGGGATTTCAACGTGTTGCCCAGGCTGGTCTCGAACTCCTGAGTTCAGGCAATCCTCCCACCTCAGCCTCCCAAAGTGCTGGGATTATAGGCATGAGCCACCGTGCCCCGCCTATTATTTTCTGTTATTCTTCTGAATAAGACTTGTGTAGATCACAAGAGAGGTCTCCTGCATAACACTTCCCCAGATTATCTCCCTGACCACGACCTCACTCATGGAGCAACCACCACAAAATTTCCCAACTCTCCCATCAAAATTCTTCAGTTATTCTCATGACGATTTTAATACCAGTATGTTTATCCTCAGTGAAGATTTTATGCAAGTATTGATTTTATCCTTCAGTTTAATTTACGTATTTTTTGCTGATATTTTTACTATTTAATTCTAAAATAGAAGTTATATAAATTTTGTCATTTACTGTTTTTGTGTGGTATCTGAAAATTACTAATTTTGTAAATTTTCTTAATTGCTTATTTTGTCTTCCTTCCCTTTTTCTTTTTACTCTTTCTTTGCTTTCATTTCTTTTTTCCTTCTGATTGGATTTTAAGGTTAACAATTAGTCAAAAGTCTTATTATTAATGGAAATCAGTGATTAATTTTGTGTGTTTTAGAATTAAAGTGTTTATAGTGTTTATATTATGTTTAAGATACACATTTTTAGAAAGAAACTCCTTTCAATTAAATTAGTTGATTTCTCTGGACACTAAATTACTAAAGAGAACAGTAAGTTCCAGAAACTGATTGTTTTCAAAATACATTTTGGTTATCTAGGAATGTAGAAAATGATTATATTGTATATATTTTTAACTTTTAATTACTAAATTAAATTCTAATTTAGATCGCTGTATGTTTAATTTAGAAGCTTTTTATATGCTTTATATTAAAGCATTTAAAATGCAGATAGTCTTAATTATATATTTTAAATACATATAATTTATTTTATTTATATATATACTTTATATTATTAACAAATAGATTTTCTAGATTTGTGCATGCCTGCAATCTGTTTTGTCTTTAGATTTCATTTCTACATATGTTTATTTTCCCAACACAAAGGATAATTTGAGAATAAATGCTGAAAACCTCTGAGCCTCACTAGAGTCCACCCCTCAAATGATTAAGATAATTGGGCAATATAATGATGATTCTCTTAAATTGGAATTCATGTGCCATTATAATTATTCTCACACATGGAGTAAACATTTCATTTGCATGCAAAAGTGATGAAGTGAAGCTCCTTGCATGACAAATTTTTGTGGCACTCTACCCCAAAACAGCCATCTTAGACATAAGTAGTTTTGAATTCTCTTACACAAAAAGTAAGAATCTTTCTTTATGAGAAAGATATGAGCACTATATACTCAAGTTTTAAAAGCCATCTTTTACAAGGTTTCACATATAATACTTTAAGCCAAAGTGCTTCCCTGTTATATGGAATTTCTTATTTTACCAGTCTCTGTGTTCACTATCAGTGGTAGACTGGAAACAAATGAAGCAGAAGAAGTAGAAAAGAAGCCGGGTTAGCATAACACTGTCAGAACAGGCAGTGATGGCGTGTCACACATCGTAGTGACAGCATTAATCAAACAGATTATTAAATTTAAAACTTATTGTATATTGATGACGTTAAGACCTTAGTATATTTGCTAATTAATAGACTTTTTAGAATCCTTGAAGATCATTATTTATTCTGAAAAAATCAAAACAAACTTCTGTAGATTATGTATGCCAGGAGGCAAATAAATACTCATATTTCATGTTTTAAAATATTCATATTGGCCAGGTGCAGTTGGCCTGTAATCCCAACACTTTGGGAGGCCAAGGCAAGTGGATCTCTTGAGCCCAGGAGTTTGAGACCAACCTGGCCAACATGGTAAAACCCCATCTCTACTAAAAAATAACAGCAATTAGCTGGGCGTGGTGGTGCATGCCTGTAGTCCCAGCTACTTGGGAGGCTGAAGCAAGAGAATCACTTGAGCCTGGCAGGCAAAGGTTGCAGTGAGCCAAGATCACCCCACTGCATTCCAGCCTGGGTGACAAAGCGACACTCTGTCTCAAAATAAAAGTATTCATACATGAGGCTGATGCTCTGGCCCTAGTGGCATGCAGCTATAAAGGCTATAGATGATATGAAGGTGTAAACATCAAGAGTTTCATCTGAGATGAGTTTTACTCACATAGCAGCTCTTGTACTCAGCTCTTGTTTGCTCATAAATCATAATTCCACATAAATTCATATGAAAATATGAATCTAAATAAATGGCTATCGCTTTATTCAAAGGTAAGGGATTAGATTATCACATTTACTGATATTTGCCAGTGTGTACACAAGCTGTCCAAAAAATACCTTTTTTTCAAGAGTTAATTAAAAAAATGTATTGTGTGTTTTAAATGTTACTCTCTTTAGATTGGTCGAAGGAGAGTTATTCCCTTGAAAAGAATAGCTTGCTTACCAGACATTTTGGAGCACCTGAATGAACTTAATTGAAAATTGCAAAGGCCATATAAAAATATTACACACACAGAGTTTATAGATACAAAGCAAAAGTTAAACTTTCAAAAAAGGATAAAAATGATTCACTTGTGTTATTGGTGTTATATTGAAAACCTAAAAAACAGTATTAAAACTATTAGAGGAATCCCTGTGGATGTTTGAAACTCATTATTTTGAAGTACTTAATAGGAAAAATTTTGAAAAACATTTGCATTTCCGAAGGACTTTCCACATTACATTTGCCCTTGTAAGTAAAAGAAGGACCATGAAATTTAATAAATTTAGCCCTCATGGCTCATGACAAGAAAGAACTTTCTATTACTTGGAGAAAAAGTGGTAAATGCTATAATGTCCTTTGCTCCCACTAACTCTTGTGAATAAAGTTTTCATTGATAGCAATTAAGAATTTGATATTTCAGTCAGAAAACATACAAAGATATTTTGTGAACACAAGCTCAAATTTATCATTAAAGATTTAAAAAATATTTTAGTTGGAAATTTTACACATATTAAAGAATTTATATATTCCACAATACTCTGTATTTGTTTTCTTATCATAATTATATGCTGTAAAGAAAATGGAATGACTTTTTTCACCAAGCTCATTCTCAACCTGTCTCTAAAACTGTCCCATTGTATATGTGTGAAAAGGATTGGTAAGCCCTGACATGGCAACTAAATTATTCTAGAGAGAAAAAAAAATTGTTCCTGTATGAAATTTAGAAAGGAACTATTGTGGCAAAATGATACCAAAGCAGATTTTTTTTCGGATTTATGAGCAAATTTGTTATGTGGTAACTATCCTCCGTTGGAATGTATATGTAAAAACACTGGAAGTGTACTTACTGGTGAGACAGTTTCTCCCTACCCTCCTCCCTCCTAATGCCTTCATTAATTGAAATCTCATTCATTAACAAATACTGCTCTGTGGCTGTGGAAAAGAAATTTCGGTTAACACTGTGAAACTATTTCTATTTTCTCAATGCCTTTGAAAATAGCAATTAGTATGGAAAAAAAAAGTCAAAGGTATATTTAGACATGAAAATATTTTAGTGTTCTCATATAATTGTTTCTAAATATGGTATAATGTTTACTTGAGCAAAAATTATAAACCATATATATTTGCACATTTTCATTCATTTGGTTTATGTAGTGTGCTATTAACTGCTAATACATTTAATATATAAGATCTGTGGTTTCTTGTTAACATTTTATAAGGATATTATAGTTTTACGGTTAACATCATTTTGAGGTATTGCCTTTAGAGTAAAAAATTTCTTTAAAATAATTATTTCCCTGGTGATTAATTTTATGTTAATCATGTTCACACAGTTTTATGTGGGCTAGAACACAGTAACTACATCTGATGTATGTAAACTATGCACTGTCTCTAATAATACATTTGTTGTTTAATAGTACGATTTTTTTTGCCATAATCATTTAGTCATGTATAGACTTAATTAATCCAGAGGATCAAGCCTGTTATTTCATTTGTCTAAGGAAGTATATTTTCTTTTATCCTATGTTATGATATTCTGGAGTTTCTACCTGAGATTATCTGAACATAAGCAAATTTAATGTTGGTGAAAGGAAGGTTCTCCTAGGAAAAGATCTCAAGCCAAATTTTAAAATCATTTTTGAAATAAAATTTTAATTGTTTACATGTATCTGTTAAAATAGCGTAACTTTCATTAAATGTCAACGCAGTGTCTTCATACTTAGGATAATTACATAAAGTTATTGGTTCAATTATATTATCCAACTCTGAACAATACCAGCTTGAGGCAATACAATGGAAGTCATGTTTGTGAGAGATTGGAGATCTTAACAACTAGACAACCATCCATTCCTTTAAGATACATCTGATAATTAGCATGTTTGACCATCATCTGTACGAAATCTTATACTTTTTTAACTTAATAAACTTACTTCTTAGACCAGTTTTATGTTAGCAGAAATACAGAGTTTCATATATCTCTCCCAGTACTTGGTTCCTCTATTGGTGACATCCTGCATTAGTGTGGTATATTTGTTACAATTGACAAATAAATAATGATGCATTATTATTAACTAACGTTTCTAGTTTGCAGTAGGGATCATTCTTTGTGTTACACAGCTCTATGGATTTTGCCAAAAACATAGTGCTATGTATCTACCATCAGAGCATCATACAGAATAGTTTCACTCCTACACATGTATTTTAAGATAAATTTGACATCATCTTTTCTTGAAAGCCCATATATTAAAAATGATAAAACTGCTTCACATTTTGAAAAATAAAAGTTGAAAATCTTGTTCATTATGTTACTCAGAGTTCTGTACCTGCCATTCATAAGGAAAATATTTTAATAACAGAAACAGGTTGACTCCAGTGGACTATGTATTTCTTCTTACAGCAGTCAAATGTCCATGATATTAGCCTTATTTTCATCATCAAAGTTTAATTTTTGAAGCTAATTTAAAATATTAAAGCATGTCCCTTGTTTATCCTCTCCCTTCCACATTGTTTCTGTGTACTATTTTTATTTTTAAGCCTAAAAGTCTTTCTGAAAGGCTATGAACTAAAAAATATATAATTTATAAATTATATATAGATTACTGTATACCTAAGATTCTTTAACTTAACAGTTTCCCACTTTTTTCCTATTAACTTTTAAGTTTGTGTAAAATAAACTTGAGTAAGTTTTAGTGTTTGTTCCTAGAGCAGAGGTGAATCTTTTCAAATTCAAGAAGATATTCATAGCTGCATGTAAGTCACAGGTGAACCAGACAACAGGCAATAAACCTTAACCCGTGAATGATAAATGGAATTCACATGTTATGCATTGAAATTTGAAAGCTTTTTAATTTGTGTGACTTGCACATAATAAAATATGATTCACATGGAAGAAGCATATAATCATGAGCCAGGTACCATACATGGATTGCTTCAAAATCACAAGATCAAGTCAGGACTAATATTTCGTCAAGGAGAACTTTTTCAGTTGACTTAGTTTTATCTAAGATATTGACCCAACTGGTTAAATGTACAAAGGGAATTATGTAATACACCACATTCCATAGAGCCTGAAAAATGCCAAAAGATTTTGTGTATTTTAACATTTGAGCACATGAGAATTAGCACCTGTTTTTAAAACTCTGAAAATTGTAATAACAGATATATTAAACCAATTCATATTGGTCATAGGTTAGGGGCAGAGGTGATAGAAAAAGTAATTGACTTTAAATGACCTTTATACAATTTCCTCCAAAGTGTTTTCTCTAGTGTCAGACTCACTCAGGTCAACCTCTTCTCATTCATAGGATCTGCAGTAAGTGACTTTTTACAAATGCATTTTTTGCAGAGGCCTCCTTCTTTCCCTCCCTGAAGCACTGTGACACCTGAATCCGAATAGGTAACAGTAGAACATTAATAGAACAAGCGCCAGTGACTATGAAATCCCCTCTTCTGTCTGTCACACCTTTATCCCACCTTTCTTTCCTTCTCTTTCTTTTCTTTTCTTCTTTCTTTCTTTTTCTTTCTTTTTCTTTCTTTTCTCTTTCTTTTTCTTTCTTTCCTCTTTCTTTTTCTTTCTTTCTGTTGCTCTCTTTCCCTCCCTCTCTCCCTCCCTCCCTCCCTCCTTCCTTCCTTCCTTCCTTCCTTTCTCTTTCTCTCTTTCTTTCTTTCTTTCTCTCTCTCTTTCTCTCTCTTTCTTTCTTTCTTTCTTTTTTTTTTCTCTCTCTCTCTCTCCCCCTCCCTCCCTCCCTCCTTTCTTTTCTTTCTTTTCAAAAAATTTCAATAGGTTTTTGGGGGAACAGGTGGTGTTTGGCTACATGAATAAGTTCTTTAGTGGTGATTTCTGAGATTTGGATGCACCCATCACCCGAGCAGAGTGTGATGTACCCAGTGTGTAGTCTTTCATTCCTCACCCTGCTCCCACCCTTTCCCTGAGTCTCCAAAGTCCTTCGCATCATTCTTACACCTTTGCATTCTCACGGCTTAGCTCCCACTTATGAGCAAGAACATAGGGTTTAGTTTTCCATTCCTGAGTTACATCACTTTGTATAATGGTCTCCAGTTCCACCCAGGTTACTGCAGATGTCATTAGTTTGTTCCTTTTTATGGCTTAGTAGTATCCCATGGTGTGCATATAAAAATTGTATATATATATGTATGTATACACACACACATATATATGTGTGTGTGTGTGCACGCGCAAGTATCTTTTTCGTATAATGACTTCTTTTCCTTTGGGTAGATACTCTGAAGTGGGTTTGCTGGATCAAATGGTAGATCTACTTTTAGTTCTTTAAGGAATTGCCACACTCTTTTCCATAATCATTATACTAGTTTCCATTCCCACCAACAGTGTAAAAGCGTTTTCTTTTCACCACATCCATGCCAACATATATTAGTTTTTTATTATGGCCATTCTTGCAGAGTGAGGTGGTATTACATTGTGGTTTTGACTTGCATTTCCCTGATAATTAGTGATACTGAGCATTTTTTTCATACATTTCTGTTCCATTGGTCTATATGCCTATTTTAATACCAGTACCATGCTCTTTTGGTGACTGTGGACTTACAGTATAGTTTGAAGTCAAGTAATATAATACCTCCAGATTTGTTCCTTCTGCTGAGTCTTGCTTTGGCTATGTAGGCTCTTTTTTGGTCCCATGTGAATTTTAGGATTGTTTTTCCAGGTTCTGTGAAGAATAATGGTGGCATTTTTGATGGGAATTGTATTGAATTTGTAGATTTGCTTTTAGCAGTATGGTCATTGATCATTTTCGCAATATTGATTCTACCTATCCATGAGCATAGTATGTGTTTCCATTTGTTTGTGCCATCTGTGATTTTTTTCCAGCAGTGTTTTGTAATTTTCCTTGTAGAGGTCTTTTGCCTCTTTGTTAAGTATATTCCTATGTTTGTTTTGTTTTGTTTTGTTTTTGTAGCTATTGTAAAAGGGGTTGAGTTCTTGATTTGATTCTCAGCTCGGTTGCTGTTGGTGTATAGCAGAGCTACTGATTTGCGTACATTAATTTTGTATCCTGAAACGTTGCTGAATTTGCCAGTTCTAGGAGCTTTGGGATGAGTTAGAGTTTTCTAGGTACACATGTCTTCAGCAAACAGTGACAGTTTGACTTCCTCTTTATCAATTTGGATGGCCTTTATTTTCTCTTGTCTGATTGCTCTGACTAGGACTTCCAGTACTGTGCTGAATAGAAGTAGTGAAAGTGAGCGTCCTTGTCTTGTTCCAGTGTTCAGGGGGAACGCTTTCAACTTCTCCCCATTCAGTATAATGTTCACTGTGGGTTTGTCATAGATGGCTTGGATTACCTTAAGATACGTCCCTTCTATGCCAATTTTGCTGAGGGCTTTAATCTTAAAGGGATGCTGGATTTTTTAAGGTTATGCGTTACAGAGCTAGAGAAACAGAAACAAACCAAACACAAACCCAGCAGAAGAAAAGTAATAACCAAGATCAGAGCACAACTACATGCAGTTGAAACCAAAAAAACATACAAAAGATAAATGAAACCAAAAACTGGTTCTTTGAAAGATAAGTAAAATTGATAGACCATTAATGAGATTAACCAAAAAAAGAAGAGAGAATATCCAAATAAGCTCAATTAGAAACGAAACAGGAGATATTACAACCAATACCACAGAAGTACGAAAGATCATTCAAGACTACTGTGAACATCTTTACATGCATAAACTGTAAAATATATAGGAGATGGATAAATTCCTGGAAGTTTACAACCCTCCTAGATTAAACCAGGAAGATATAGAAACTCTGAACAGACCAATAACAAACAGCAAGATTGAGGTAGTGATTTAAAAGTTACCAAGAAAAAAAAGTCAAGGACCAGACAGATTCACTGTTGAATTTTATCAGACATTCAAATAATTGGTACCAACCCTACTGACACTATTCCACAAGATAGAGAAAGAGGGAATTCTTCCTAAATCATTCTGTGAAGCCAGTATCACCCTAACCTGGAAGGGACATAACAAAAAAAAAAAGGAAAGAAAACTACAGCAGACCAATATCCCTGATGAACATAGATGCAAAAATCCTCAATAAAATAATAGCTACAACAGAATACAACAGCGTATCAAAAAGATAATCCACCATGATCAAGTGGGTTTCATATCAGGGATGCAAGAATGGTTTAATATCTGCAAATCAATAAATGTGATACACCATATAAACAGAATTAAAAACAAAAAATAACATCATCTCAGACACAGAAAAAGATTTCTTTTTAATGTGCAATTTACTGTGGTACTCTCAGAGGTCTAAATTTGGCATTCTCTTCATATGCATTTTTCAGATGTTTTTGTTAATTTTATTGTTTTATATTAAAGCCTTAGATTTCAGTGATTTGTGTCATGAGTTTAGATTCTTTTGCGCTTTTGTATGGGAAGAAATAGCTGGAAATCAAACAGCCGTGTGCGTAGATGACTTGACGTTTTCATCCTCATCTGTAGAACAGAAACAAGGATTCCCACCTCAGGAGTCATTTTTAAGGTTAACATATGTGATATAATCTTAAGTGTCTTTTTCAGTGCCTGGCATTCCACAAGTATTAATTCATTTTCTTCTACTACCAACAACTTAATAAAAAGAATTTTTTGAATTGCCTGGGTTTTGTTTATTCATTTGTTTGTGATGCTAGATGTTACTATAGTAGGTTGTGGGTACTTCTAAGGTTCCAGTCTATTTCCTAGTTTTTGAAAAAGTTGTAAGATATTAATGGGTATTTAATGAGCACTTATACTGTTCCTGTCACCGTCAAGTATCATAAGAAACAAAAGAACCAAGACTTAACTCTCATGAAGCCAAAGTGAGTTTATAGTCTGCTTAGGGAGAGAAGATCTACTCATATGATATTACTGGTAACTATCATTATAACTATTATTATTATAAAAATAAAGTATCAATGTGTTTTAGTGGACAGGAAATACAAATAAAAATAAAAAATTTAGAGCAGTTCCAAATGAAGGCATAGGCTGAAATCTTGTAAAAGTCATCATGGTGGACTCTTCCCCCAAAATGATGTCCTGGCTCTAGAGCTTTGGTATGGAAAATGGGAGAGTGTCCCAGGTAAGATGATGAGCCCGTGGGGTGGAGCAGCACGAGGTAGGGGATGACTGCAACCTCACTCACTGGGCAGTATATGTATTAGAAAGTGGTTCAAGTAAAACTGAAGAGACCAGGTGACCCAAGAATTAAGAGAACATTGTACTCTAGATTAAAGATCTGACATATAATGTTACAGATTTTAAGCAGGGAGGAGAAAATCACAGCAAGGGTCTAGTCTAGTAGTGGGCGTGCCATGACCAGGAACTGGGAAGACTACCCAGGAGGCTTATGTAACAGTCTAGGTGTTTATGGATGACAATTAATAATACTAGAGTGATCACAGTTAACAAAAAATGTGTGCAGAAGAGTATATAATTTTTCTAATCCAGATTATGTTTTTAAGGACCATGAATCCCTCTTGTGTAATATAAAAAAGTACTTTTTATACAAAAAGATGGCAAAAGTCCATCTTTTTTTTATTTCTCAGCAGGGTTCCAAAAAACAATTTTACTTTTCATTTTTTGTCTTTAATGAAAGATGAGCAGTAGATGGCATTGTTCTGTAGAAAAGATTCCCATTTTTCACTTTTAAATCGTGAGGCATGGAAGATAGAGTAATTAAATATCTTTTGGGATACTTCTACTCCAAAGACAAACATTTTGACTTCACATTATTTAGTTTGAGATATAACTCTTATTTTCACTTTGAAATGATTGAAATATGAAAGATGATATAGATAGCATTATGTGGAAAATAATATATTCAGTAGTTAAAGTATTTTATGACTTATATCAAGGATTTTATGGTTACTAAGGGAAATAAGCATGCCTGTTATTTGGCTGTGACTGTGTGCACGTCTCAGTGAATTTATACTAATGACAGCAAAAGAACTGTCAGCAGCTCATTTGTGCGGTGGGAGGGTTCATAAACACTTAGATCCTCGAGAAAACCACAAGGTGTATTTGATTATATTTTGTAATATGTCCCTATTAATTACATTCCAGAGAGTATCCTATGTAATTATAGGCAGAATATAATATCAGACGTTTACAGAAATAAAAAATCGCTTTTTATTTGATCCCTTTACTTGCTATTCCGATGGAATTTTTCTTCAGAAGAACAATTAAGGACTTTAAAGGAAATAATCTTCCTTAGAGAATATTTTTATTTTTATTCTTAATAGCTTGAATTTGTCTAGTTCTACACAAGTTCATGGTTTAATTTTTGTTTTATTACCTGTTGAGGCATAAGCTGTCATAGCATTTAAGAAAGCACTAGTTTTTTTTTAAGTGTGAAGTCATTGCCTGTATGATAGAGATAAGACACTGAACCTTTTTGAATTCGTCTACTCTTGTCATCATTTTTTAATTTAAAATTTATTTTGGGATACACCTTTATTTTTATTTGTCTTAAAATTTTTAAAAATGTTACTGCTTAATAGAAGTACTATAAGCACTAGGAGGAATA
Source organism: Theropithecus gelada (assembly GCF_003255815.1). Taxonomy (NCBI): domain Eukaryota; kingdom Metazoa; phylum Chordata; class Mammalia; order Primates; family Cercopithecidae; genus Theropithecus; species Theropithecus gelada. The sequence continues at coordinate 20,090,776 of NC_037686.1, read as the reverse complement.
GAAATTTGCAGATTATTTACCTGTTAATTACCGTAAGGTCTTACAATTCTAGAGCATAGTAAGCATTCAGTATTAATAAATGCGTTGCTTTCTTCCTGTAAGCATTTGTTCAGAAATTTTGTATTAAGACTGTGTGCCAGAAAGTATGCAGGGTATGCAAGATAACTAAGAACATTTGCCCCGAACTGCGTCTTCCAGGCAGTGTCACACATGACTAAGAAACTGAGGTATCACTACATGAAGTAGTGAAATCACTACTTGAAGTCACTACATGAAGACTGAGAAAAAGGGGGTTTGTTCTACTTTGAGTGACATTAGACCTGGGACTGAAGAGTGAGTGGAAGTTTGTAATAGGGTGGGAGGAAATATCAGTGAAAGATGTCAGGGTGAAAAGCAGGTGCACCTGAGGACCCAGTGTCCAGGAAGTATGAAAAGAAGGGGAAAGCTTTGGAAGAAGGAAAGGCTAGGGCACAGCTAAGAACTACCATCTGGCATTTCATACTATGAAAATGCCTTTAATATAATAAAATAAAAATAAAACTTCTGTGTTTCATGCTACTGTATTTTTATCTTTTAACCTAAGCAGGATATAGGTTTAAGTATTAGGGGTTTATTTTTTTGCCTTTTTGGTATAATTATAATAACTGATATATTTCTTATCTTTTACAGTGAAGTTTAGCAACTGCAATGGAAAAAGAAAAGTACAATATGAGAGCAGTGAGCCTGCAGATTTTAAGGTGGATGAAGATGGCATGGTGTATGCCGTGAGAAGCTTTCCACTCTCTTCTGAGCATGCCAAGTTCCTGATATATGCCCAAGACAAAGAGACCCAGGAAAAGTGGCAAGTGGCAGTGAAATTGAGCCTGAAGCCATCCTTAACTGAGGAGTCAGTGAAGGTATAGTATCCAAATCTGGCTTTAGGGCTGGTTAAAAATCAGATTTACACAGTTTGAACTAAATGTATGCTTTGCGTCAGGTCACGTTAATGGATGGCCACTATTTGAATTTTTATCAACTTCGGTCATTTTAGTAATTTTTTTGTGTGTTTTTAATCTTTTAAGATACTTAGACTAAATATATTTTAAGCAACTAGGAATTATGTTTTAAAGATTTGTTTATACTTTGAGATTTATAACTTAAACTAGAAGCAGTTTGTTTTAAATTTCTTAGAAGCTTTTCAAGCTGTTAAATAAAACCACAAAATAAACAATTCTTTACAAGATGTCATCAGTCAGATTTATTAGATGAGAAGTACAGATTTAAAGTAGTAACAGGAAAACATTTCTGGCAGTGAGTATTGGGTTTTTGTCTTGTTCCTTAATAATCAAATTGGGGGGTATGAATTACTTATACTACCAACATGACTTTTTGGGAATGATATACTCCCTCTGGTGGAAGCTGCTGTGAGCCAAGATAAAATAAATGAGGTACATTTCCAACAGAGTGCCATTCAGTTCAATTCAACAGATATTTATTGAGCACTTAATTTGTGTAAGTCACTGTTAGGAATTTCAAATAAAATACAGTAACTTCAGTAAAGTTATGATAATATTTTCTGAATATTTTAGTTTTTTGAGTTAATTCAAAACAAATATGATGGGACACACTCATATATTCTGAAGTCCATGAACTATGGAACTATGACCACTACATTATTTTATACTTATTGTACTGTGAGAGATGGAAACACACACATTCATTTTGGGTATTTAGTTGTAAATGTGATATACATACCCACCATCAAACATGAATCAAGATATCAGAGGAAAATTTATCATTTTTCTCTTATTTCAGTGTTGTGGTTTTATTATGTGAAATTTACTTTGTTAATCTATTAACTGTTGAGGGAAGTCATGTCATTTGGGTAATATAAAGTGAAAACCCAGTAACTAATGGAGTGAAAAGATGCTTTTGTTGTCGATTTGCTGTGTTCCAGCAAACTAGCTTGGATATTTGCACTGAAGCAGCAAGGGCTAATGGCTAAAATGTCTACAGATAGAGGAAGAAACAGAAGAAAATGTTGACATCCAGCAGAGATTAATACCTAATGTGCAAAGTGGGTCATCTACAGCATCCATCATGGCTGACATAGGTTTAGAATAATTACAGCATTAATTCTGTGGGATTTAATAGGGTCATAAATATTTGAGACATTCCTTAGCAGTATGTATTAAACTTCTCTTGGAATTCAAATTATATTTTAGCACATCAAGATCTAAATTTAATGTACAGTAGCACATTACCTGAACTGTGGTTTAAACTAATGAGAAATATATAAAAGGGTACTATTAAATTTTGCTCAATATTAACTGCTATCTAAGAAGGTTTATAGAAACTGCAAATAGTTTACACAGCTGTGCCATATAATAAATTGTTTAGAATTCAATTTTTCAGATACACAGTATAACCCAAAAATTTTATGGTGTTTTCTGTTATTTTAATAGGGGGCCGGGGAAAAGAGCCTCCAGACTTATTTTTTGTTCATAATAAACTGTGATTCCTATGCTTTCAAGTATTCAATAATATTGATGTACTTTCAGAAAATGTTTTTCCTAGTACTCAGGAATGTCTTGTTGTATTTTAATGTAAAGGAGCCACCAGAAGTTGAAGAAATCATATTCCCAAGACAATTCAGTAAGCACAGTGGCCACCTACAAAGGCAGAAGAGAGACTGGGTCATCCCTCCAATCAACTTGCCAGAAAACTCCAGGGGACCTTTTCCTCAAGAGCTTGTCAGGGTAAGGTGGCACAATTTTAACTGTTTTCGTAGCACAAGACAAATGTATGTTAAAAATATTTCTATTTATTTTACAAAGTAGAATTTATGACATGTATATACAGAAAGTGTTTTTCTATATAGATAGAATTTGTGTAGTGTTGTAGAAAGCCTCTTCTCATTTGCTTTGTTACCTTTTGGATTATTTATAAGTAGAGCTCTCTTGTAGGTCCTGCACACTGTGGATTAGAAAGCTTTTTCAGTTTGTGACTACACAAGCCCTAAAGCCAACACATATTCCCAACCATACCATTTCCACTCTCACAACACACACACCCCTAAACTTCCCTGTCTGAAGCTGGGCTCTCTGTAATGATCTTTGCCCTCTACAGATGGTTTTTGGGCCACAGAAAAAATAAAGGGCAATCATTGTTAAAAATGCCAGCACCAAATGCATTTGAGAGATTTTTTAAAGAAAAGAGTGACCTCTGATACCATTAACAGAATCCCCAGGGCTGTGTAAAATCATAGGCTTTCAAATCTGAGGAGTAAGTTTTGTTTGTTTTGTTTTATTTTGTTTTTATTTACTCTAGATACATACCATCAGCTACATAAAAAAAAAATGCTGATATTTTTGCATTTTAGTAAACCTAACAACCCATTATTTGTTATAAAAGTATAGTAAGACAAGTCTGTTGTATTCCCATTTGTTAAATATAAATGTTTCTGTATATGATTATTTTAGCATTCTAACACATACTTACTGAAAGCCTTTTTTTAAAAATAAGCCACTTATTTATGTTGCATATTCTGTCCTAATGTACATTATAATTCACTTTAACAATGAATGTAACTCTGAAATAAAGATACTCTCTCTTTTTCTACTTTAATGAAGTTTTAGAGAAAAGAGCATTTTGCGTTAACTTAAAAAAAAAAAACAACAGGTCGGGTGTGGTGGCTCACGCCTGTAATCCCAGCACTTTGGGAGGCCAAGGTAGGCAGATCACAAGGTCAGGAGATCGAGACCATCCTGACTAACATGGTGAAACCCCGTCTCTACTAAAAATACAAAAAAATTAGCGGGGCGTGGTGGCGGGCTTCTGTACTCTAGTCTCCTGGCTGAGGCAGGAGAATGTCGTGAACCTGGGAGGTGGAGCTTGCAGTGAGCCGAGATCGCGCCACTGCACTACAGCCTGGGAGACTGAGGGAGACTCCTTCTCAAAAAACAAAAACAACAAAAACTAGATTTTATTGATGGATTAAGTATAAGTAACTAATACATAAGGATCTCTTATTTTTTTCTCTGTACCTGCCTCCCTCCGTCCCCTTCCGTAGCCTATTCTGTCTCCTGTGACTGCTTATACATTGACTTAATTTTCTTGAGAGTAGTTGTATTTGGAGAAGGCAGTGAGCCTATAAGTGATATAATGTTTGCGAGCACAAAAATATATCTTAAAGTGCTTTCTTTTGTGCTTTATTATTAATGAAAATTTCAGGTGTCACTTTAGAATGATACGGAAAGCTTTGGTGCTATGAACAGTGTTAGTACAATGCAAGTACAGAAATCCGACATTCAGGCTCAGCCATGACTGTATTAGAGTTTCATTTGAGGATATTTCACACTATGGATAGACAATTAATTCTTGTTACTGATGCAAAAAGGTAAACAATGTTTATTTTAATGAAATTGGACAGCTGTTACTATGTTAAATCGTCTAACCTAGAAACTCCCAGGACAGAGTTTGATTGTTTAAAAACTGACACTTGTAGATTTGGAACTTTTGCACTGCTCCTAGTGAGTCTTCTTTTAGATGTTAATGTTGCCTCCAGTCTTTCTGGTGATAGATGACATCTCTTTTGAAGCCTATCACCAAGAAGCAGAGGAAGAACAGGTACTCAGAGAGTTTCAGTGATTTTCTGGGAAGAGATGGTAGAAGTTTGTAGCTGAAAAAGGGCATGAAGTGGGATGTGCCCCATCTCTGATAATGAGCTCATTTAGTCTCTCACTTAATGTGATTGTTTTCTTGATCCTCAGATCAGGTCTGATAGAGATAAAAACCTTTCACTGCGGTACAGTGTGACTGGGCCAGGAGCTGACCAGCCTCCAACTGGTATCTTCATTATCAACCCCATCTCGGGTCAGCTGTCAGTGACGAAGCCCCTGGATCGCGAGCAGATAGCCCGGTTTCATGTAAGTTTCCAACCAGCTGATAATTCTGTGTATTAACACTTCTAAATGTCTGCAGAGTTTACCATTGCCTCTTATATCAGTCTGAAAGCCTCAATATTGAGAGTTTTAAGAATTGCATCTGTAGTCTTTTGGTTAATTTTAATAATTTTATTGTTTTTGTAGAATTGATAAATGCCCTGATAGAAAAACAAATAGATAGATAAATGCCACAACAAAGAAAGAAGGAAGTGAAATTGCCTAAAATCTCGTTACTCTTTATATATTGATCCTTGCCTTCAGATATGTGGTTAAGAACCTGCAAGAGCAAATTTATATGAATGGAGTCAAATCTGTTACATGTAAAATATATAGATACCATAGCATCGTTAATGAATGCATAATCTAATCAAAGTGAGTCCCCTATTCCTTTCTTATGTTGAATTTTCTTTGGGATTTTTTTACTCTTATTGCTAAGAACCTTTTATCTAATTAGGAATATTAGTGCTTGGTGTGTCCTACATTTTCTCCTTATGTTTATTTCTAACATTGTCAATAATTTTCCCATAGTAGAACATCGTTTTTACACTGTAAAATTCATTTAAAAATTTTTTTTCATACATTCTGGCTTTCCAGAGATGTTAATAAAGGCCTTCCCTACTGCAGGATGCCAGTCTCCCTAGTTTTACTCCAGGATACCAGTCTCCCCAGTTCCCCAATTTTTTGTTGTGTTGACTTTTTACATGTGAATTTTTAACCTCTGTGAAATTATTTTAATAAAAGGAGACACCCACTTTGTTTTTCCTTTATGACTAGCTACTTGTCCCAACAGCATATATTGAATTAGTTTGCCCGTTAGATCCATCATCTACACTTACTTAATCACTAAAACTTTCATCCCACATGTGCATGGATGTGTTTCCAGATTCTTATTTTGCCCACTGATACACTTGTTGAATTCTTGTACTTTTACCTACTTTTAAAATTATTGATTTTTTTTCTTTTTTTTTTTAATTATACTTTAAGTTCTAGGGTACATGTGCACAACGTGCAGGTCTGTTACATATGTATACATGTGCCATGTTGGTGTGCTGCACCCATCAACTCATCATTTACATTAGGTATTTCTCCTAATGCTATCCCTCCTCCCTCCCCCACCCCAGGACAGGCCCCGGTGTGTGATGTTCCCCACCCTATGTCCAAGTGTTCTCATTGTTCAGTTCCCACCTATGAGTGAGAACAATTATTGAAGTTTTTAAACTTCAATAGATTCACCTAGATCAAACAGACAAATAAGCATATGAAAAATTTAAAATGTCTTATGCACTGAGTATTGCTCTATACTCTTTCTTCCCAAAGACCTTGATTTCTTCATTCCATTTTTTAAAATCATTGGAGGAATGGGTTATTCTAATGCTTTCCATATTGTTTTGAAATGTAGGAAAAGAAGTAAAACTTCCAAACGTCTCACAAAGACAACATAGCATTAACAAGGAAACGTATTTTTAGATAGCACACAATAGACCAGCCACTACTTAGACTAGTCTCTAATTTATGAATATAAATAAGATCAATTTAAAATTCTTAAGGATCTCTTCCTATAGGAATTCTCGCTATCTGAATTCCTGTGGTTAAAACTCAGGAAATGAGTATATTCAGGTCAAATTTGGATTAAATTATTGCTAAGTGCTTGCTACTTGCACATTAAAAGAGCAATACCAGCCAGGTGTGATGGCTCACACCCGGAATCCTAGCAATTTGGGAGGCCAAGGTGGGTGGCTCACTTGAGGTCAGGAGTTCCAGACCAGCCTGGCCAACATGGTGAAACCCTGTCTTTACTAAAAATAAAAAATAAAATTATTCTCATGTGGTGGCGCACACCTGTAATCCCAGCTACTCAAGAGGCTCAGGTGGGAGAATCACTGGAACCTGGGAGGCGGAGGTTGCAGTTAAGCCGAGATCATCCAGCCTAGGTGACAAAGCAAGACTGCACCTCACCAAAAAAAAAAAAAAAAAAAGCAATACCCATAACAGAGTAGAATTAATTATACAATTGAAAGTATTAAGGTTTAGTATTCAGATTCAATATTTTATACAAGTATAATTGTTTTAGTATTAAGAATATTAATGTAATATAAGATATTAAATAAGCCAAGGGGGGAAAAAAAGAATTATCTTTATAGGTATTGAATGGCAGTATTAAAATTTACATTGTTTTTATGTGTTTAAATAACCTCTGAATTTAAAAAAGGATATGTTGAAGGTGTTTTTTAATTTGATTGAGTATCCAGCAGCAACCAATGGCAAGCATCAGACTTAACAGGAAAACTAGAAGCATTCCAGTCAAAAAGAAACAATTAAAGGAGCACTAAACAGCTGTTGAAAAGAATGAAATGAATCTATGGGCTAGATGAAAGGATTTTGATGATATTCTGCCAAGTGTACCGAATGATTATTTTTGTTTAAAAAGAAAAATAAGATAAAGTGTCTAGAACAGTATCTATAAAACTGAGAACTGAGCTGGGGAGAGGAACAGCTATCATATATACTCGTGTATCTTTTTTTTTTTTAACGGAGTCTCGCTCTGTTGCCCAGGCTGGAGTGCAGTGGCACGATCTCAGCTCACTGCAGCCTCCGCCTCCTGGGTTCAAGCGATTCTCCTGCCTCAGTCTCTAAGTAGCTGGGATTACAGGCACCCGCCACCACACCCAGCTAATTTTTTGTATTTTTAGTGGAGACAGGGTTTCGCCATGTTGGCCAGGCTGGTCTCAAACTCCTGACCTCAAGTGATTCACCTGCCTCAGCCTCCCAAAGTTCTGGGATTACAGGCATGAGCCACATGCCCGGCCATATACTAGTATATTTTTAACGTTTGTGAATGACTTTTACAATTAAGAAAAATAAAAAATAAAAAAACTAGTGTCAAATTTCCTATGTACACTTACTTCTTTCTAGATTATTTTCTGTTCCCTTGATCTCTATGACTACTTTGTGCTACTTCCACTGTTTTTTTTTTTTTTTTTGACACACGAGTCCCACTCTGTCACCCAGGCTGGAGTGCACTGGCACGATCTCAGCTCACTTCAACCTCGGGTTCAAGGGATTCTCTTGCCTCAGCCTCCCAAGTAGCTGGGATTACAGACATGTGCCACCAGGCCCGGCTAATTTTTTCTGTATTTTTAGTAGAGACAGGGTTTCGCCATGTTGGCCAGGCTGGTCTCAAACTCCTGACCTCAGGTGATCCACCCGCTTTGGCCTCCCAAAGTGCTGGGATTACAGGCGTGAGCCACCGTGCCTGGCCTACTTTCACATTTTTAATTACCTTAAGTCTGCCTTCTCTACTGGTTTAGCAATAGGATTTTGGAGCTGGACACAACTGGTTTTGGATCTGAGTCCTGTCAGCAGCAAGAGCAGTGACCTTCATAAATTTCCTAGTCTTTCTGAGGCTCAATTTCATCTTCGAATGCTGACAATTTCTGCCTCACTCCTTTGTATGTGGATTAAATGAGTTAAAATCCATTGTACTCTGAGAACAATGCCTGGCATATAGTAGATGATAGCTTTTTGCTACTGTATCTATCCTAATTATATGGACTTGGTGTAACTTAAATTTTGGTGGGAAGAACAGCTTTGGTTTTTAAGCTGTGAGTTTATTCTTGCTATTTTAGTAGCCTTATAATGATGTATTTATCTTCTCACAGACATAAATCTGTTAAATAGTTTTGTTTTCTAATTACTTTTGCAGTTGAGGGCACATGCAGTAGATATTAATGGAAATCAAGTGGAGAACCCCATTGACATTGTCATCAATGTTATTGACATGAATGACAACAGACCTGAGTTCTTACACCAGGTTTGGAATGGGACAGTTCCTGAGGGATCAAAGCCTGGTAAGTTTAAAGATAATAATTTGAAGATGACTTGAGGAAAGTTTGGTATAAACCAGCCCTGTTATATGAGCAAGAAATGGAGAAATCATGTGAGCCTTTTTGGATCGTTTTCTTTCATTCATAATGCTTTTGGGAAAGAAGGAAGGTAACTTAGGAAAAAACCGATTGAAGAGAGAAAAACAACAACAACAAAAATCCTTGTTATTACCCATAATTTTGACCACCTTTGAAAAAATATGCACTACAGTATTTGATTCTGTCCTGTGGAATACATAGGATCCTTTCATTCTGCTTTAGTTGATTCAGCCAATGCATCTTGAAAGTGAGCCCCAGAAGACGAGAGGCTTCCTGTTTACAAAGTACAGGTGTGACTGTATGAGACATAGCAGCAATTAAACACGGTGGGAAAGCCTTAAAGATACTTGACGTTCCTGGGACTAGGTGGCGAAGTCAAAGCGAAAGCATGGAAGGGGCTTAGTGACAGCTGTGATTGCTGCCCTCTAGCTCCTCAGGACAGTTATTTTCAGGGTGGCCAGCGTGTCCCCTGCAGTGCTATCCCTTCAACCAGCAAAATGGAAAATGCGCTGGCCTAGAAATAGCACTTGAGGAAAGCCACTCATGATTGTAAAGTGGTGTTTGACTAAGATTTTACATTCTTATATTAAAAATATGACACACTTCAGTCACTGTAGAATAGCCAGGCCCCTAGAAAACCAGTGGACAAGACAATCAGTTGGTATAGGGATGGTAAAAGTAAGTGTTTGACCAGGCTTCCTGAGATGACATGGGGTTCAGAGAGATTTAATTAGCTATTGTATTTTTGTTTCGTATTTTTAAAAGCCTCAGCATTTAAAATTGTGCTGCATAATACCTTTGTCATTGACACCAGTTTATGCAACAACTTATGCGTAAGTCAGTTTACAGATATAACCAACTATGGCTCAAATGCATACATTTTCTTGGTCCCAGTGCATATATGCGCCTCTTCAGAAAAGATGTAGGGGTAGGGTGGGGGCAGCTGGAGGGAGGCCAGGGGATGTGCAGGAAATTCAGCCATCTGTGACTCCTTCTAAGTCACGTCATCAGAGTAGCTTTCTTCAGTATTTTAAAATACAGTAAAATTAAAGCAAATTCAGCATTTCCTTACTAAAACACAAGTCTTTACAAATATTCCAAAGAAAACAAACGTTGGGCTTTTGGGACTGTGGAAATTTTTTTATATTATTTTCTTTTTTTTCTCTATTATTTCAAACTTTACAAGAATTGTTTCACAAAAACTGTTTAAAATGTGCCACTAAAGCTATATTTATTATGCATTTTACCATGAATTTCCATATGATCCACCCATAAATAAAAGACTCTCAGCTATTGCTAGAAGTAGACATATTGTGAGTATATTTCCTGTGGGTCTTCTCTAAGTTTGAAAACATCCTTCTAGGCAAGATTTGTGATGAATCTTGAGCTAAACTGTGTTGTGATCTATATTTTGGCTCACACTTTTGAAACATACCTTTTTATTCTAATGATTTATTCATTCATTCAGCAGATGTTTATAAAGCATATGCTGTGTGGTAGGCCTTGTTCTGATACCGTGGATACAGTGGTGACAAGCTAGTTCCTGCCCTGTTGGAACTTAAATTGTAGTAGGGAGAGAAATAAAAAACACGAAAACAAGCAAGTACACACTGAAGGTTTTGAAAAAATAAGGGTGTAGGGATGACACATAATCAAAACAGGTAAATGGTTTAAAGGGACAAGTTCTGAAATGAGATTTGAATAATATTACCAAAGCATCATTAGTTGAGAACCCAAGGTATACCATGGAGAGAGAATACCGAATATAAACAGGCTCCGAGGTAGAACTGAACTTGAGTATTCAAAAGGAAGGTAGACTGGAGATAAACATTTCATAATTCAGTTCTTAAAAGGATCCCACAGAACAAACCATTCTAAACAGTAACTACTTCTCACTCTATTTCTAAATTACAGTTTGTCTAGCTAGTTTGAACTAATTGGATACAAAGGCTTTGAAGATTTCTTTTCCAAAATATCTAATAAATTGAAGTCTCTAAGTTGGTTCCAATGTTCTTTTAATCACTGAGGAAATAATGAAACACAATGCCAAATCTCTATGCAATGTACCGAAACAGCAGTGCATGAAATGGTTCCTTATGACCTGAGGAAATGGAGTGTGCCGCGTTCTGCACACAGCCTACATTCGGAAAATGACTCAGGCACTGGGGAGAATCATACTCAGCATGTTATTTTAGACGTTATTGCATAACGGAAGAAAAGATGACAGAGGGAAGAATCAGCGGCAATAAATTATGTTTCTAATGGTATCTATATTATCCATTATTTGCATTTTATATAAATTAAGGTCTAAAATGAACCTTTTTGGAATCATAAAGTGAATTTATCTTCCAAGTTATAGAAAAATTGAGTTTTTATAAATATGTATGTTGTATAATTTTTCATTCAAGGATCCAGACCAGGTTTTATCTTTTTTGAAATAAGTGCTGTTCTTATGAGTAGCATTTTAAATCAAGTCTAAATGACTTTAAATATTTCTTTTTAAAAAGTGAAAATAAGACATCAAAACTATAAATATACCTTCTCTTTTGGGGTCCCTGGAATGAAGGGTAACCATTTTCCATGTACACTGTCTCTAGGAACATATGTGATGACCGTAACAGCAATTGATGCTGATGATCCCAATGCCCTCAATGGGATGTTGAGGTACAGAATCCTGTCTCAGGCTCCAAGCACCCCTTCACCCAACATGTTTACAATCAACAATGAGACTGGTGACATTATCACAGTGGCAGCTGGACTTGATCGAGAAGTAAGCCAACCAAAACCTCTATTTGTGTTTGCTTTTAATCTTAAAGGTGCACAATATCACATACATTTTATCTCCACATCACAAGATACAGTGTTGTTCAAATGCTATGCTAATTTTTTTCATTAAATAATCTGTTGTATATTTTTCTGCAGAGCTTCAAATTGGTTAAATGATGTATATATACTAGATAAATCAATGCTAGCCTATGTGGTATTTAATGTGATACTGACTAAGCAATATTCTCTGGTATCTAATTTTTAAAATTTTTAACATTTCCTCAGTTTTCCTTGATAGTCAAGGATTTTTGTGAGGAATTAAAAATCACAGCCAAATAATTTGCACACAAACTTAGGATAATTGTTAATGCTTGTGTTATTAAAAGGCTGCAAATAACATGTATGTGATTTGGGTTTTTTTTAGCCCTTGTGAATAGGCTGATAGAGTGTATAGTAGATTATCTTCTTTATTAGAACTAGCCCCTTAACTCTATGATTAATTTACTTAAAAGGCTTGAGCAGTAGTAACTGCATTAATTCTACTCACAAGTATTTGAAGTTAGAAATACAGAGAAACACATTTCTGACATAACATTTAGTTGAAAATGTATGCAGTGTTGAAGGCATTGAAATACTATGCAGTATCACAGTCTGACAGGGAACGGGTACTTCTGTTGATTCCCGGTGGGTCATCTCAGTGTTACCGGCCTCGACCCACTGTGCTCCTGCCTACCCCTGTGTTTTTGTACATGTGATCCCCTCGGCCAGGCATGCCTTGCACCTTTTTCTTGATCTTGGATCTTCCAGTTCTTCAGGTTCTGATTCAAGCACTGCTCATATTCTTTCCTGAAAACCTCACTCCTAGTGAAACTTTTTCATCATTTCTCAATTCTATCCTGTTTTCTTACAGATTCTCAGGGTCATTATTTTGACCATATGTAATCATTGTTTGAGTGAAATATCAAAGTGCCAACTCAGGGAGATCGGTGCTTTGTAGATTTCTAACTGAGCCAGCTTTTACTGTAATGAGACTTCAGATTATGTATGTCAAAAGGAGACATTATACCCACTGCAATAAAATATCATTGACAAGGATTTTAGAAGTTTGTTGTTTTTTGACTCTTTATTTTCTGTAGATGCATTCATTTGAATTGAATAGAAGAAAACATTACTATTGCAATTAATTTTATACACAAAATAGTGCTAGAAGCACTACAATAAAGTAATATGAGCCAATTAAGATTACTTTATTCTGAGCTGAGAGCCTTACTTAGGAGTTGGTGTATGCCTATGACATTGTACCTATTAACTTGTAGGCATCAACAGTTCTTTTTCTAGAATTGATTTGCATCAGAGATTGTTGAAATCAGTTTAGTTTCTTAAGTAGTACTTTTAGTTCAGTAATATTTGGAACATGTATATATTTTCACCTCTTCATTACCATATGAAATACTATTTTTATATGCTGATAAACTCAGCATGAATGCCATAATTTATCTGAGAATATGGGGTAATTTTCAGTATTCTTTCTTCAGTGCCAGGTTGCTCATATACCAAGTAGATTTAGTTCATTTCACAATCCTAATATTTCTCTTTCATTCACATTGTCATTGTGAGATACAGAAATGAGACTTCATCCTGTTTTCATACGGTAATATTCCTATCTCATTTAGACTGGCTGTTTTATGGAAAGAAAGAGGCATGGAAAATTAAAGATACTTTTTACTAAAACAGACCAACCATGTTTAAAAATCAAAGAGACTGTATTTCATTTAGAGGATGAAAGCCTGACGTGAGGCCATAATCGTCGTCAAGTTTATCTTCCAGTGGATAGAGAAGCTGTTCACTACCCCTTGATGAAACTAATGTGGAAATGGATTTGAAACTATAGAATTCTGGGTTAGATACAGTATGAGAAATAGCTTCTTGACAGTGAAATTATTAAACACAACAATGAGTTACTAGGGAAAATTATGGAAAACCTTCCTTTTCTGAAAGTCATTTAACATAGAAAAAATGTATCTATCTCGGATGGTTTATGATAATTCTTCCTGAGGCTGGGGATAAATTACTTTGACTTTTTCAGGCCTCGTGCAGGCTTGAAATTCTTTTATTGCTATTAGAATTCACAGTTTCCTTTCTGTCAAAAGTAATATTTGTTCTCGTTCTCTCAGGATGTATGGCACCTTTAAGTGATTGAATTCCTAATCACTGAAATGCTTACTGAGATTCAGCTTTTTATTTTTCTTTCATCTTCAGGTTTTAAAAATTCCGTTTTAATTCTTCAGCTTCTCCAGACCTAAAGGTGTATTTGCCACATTACCTCAGTCTTCAGCGTTTATTCCTATCTGTCCTCTTGTGACATTACTTGCTGGTAGTATTCCTGGCCTTCCCACTTCATGTCCATTTTCCTCCCTTTTTGTGCAGGACTGCCAGTGACTCACCCTTGCTCCCCCCAGGTTTGAACTCTGGCTCTGCTTATTATGGGCTGTTTGACTTCCAGTGTATTAACCTGAAACCTCAGCTCCTGCATCCGTAAATGGGAATAATAATATTACCTACCTCATGGGACAGTTTTAGGAATTATCTAACATAACACATGAAGCATTCAGGCCAGTGTGGTGGCCCATACCTGTAATCACAGCATTTCGGGAGGTTGAGGTGGGTGGATGGCTTGAGCCCAGAAGTTTAAGACCTGCCTGGACAACATGGCGAAACCCCATCTCTACAAAAAATACAAAAATTAACTGGGCATGGTGGTGTGCACCTGTAGTCCCAGCCACTCGGGAGGCTGAGCAGGAGAATCACCTGAGCCTGGGAGGTCAAGGCTGCAGTGAGCTGTGATTGCACCACTGCACTGCAGCCTGAGTGGCAGAGTGAGACCCTCTGTATTAGTCTGTTCTCACACTGCTATGAAGAAATACCTGAGACTGGATAATTTATAAAGAAAAGAGGTTTAATTGGCTCACAGTTCCGCATGGCTGGGGAGGCCTCAGGAAGCCTAGAATCATGGCAGAAGGTACCTCTTCACAGGGCGGAAGGGAAGAAATGAAGAGTGCAAGCAAGGGAAATGCCAGACACTTATAAAACCATCAGATCTTGTGAGACTCACGCATTATCATGAGAACAGTGTAGGGGAAACTGCCCCCATGATTCAGTTACCTCCACCCGGTTCCGCCCTTGACACATGGGGATTATGAGGATTACAATTCAAAGTGAGATTTGGGTGGGGACACAGAGCCAAACCATATCACCCTGTCTTAAAAAAAAAAGTGTGTGTGTGTGTGTGTGTGTGTGTGTGTGTATTTAAAAGCATTTTGAAAAGCATTCAGTACAGTGCCCAACACATCTGAGCTATTGTTTTCCCCATTGCCATGATGAATAGCAACAGCAGCATCTCTTGGTTGAGCACTGTCTATCACCTTTACTCCTCCTCATAAGATGAAAGAAATACTTCCTGTTTTCCAAACCTAATAATCTTTCTGTTTGTGCCTTCAACTCCTAGTTCCATCCTGAAGGGTTGTTCTCCTGTTTTTTGTTGCGTCTTCCATCTTCCTTTCTCTACAGGTTGCTTCATAATCTACAAACCTGCTGGGTCTCCACTGTGGTAACATAGCTCTCCACGCCCTATAGGATGAAGTTAGAGCTTTTTAATAGTGCATTCCAGATCCTCTGTGACCTTGGCCCCAAAACCCTCCTTAACCTAACCCCCTAGAATTAATTGCCTTTCACATACAAATGATGCCCAACCATTCATTGAACCACACGCAGTCCTTGTGCAAATAGGAAGTTTTCTATTTTTCTGTTCCCTGTTCCCATTTGCTCTGCCTCAATATTCTTTTCCTTCATAACAGGCTGATCCTTACCCTTTGAGAGCCAGTTCTCAATCACTTCTCTGAGCACCCACAATAGTCTCTGCATACCTCTATATAGACTGTGTTGCACAGAAAGTATATCTAGATTCCCATTCTTAACATCCGGTGGGGCAGATGTTTCTTGTCTCATTACCCTGAACATGAATCTTAAAGAAATGTTTAAGTTACTATACTTTCCCTGAGTTCCACACCAATTTTCTCCAAGGGACAGCCTGTACTCAAGGCAGGCAGATCACTTGAGCCCAGGAGTTTGAGACCAGCCTGGGCCACATGGCGAAACCCTATCTCTACTAAAAATACAAAAAATTAGCCAGACGTGGTGGCACATGCCTGTAATCCCAGCTACTCAGGAGGCTAAGGTAACAGGATCACCTGTCCCTGAGTCTGGGTGGTCAAGGCTGCAGTAAGCCATAATCGCGCCACTGCAGTCCAGCCTGTGTGACAGAGTGAGACCCTGTCTCAAGAACAAGCAAACAAAAAATACTTCCACTCCTTCCTCATCCACTTGAAGTCCGGCTCTTCATCTGCTTTCCCCTCTTGACCTGTGCACATGCTGCGTGTGTGCAGTACTCTGACCATCGTAGAAGGCACTCACATAGTGGGTTGATTAATGGTACAGATTCTTGACTCAGACCTGAGTTCAAGTCTAGTCTCTGCCTCTTATGGCTGGGTGTCCATGGCAAGCTTCCGTACCTTCCTAAGCCTGTTTCCTCATCTGTAAAATGGGGTTTCAAAACCCCACCTGCCTCATAGGATTATTGTGAGGACTAAATGAAATAATGCATAGTGTGTAGCACTCTGCCAGGCACGTAGTGCTCAAACTCAATAAAAGTTGTTTTTAGTTTTTAAATCACGGCCCTTGGAACAGTGCCGGCATGTAGTACGTATACAAAAGAAAGTTAGATTACACATTTATAAGGGGTACTTTTAGTCCCATTTCACAGATAAGGGGACTGGGGCTTAGCAGTTAAGAATTTGAACAGAGTCACAAATCTATACTTCCCTCCTAAGTTTCGGTGCCATTATTATTCAACTCTCTGTCCCTAACCCAGTTTATCTAGAGGCAAATACGTCATGTCCTAAAACCTGTGATTTATGATGAATTTCCTATTTCACATGACCATGACCTTCTCCTCAGTCTCCAAGGTCATAGTTTAATTGCCTTTACTACCCACAATCTGTTTAGTCATCAAGTTCTCTTTTTAATCAAAAAAAGTAATGACATTAAAAGTAATGACAAACACTGCAGTTACTTTTGTACCAACCTAATAGCTGGTATGCACTATTGAAGGTTCTTCATATTACTTCTTCCTACCATTTCTATACTTACACTCATGCATTTGGTGGCTCTCTATGGTCCTATCATCCGTTACTCTCTGCCTCCATCGCTTAATGAAAGCAAGGCTGTATCTCGTTTTGGCCACTGTTTTATCCAAGTAAATACTCCATTGCCTGGCATTTAGAAGACATTCATTAAATGTCTGCTGTATGAGAGACTGAATGTTCTCACCTCCTCATTCACTGATGTCACTCTAGTTCAGTGTTTCAAAATAGTGCTGCACGTGCGTAAGATTTTAATTGGTAAATGCAGAGACGCCTCTAGGACAGCAAGCGGACACAGCCCTTCAGGTGCTACTTCATCAAGTAGAGACTGCCAGAATCTAAGAAATTCATCATGTTTATTTTTTACTGTCATATTCATGATAAGTGATGCTAGCTTTCCATTTATCGGACTTTTACAATAAATTAAGCTTTGAATAGCAAATTAATGTCAAGATAAATAGGAAGTGACTCATAGTATGAGGAAATGTTAGAATTGGGACTATTGTATATGAATCACTGTGGTTTTGGGAAAAGGTGAGCTAGTTTATGCTCCCAGTATGGGTTTTAATAAATAAATTATAGCTATCCATGTCAAGAGAAGATGGTTTTTTCTTTACCTGAGGTAAGATCATGCAAAACCCAAGGTTTCTTATGCATTCACCCGTCCATCCACCAAGTCAGAAGCATTTGTGGAATTCTGACTGTGAGTCAGGCACTGTGCCATATGCCAGTGACACAAGCATCAACAAAGCAAGGGCCCTTGGGACATGTGTGTGTGTGTGTGTCTGTATATATGCACACACATGCACAGTGAGGCAGATACAAATATACGACCGGTAACAGCCATATAAACTATAAACAGTGATGGGATGTGTTGTGAGGGCTCTGTCCTGAGGACTTGGCAGAAGTCATCTCCAAAGTGGCTTTTAAGCCACATGGTAGCCAGGCTTGGAATGAAGGGAATGGTATTCCAGGCAAGGGTTTCTCAACCAGGACACTGACATTTTTACTTGGTTATGAGGCCTATCTTGTGTATCATAGGATGTTTAGCGCATCCTTGGCCTCTGGCCATTAGATGTCGGTACTATGTTTGGTTGTCACAACTAAGCACTCCTTAGTTGTGAGAACCCAAAATATTCACTCTGGGTAACATCCACTAGTCTAGCCAAATTCTATGACATAGGATCATGACAGGGCATTTGAAGATAAATGCAAAATAGCTCCAGGTGTAGGGTAAGCGAATGGGAGGAATCACTTTTGTAAAATAGGCGAGTTTCAGAGAGGGAAGGATTGACAGCAAGCAGATAAGTTCGGATTGTATTCTATATAGAGCAGGAAGGGAGGAGAAGTTTTCAAGCAGACTCCCCTTGATCAGCTGAGGTGCTATGAGAGTGGGAAGTCAAACCCTTACGGAATCTAAATGTCAGTCATTCACAAACAGATGCCCAGTGACCAAATTAGGCAAGAAGCTCTAAGCAGTTCATTGTCTAAAACATAGGCCATCAAGGCTTCCTTACTAAATATAAGAATATTTTACCAATCAGGCATTTGAAAATGGAGATGACATTATTTACCAACTGAATTTTTTTTTTTATTTGACGAGATACTGTACTTTGGAAATAACAAGTGTCCTTTTGTAATTTAAATTTTCCAGACTAGCTTGCAGCAATAAGAAATTTCAAGTATTAGCTACTAATTCCAGTATTGCAGATCAGTGGAAAATTATTGGATGTATTATGCATACACAATTCTAAAGATTTTTGTAGAATAGACATTAGGAAAGAACTATACCTTCATGTAATACCTATGTGAGTTAACTTCTTAAAAAGTAAACTTCCTTTTTTCTCTCTTTTTGAGAATGTTCATCTGTTTCTGCAAATAACAGCTAACAAAACTGACATTTCAAAAGTCATAATTTTTTTTATTTTCATGGTTTTCAGCTGGGAGGCTGAGCTGAATGCCCCGCAAAATTCTCTCACTAACCATGAAAGCATTAAGCTGAAGTGACACTTCTAACTGGGGAAGAAAACCAATTGAAGAAGTATTATAGCTTATGTTCACGTTATAGCGAGGTACTGTGGGTTAAGAAAAATTAAATGACTCAACCAGCATTATTTCTTTGTGTGTGTTTTTTAATTCAAAAAAGTCTAACATGTTCTCTTTTAGGAAGACAAATAACTGAAATAAATAACTGCTAGAGACTGGCATTTGGGTGGACAGACAGAGACTTAGAATCTAATGTGGGCGGTTTGGCTTTCCCTCCTACTCCTTTCTTTTCTTTGCCCCTCCCTCTGACAACTAAATCAAAAGCTACAATTTGTGTCTGTTCTGTCTAAGCTCCAGAAATCCCTTAAGAATGGCCATTCATAATGTTAGCTATATTTAGAATCAGGGAAAACTACACTTTGCAGTGACAGTTTAGTTTTGTATGTAGTGGATTTTGTTGTTCAGAATGTTTTAACATTTATGAAAATGATCACTGTTTTTGATCTATCTGTGCCAATTTCCACAGAGATTCCAAATGATTTTAGATATTGTTTGTAGTTAGGCTTTCCTAATATAAAACTTTTTCAACAAATGCCTGACTTCTCAATCTCAGCATTTTCTCTTAGATCTATTACAGCTTAATTTGGCTCTCTTTTAAAACAGTCAGCCTGGGATTTGAAAGTAGTGGATGCCTGTCTAATAATAATCATCTAATGTAAACGTATCAATATTTATATCCCTTGTAGGTCTGTGCTCAAAACAGTGGACACAATGAGTGTTATACCCAAATCCTAATCCATTGAATACGCAGTTATCAGATATATGCCGTTAGAAGACTATGGAAATAAACATAAACCCTTCAAGTTTTGACTTTGTTTAAGAATGCTGTGTATCTCTTCTATATGGTTTTGAATTATATGTATTAATGGAATTTAAAGGGAAGTATTGCATCTACCCTGTTAAAACAGAATATATGTAAGAACATGTAAAGGGAAAGCTTACATACTTCGTGAATTATATATGCATTCTTCTCCCTCTCTTGAGATTCTTCATTGTCTTTAGTATCCTAAACTGGGTAGAAATTAACATACAAGAAAGTAAATATGAACCAAATGACTTGAATGCTTGATCACAATCCTGTGAAGTGAAGAAAGGCAAAAGTTGGAACCAGATGGAGGTTTCAGCTTAGCTGTGAATTTCACACATCTGCATTGCGTTCCTTTCTGCCAGTAGAGGTGAATATACACAGTTAAATCTCTCTAGACAGGGACCAGACCTGCGCTTCTAAGTTAAAGGGAACTCCACTTGGGAAATTTCACGTCATGTTAATCAGAATGAATGATGCCATGCTCTCCTTGCATTATAAAGAGCCATTTACAGAACAACTGTTACGTCTTCTTGAGGAACTAGTTTCATTTAAGTTATCTTTATTTCTTTTTAGAAAGTGCAACAGTATACGTTAATAATTCAAGCTACAGACATGGAAGGCAATCCCACATATGGCCTTTCAAACACAGCCACGGCCATCATCACGGTGACAGATGTCAATGACAATCCTCCAGAGTTTACTGCCATGACGGTGAGTACAGCCTGTCACTCACACAACTTTGGGTCTATAGTTCGTTACTGAGAAGTTTGGTCATGAATAATAAATGTGTTAAATAGAGGTGGAACTTGCTTTACCTAGTAGTAGCGTGGCTGCTAACTAGGACATTTCTGTCATCAGGGCCTTACATGAGGCATCCAAGTAATTTGTTTCCTTGTAGTCTCCAAGTCCACTGCTAAAGTTGTTAAAATAAGCTGCCTGGAAAACACGTCCTACAAAGACTGTGCTGTTACAACAAAATGCTTATGAATATTTTCACGTGCATGAGCTGCATAACTGATTTATGCTACTTTGTCAGCATATAATTATCCATATCTGGAGTAAAATCATTTTGCGCAGACAAGTTCTTTCCCCCACCCCACCATAATCACCTAGAGACTCACAAATGGATGCTGATTTTAATATTAATGAAACTGTAAGGTAATTTGGAAAAAAACTGGACTACTGAAAAATGTTACAGTATTTTTAAAATCAGACATAAATGCTGTGATTACCTGCATTATCAGTCTCCTCATTTAGTGTTGATAATAAAAATTTAATGGGGCAGTAAAATTGGACGGTGTGGTCATCAAGACAAGTTGTCCTTCAGTGGTCCACGCTGCTCCTCTGACTGAGGTTTGTCTTTCTCGCAGTTTTATGGTGAAGTTCCTGAGAACAGGGTAGATGTCATAGTAGCTAATCTAACTGTGACTGATAAGGATCAACCCCATACACCAGCCTGGAATGCAGTGTACAGAATCAGTGGCGGAGATCCTACAGGACGGTTTGCCATCCAGACCGACCCAAACAGCAACGACGGGTTAGTCACCGTGGTCAAAGTAAGTGTTCCTCAGGCCACTGACAGCCGCTCAGCAAGGACCAATATATGTCCCCCACTTGTTGTTTTGCAATGGAAACTTAGGACGTTTTTCTTTCAGATCTCTCCAGGTGTGGGTCTGACATATATTTGGGAGGTTATGTCTTACTGTGTAATTTATGCTGAGACATCATCACTGATGTGAGGGTGTTTGAATGAGAGGTTTGTGATGAGAGTTTTGTGAGTTTTTGAGTGAGTTTTGAGTGAGTGTTTTGTGAGCATTTTGATGATTTTTTTTGAATCAGTTTGGACAGTTTTTACCAATCTGAGGACAGGACTGGCCTAAGCAACATTAACTGTCGGTGTAGTTGATATATTCGTGATATATCACATTCTGAAGCTTTGATCACCATTGATAGCTATTGAGAATGATGCCTCACACCTGCTATTTTCATGTCTACAGCTGTTAGAATATTGGCAGATAGTGAACAAACCGGAAAAGCCATAGAAGTAAAATGGAATGAGTAGGCAAGAAGAAAGCCTGCATTTCAGAAAGCTCTTGCATTTGCATGGCTGTTTTTAAATGCTGTTTCCGAGACGTTAAGAAATCGGTTCTTCTGATCTTATGGTCAAAAAAGAACCAAACAAAACAATTGAATGCTAGAAGCCGAGGGGATGTTCTTCAAGAATAATAAACGCATAGCTATAATGGAAAAGCCTGTTAAAGTGAACATCCCTTCCTTTTAGCCGCCCAGTAAAGAGATTTACGTCTTTGCCTCCCACCTAAACACTCTTGATTTGTAAGTGAACCTAAATGTTGACCTTACATAGAAAGATGTGCGAAAGTTGCCAAGAATTATGTAGGTATGTGAGTAGAATGGAATGGGAATGAAAACTCTCAGAAGGAACATGGTGATCAAAAGCACCAACTCGAGTCCGCTGTCTGTGTAGAGTCCCAGCGCGGCTCCTGATATCTGTGTGATCATGGCCAGCTATTTAACCACTGTAAATTCTAGGTTTGTCATGCAGAAAGGGGCTGATAACAGTATGTTAGTCATGGTGTTATGAGAGATAAATGAGCTTCATACACATTAAAGGACTTTGAACTGTGCGTATACCCCTTAGCTTAAATAAATGTTACATCAGGGGAAGGTTTCCTGTGGCTAGTGAAATCACTCTAAATATTGCAGTCTGACTTTTTGGCATTTTTTCTGCCTTGTTTAAAATACTAGAGAAAGGAATGTTGAATTGGGGATTTTAGAGAGAAAAAAACGACGTGTTTGAAGATTTTAAAAGGTGGTCTAGGGTAGGAAGCTGGTACAGTTTCTGCTGATAATGAGGCTTTCTCATGAGCATCACCTCTTGATCATTCTTAGGCTACCAGTTATGAGCGTAAGAGATCTTAATGCTCTTGTTTTTCCTGTTATTACTGCACATTAACGCTTATTTGCACCTCCATTAGCAGGTGAACAGGGGAAATTAAGAGTGAATGTCCAGTCTAGTTAGTTGACTCCTGGTAACATTTCTAGTGACAGCAGGATTCAGTGAACTTTGTAAGTTAATATTTACATGAAGGATTATTTGTGCATTGCATTTATCTAGAGTGTTTTTCTTAAATTTGGGGATTTTACAGACCAGTAAAATACTCAGAAATATTCTAGAAGACAGCAGAGTTTTAGTTTGCTAAGAGGAAAGGAAAAATCTTTTCCACCTACCAACAGTATTATTTTTAAAAGGTGTGTTTGTGATTAGGTATACGTTTGTACTGCAAAATGTGTACTTCAAATTATGAAAGGTATTTTTAAATCAAATAAGTTTAGCTTTATTTAAAAATTACATTTTCTGATTTTTGGGTTGTTTTCAATTCATCATAGACTGGTGAAAACTTTCCTGGATGAGGAGTGATCTTTGTAGTAATGTTTGAGAGTGTGCGTTTAGACAATCATGTTCTCGTTGACTTCAAATTATTTAGTATTTTTAGTCAACAATGCTATTCTTAAGAATAATCAAGTTTTTAGATGTACCTAAATAAATAAATCTGTGCAGTAATCGTGTGCATTGTTTTGTGAACATAAATCTTTTAAGTACTCAAGATTTATAATTAGGTTAATTGGAATAAATATTTTGATAAGTGACCATGCTAATGCATGTTTTCCAGAAACTTGAGAGGAACTTTATCATGTAGTAAATGAAGAAATTAATTTTTTGGAAATGGAGTTGATAGAGGAATAAACTACAGAATGCAAGCATTCTTATTTCCTGCAAAAATATGGCTTCCTTTTTATTTTCCAGCCAATCGACTTTGAAACAAATAGGATGTTTGTCCTTACTGTTGCTGCAGAAAATCAAGTGCCATTAGCCAAGGGAATTCAGCACCCACCTCAGTCAACTGCAACCGTGTCTGTTACAGTTATTGACGTAAATGAAAACCCTTATTTTGCTCCCAATCCTAAGATCATTCGACAAGAAGAAGGGCTTCATGCCGGTACCATGTTGACAACATTCACTGCTCAGGACCCAGATCGATATATGCAGCAAAATATTAGGTATGAAATGCTGTTTGCAGTGCTTTTAGAGCTTATGGTCTAATTCACTATTCACTATCACTATTCACTATTCACTATCTAATTCACTATTTGAGTAAGAAATTTTCATTGGAATCAAAACTACATATTAAAAGATAATTTCAAATTCTTTGAATTTTCTTCTCAGTCAATGATTATATTAGATATAGATATCTGTATCCATATTAAAATGGCTTTATTATTTGAAGAAAAAGCTGTTCTTGCTTCTCTGTACCTGCCATTTTTACTTTAAAAATACTTTAGAATTATTTAGCCTGTGCCTTTATGCCAAACATCACAAAAAGGTTCCACAGGGAACTTTCAGAAGCTTATAACATTTATCTCTCCTCGATGCATTGTGAAGGAAAGAAAGCTTATGCCAAAACCAGTATCTAAGAGCTAAGTATTTTCATCCCTTACCTGTTCAGTAGTTATTGGACTTATAAAACCTATCTGTAAAGATTTCCAAACTCAGCAAAATCTAATTTATCCTTCCCGATGAGGGAGTGGATGGTTGGCAGAGCACACGCCATGCGCCTGTTCTCCAAACCTGGTGATGATCATTTTTAAAATGAACTTATATTTCATTAAACTTCTTACAGAACTGCTGCTAAAAGATGACTTCATATTGTTATCTTTTATTGAATGTTAAATGTTCTCCATTTCTCTATTCACTGAAATCAAGATAGCTATTAATAAATAGCCAGTTAATAGAGGTATTGAAATCCTACAACTTTTACCTCTCTAAACATAGCGTACCTTTTCCAATCCGATTGGTTATCTAATCTTTAAAAGTTAATCCTCACTCCAAATTTTAAAAAGTAATTTAAGCTGATAAATCTGCCAATTTAGACTCAAGACTATAGGCCTTTCTTTGCAAAGGTATAGATCTGAGGCTCGGCCCAGTGTGAAAGATGCAAGTAGGAATGGGATTATGGTCTTTCCAGTGTGGCTTCATGTTGGCCATGATAAAGTGTTAAAATGTTTTAGGCGTGTTCTTTGTGATACAGTATTCAATTTCTATTGTAATTTCTCTTAACTCCTATACATTGAGACTACTGCTTATCTAGAAACTATATTCAAGCTATTTTCCTGCACCATTGATATCTGTTGAAGTGGACAAGAACCTAAAATGATATCTTTCCAATCTGCTTTAGCCCACATTAGAGAGACTGTGCTCCTAGTCTTGTCCCTCAGACACCTGTAGAATGTTCCCTACATGCCTGACCAAACAACCTTTATGTGCCTCCCAATACCACTGTCACAAAAATACTTTTTCATGTTAAAGCTGTATTTCCAGCCATTATCTACGGAAATGCAGGTTAATGAGCCAGTTGCATTTGGAACTAAACCTGTAAAATATGCTTTTTGAAAGTTTCATATAAAAAAATTAAACTTCACTTTCATTTTGTAGATACACTAAATTATCTGATCCTGCCAATTGGCTAAAAATAGATCCTGTGAATGGACAAATAACTACAATTGCTGTTTTGGACCGAGAATCACCAAATGTGAAAAACAATATATATAATGCTACTTTCCTTGCTTCTGACAATGGTATGTTCCCTGTTTTTTCTTGTATGTTGATGAAAGACAGTAGATCCTCATTATGCATGCTCAGGAATTAAAATTTTCTACAAAACTCAATTGCCCGGAAAACTGACTTTTATAACTCCGAGGTCCAGCTTTTATTTATCATTTCAGACAGGTGTTCTGGGACATCCTTCAGTCTTTGCAATGACTGTTCTCGATGTTCATCCACCATTCATGTAGACATACCTTTGTTATCTTATTGTGCTGTCACACGTTGATGCCCTAAGTCCATCCTTAGTGGCCCTAGACACTGGGTTTTTTGAGTGGCTCTTTTTATATGTCTTCTAGTCACTCTGTTTGCTGCCATTCATATATGCATCTCTATCAGTCTTGCTGTTTATAATTCTTTGCCTCTGTCTGCCATGGGCTAGGAAGCTTAATTTTGTGCATAAATTGAGATAAGTGAGTAGTGAGCTTCAGGGTGTGGGTTTTGGAATATATATGTAGCACCTTCTTTTTTTCCTGAGTCTCTGCTGGTTTTTAATTGGTTAAGATTTACAGATAAGGACTTTTTTCAGATATGTAATACAAAGGGAACTTACGTAGACCTGATGAGGGGCTTATTTTGCTTTGTTAGCTCTCAGTATGATGTGTGCTTCAGACTTCAAGCTCTGGAGTTCTACAGGACCCCCAGACGCAGACTCCAGCTTTCCCACTTTGAACTGTGGGATTGGCATGAGGTTTTAAATATATTTGTTTCCTTTTTTTTGTTAAATAGAGATCGGTATCAGCACCTAACTCAGTTTTGTAACTAAAATATAATGACTTCTACATATATATGAAGCCTTTGAAACAGTGGCTGACACAAAGTAACCACTCAAATAAGTATTCCTATTGTGTATTAATAGTTTCAAAACTGAACCACAACTATATTTTACAATATTTTCAGTATTAAACTATGAATGTGACTGTTGGTATTTAATTAAAAAAAATAGCAGGCTTCAATTTGGTGGTTGAAGTTGCTGTTTGCAATTTTCAAATTGTAAAATATTTTGCATTGCTAAAATATTACATACCAATACTTTAAGAATAATGTCAATGAACCTTTCTAAATCTGTATACTAAGATTTAATGAGATTACTATTTGTAGAAAATCTATGTAATGACCAACCAAAGAAATATTTCTTATCCTTTTTATATGGGACCTCTTGTTTAAATAGTGTTGGAACTTTGTAGGAATAGCTTTTGCCATTGTACATCAAAGCATATCATTAGTACCTGTTTTATGCTTTTTTGCCATAAACAGTGGCTTTCTTTCTACAGTGGAACTGAAAGTAATGCATCTTGAATCACTAGGTTAAGATCTAAAGAGCCATAAAATTATATGTATATATGTATGTATATTGGTTGTGAGTTACGACCAGATTTCTCATTCACCAATAAGGATTGTTTTCTAATTGAAAGGCTTTTGATAAGAGAGAGAAGTGACCTGTTAAATGTATGTAGCTGTGATGTTTTGCAAGTGCACTTTATTTTTAGTCACAAGGCTAGATTTGGAGCCCCAGCTCTGTTCCTTAATGATTAGGCAAGCTCTTATACTCTTTATGCCTTAGTTTCATTATTGATAAATTGTTTCACTACCTACATATTCTATATAGTTGTTATAAAAGTATAGTAATATTAAATATGATAATAAATTTCAAAGTCCCTCAAACTATTGAGTATCATAGTGGTCATGGTGGTGTTGGAATATTGTAACAGCCACTATACGCTTCCAGTTCAACTCTCCCTGATCTTAGAACCATCATATTCCTCAGAGAAATTGGTAAACATTCCTCCTTATTCCCTCCCCAGGATTGTGTATGTATGTGCACCTTCCTAGTTGCGTGACCTTTGGCAGGTCCCTTAAATCTCTGGTCTTCAGTGTACAGCATTATTTATAAAATAGTCATAAACATATTATATATATGTGAGTGTGAATATTTATAGTATAGCAGAAGAAAATCAAATCACTAGACTAAATTATCACACAAAGTGGTGGAGACAGCATTTTATTATCGTGGAATGAAAATGGGTTTGAGGTCAGGCCGACCCATCTTTAGTAACAACTCCACCACTTACAAGAGTGTGTGGCCATGAGCAGTTTACAGACTCAGGTTCATCTGTTTAAACCTGTGTCATAGGATTACAATGAAAGAATGTACATAGAGCAGCCTAATATGATCTCAAGCAGGTAGTTGGTTAGTAAATATCATTTCTCTTCTGCATGATATTCCTTCCTGAGTTGAGGTCTGTGGTTCTGTATCACTTGTCTGTAGACTGTTTCAAGAAGTCAAAGCTGTGTTAGATCATTAAAAGCATTCTTATGTTCTTTCATGCATATGTATTGGTTCATAAAAAGAGTAGGGTCCACAGGATCACGAGCCCTGTGTTTGCATCTCCAACATTCCTCACAGTGTCTGGAGGAGCATGGTCTGTGCAAGCCCTGAATAATGGGCAGGAGGGGCAAGGAAGGTCTGGGATTCCATAGCAGGGGCATTCTTCGTCACCTTGCTCAGCTCCTGCAGAGCAGCAGTGGCAGCTCAGGGTCATTCTTTCTGGCAAGCAGGAAGGGGCTTTGTTCTGGAAACGGTCTGCCCAGATGCCATAGCAACTAAATTTTTCCAAGGTTACAGTTATAAGGGCCAGAAGGTTAGAAGCTTTGAGAATTTCACCATAATTGAGGCTCATTGGAGAGAACTGTTCAGCATCGTTTGTGATTTTTCTCTTTTCAGGAATTCCTCCTATGAGTGGAACAGGAACGCTGCAGATCTATTTACTTGATATTAATGACAATGCCCCTCAAGTGTTACCTCAAGAGGCAGAGACTTGCGAAACTCCAGACCCCAATTCAATTAATATTACAGCACTTGATTACGACATTGATCCAAATGCTGGACCATTTGCTTTTGATCTTCCTTTATCTCCAGTGACTATTAAGAGAAATTGGACCATCACTCGGCTTAATGGTAAGAACAGGTTAATTATTTGAATATATGTGCAGTTGAGAGATTTTGAAGCCTGGCATGAAAAGTTAATTTTTATGTGCTTCGTAATCTTCTCATTATACATATTTTAAAAGCTACTTAAAGTTTAAGTAAGATATTAAAGGCCTTTATGGCCAAAAAAGTATTTAGAATGCAGCATAGTTGTAATCCACTTTATGTTCACTGTTAGGTAGTAAATACATTCTAAACAATGCTATGTGTTTTTTTTACCACTTTAAGTATTACCTATCAAACTATGTTTTTCCTTTTTCATATAGGTGATTTTGCTCAGCTTAATTTAAAGATAAAATTTCTTGAAGCTGGTATCTATGAAGTTCCCATCATAATCACAGATTCGGGTAATCCTCCCAAATCAAATATTTCCATCCTGCGTGTGAAAGTTTGCCAGTGTGACTCCAACGGGGACTGCACAGATGTGGACAGGATTGTGGGTGCAGGGCTTGGCACTGGTGCCATCATTGCCATCCTGCTCTGCATCATCATCCTGCTTAGTGAGTACTTTTATTGTCTTTTAGATTTCAGTTCTCTTGGCTTCCAGGATGTTCAGCAAAGTCATTTGTTGCTATTGCCTGGCAAAGTAGTCTAACAACCCTTTGACCTTTCAGCATTTCCTCGCCAATCATATATGGGTCGGCCAAGTCCACTTTAGAATGAAAAAACCCCAGAGCTTTGTTTCAAGCACTTGAGGTTTGCAGCAAGCCTCCTCAGCATGCCTCTTCCGTGCCCTCTTACCCTTTCTCGTGCTGATTGCTTAGGGAGCTGTAGTAGATGCTTTTCATAGAAAAAACGTTAAACAATCCCAAGTTTGAGCACCTTTCTTATGATTTGAGTATGAATTTATGGCACGTAGTTGTTGATTTAGGAAAATAAGTATATCGCTTTCCTTCACCTTCCTTCATATAAAGCACAGTCAGCAACGTGCTCCAGTCATGCGAGGATCAAGGTATTTGTTTCTGAAGGGCTGTGTAAAAGAGTGAGAGATTGCACTTCACATACAGCGCGTTTGATAATAGAAATGATTACACAGCTCAATAAATTGTCTGTCTTTAGAGTAAGTGTAGATTAAGGAATTGCTTCTTTTGAAGGTACTTTACAATCTTTGGTTCAATGGAATGCAAAAAATTAACCCCTGGAAAGTACTTTAGGAACCACTTCTAAGCATGCAGGTTAAAAGAATAAATTGCCTGGGCCCTGTGTTTTATTGTGAAATAGCAGCAGGACTTAGTTTATTGTGTGATCATGCTGTACACCAATCACTTTCTTGAAAATGTTGGCCATTTCTTTTATGTTTTCTCCATTTACAAGTGTTCTGGTAATTTAGAATTCTATCCCTTTATTCTAAGCAATTACTATAGAAGTCTAAGCTTCCTGTGTGGAGACTACTTTGGCTATAATTTGAAACCTGCATGCTATACTAATAATCCACTTGCTAGATTTAGCCCTGGAACAATAGCAAATGAGATCATGTTATCTGGCTTTAAAAGGAGGATATTTGCTTTTATGGCCAATAATAAAAATGTGCTCCAATAGGAGTCATTAAATCTTTTGCTTCAGGATATAAACTGATACCCCCAGATTTTAGACAGAATTTGTTCCTAGATGTGCACTCAGGGATATGTTTCCATTTCAACTGAAATGTGCCATAGATGCCAATCTTATCAAGAAGGACTTAGGTATGATGGATTATGGCAATGAAGAAGTAACTGACGTTTTGAAGGAAACTGAATTGGTGCTGATTTTAACATCAACTTACTGGAAAATTTATGGTTTCTAGACCTGGCACAAAGTATAAAACATGAAAGTCTAATGTTTTTTCAGTGTTCAAATGAATCCCCTAGCCTTCTGAGCTGAAACATGCACCACCCTCTGGGAGTCAAAACCTCAAGGTCCAATTCCTGACTTAGTTCCAATTTATTACCCAGGTCATCTGGGCAAACTTCGTCCTCCTGGAGAAGTGTTGTTTTCTGTGAATTTCGGAGTATAATGATGACTGACCAACCTACATAACACAGCAAGTAACAACTTACAGCTGTTTTGTGTCTCTAGAAGTTACAAGGCCCTATTAAGGACAACTATCCTTTAGCAAGCCAAAGGGAAGATAGAAAAAGTTACTGTCCCCATATGTGGATGGTAAAACTAGAACAAGGATGATCACCTCTCAAATGAGTTTGCAGGGCACCAGGGATGGGAGCCCAGGCCTTCATACTCTAAACCCAGTGCTTCAGCCTGCTTTGTCTTGTCTCTCTTAATGTGAGGTCAGAAATATATAGTAGAGTGAAAGATGCATTACAAGCCTTCAGCCTATATAAGTATAAATTATTAGTACTGAATACTGTGACTAGATAGGCCAGGCTTTAAAAATGACAATATTACGTATTTTTACTATTTTCCTACCTAGTCCTTGTGCTGATGTTTGTGGTATGGATGAAACGCCGGGATAAAGAACGCCAGGCCAAACAACTTTTAATTGATCCAGAAGATGATGTAAGAGATAATATTTTAAAATATGATGAAGAAGGTGGAGGAGAAGAAGACCAGGTGAGCAGTGCTTTAAATCTTTAAAAAGAAATTTTATGATCATATAAATTTAGTAGTGGGAAGTGTTAATACATCAGTAAGAAAATGGTATCAGGTTTCCCTTCTGTTATCAGTCATTTGGTGAATTATTTCCTGTGTGTGTTGAATATTTCTCAATTTTTTTTCGAAGTACCAAATGTCATTGTGTTTATTTTGTTAAAAAAAAAAAATCATTAACATTGTTTCAAAGACTTTAAACCCAATTCTAGTTATATCTGTGTAATGATAAATACACTGTTCTTTATAGTTTCTCTTCACTGGATATCCAAAATATATTAAAAGCGTCTTCTGCTTTGGGATCTAGATAATTATATGTATGGTAGAAAACTAAGACTATTTATTCCACAAGTATTTACCAAGGAAATCCAATATTTCAGGTACTGTTTTAGTCCCTGAAGATACCTCCATGGGCAGAGTTAACAAATATCTACCCTTAAGAGTCTTACATTCTTGTGAAGTATTTGAAGTTACAGTGAACATCTAGTTCATCTTTGTATTTATAGTGTCTTGTCATAGTTCCTGGCTCGAAGTGGTTGTTCAATAGATGTCAGAATCCCCTTCTGGCCATTAAATAATATGAGCCTATATCACTATGTGCATATGGGACTGCATACCTCTTCAAGGATGAGAATAACCAGAAATGGAAAACAAAGATCTCCACTGTTCTGAAGCAACGTTTTCAGTGTTATCATAGCAAACATCTATAAGCTCTGTACTACGTGCCAGGCACTCTGTTAAGTACATTAGGTGCTGCTCTCTCTTAAATCCTTGAAACTTGTGATATTAGTACTGTGAACATCTCCACTTCTGTGGTATAAACCCAAGTTTAAGGATGGTTAGATTCTACAAAATCATGCACTTAGGAAGTAATAGATGCAGAGTTTGCATGTAGGTTTCTCTGAATTCACAGCCTAAACTAACTATTCTGATACAGTTTCTCTTGAAATTATATGGGCAGCATTAATGTAATCCATGAGAAATCACTGTGACAGGTAATTCTTAGATACATTTGATAGTCATCTAATTTCTACTGGCTAATGCGAATGTCAGGATAATAGTCTGAAAGAGAACCTAGGATTCTTTGGTTTTGCATCAGTATCAGTAAGTTAAAATGTACTGTCTTAAGTATATGTGCAGATATTATTGATAAGGCTATTAATTGAATAAAAGCAAATTTTCATGAACATATTTTTCCCTTGCTTCACTCCTTTGAGGAAATGATACATCACTTTTCATTTTACAGAGCACATTTACATCCATTATTATTTAATATTTGTGGCAGCCCCTTAGAGTTTTCCATTTTACATTTGAAGAAAGTTGCATGATTTACTTTCAGAGTTTGTAACCCCACAGAGCCAGGACTCAAGGCCTCATGTTCTGATTCTAGGTTCCGTGCTTGGTTTACAGTACCCCAGCTCTCTCATTTAGAAGAGATGCATATTTAAAGTATGTTGAAAACTTGACTCATGTGTAAAGCCGTTTTGAATACTGACTAATTAAAGTGGCTCTATAAATATACCTTAGGGTGTTTTGCTTATGAATGTCTTTGAATATTAAAATTCACGTTTGGCTTAATTATTTAATTAATCTATTCTTTCACACTCCTAGGCTGTTTTCAAGATCAACAAACATATATTGGTCACATTCTCTCATAAATCATCTACTTTCAGTATTTTATTTCTTATGTAATTGTGTATACTTTACAAAGGCATAAACCTAAAACCCAGCTCAGTTAGGCCTCAGTAAAAGTAGTAATAACTGTAAGACCACCTGTAGTAACTGGATGCCGCCCAAAATTGGAGGCTCAGAGGCAAGAACCAAGAAAATTCTCGTATAGGGACTGGACCATGAGGTATTTAATGTCACCTGATCCGAATCTTTCTCTCCTTTCCCCACCAGTCCCTTCGATAAATTGTTTAATATGGCTTTATTGTTATAGTTATATTAGGAAAGACTTATTTTATTTATTGACTTTATCCACTTAGATTGATGCTTGAGATTAAGTGGTGAAACTCACCTATTATAAGATTTGTTAAAATAATTATCATAAATCCTCAGCTTCCTCTTTACCTAATCTCTGAAGCTCGTTGGGTTTTGGGGATTTTTTTGACCCCAGCCAAACTCTTGGACATGAATGTGTTGCTTCATACCTACTTCCCCACGAGTCCAAAGATTTTTCCGGAATTTTATCTGTATTGTACTCTGGGGCTAATTTTTAAATTTGGTACCAACCTTCCTGTGGCGTCTTTTTGTCTGGGTTCTTGATAGCATATTAGTCTAGATCAAGAGCTTCCACTCATCTCTGATCCTCTGTTGTGATTTCTGCATGCAGTTCTCATTCTAGACAGTTGTGACAAAATTATATAATGGGATTTTTATGCATCTAATTTTTAACCTCATACCACAATAAAATATGTGATGTAGGAGTGCCACACCAAGGCTCTTTCTCCACCATCTCTAAACCGTTCATGAAATCCATTCACTTATCTTCATTTCCAAGGCCTCTACCTTCACTTACCTCCATCCTACAACAGATTCCTAAACGGTGTCTTGTCTGTGCTTTAACATTCCAATCCACCTTTTGGAACTTCTTCCTTAGCATGACAGCTCTTCAGCGCTGCACCCAGCCCTTGGTTTACCCCCTCGTATACTAGATAAAAACCCATGAGAAAGAGTCAGTGGTGGGTGCAGACTCCCTCAGGATATGAATTCATCAAGCCTGTTGACTCACGGTGACTTCAGCTTCCTTCAAAGTTTGGGTGATTTATCCGTATGTTTTTTAAAGGCAGAGTTCTGTCTTCTTCCTCTCACTCTTCCTTCAGGGATAAAGGCAGCTGTGGGTCTTCTCCTAGAAAGGGCTTGTCTGATTCTATATTTTCATTCAGTTAGGCTTTATTTTGTTCTCTGCTATCTTATGGTTTCAAAAAGCTTTGGTTGGGAAGTTAGCTGATTTGTTCTTGGCATTAGAGTTTGAATAATGGTCTCGTGACTTTATCCCAACCAGAAGCAGATGCTTTCTATAGGGTTAAGAGTGTAACTACGACTCACACCAACAAAGAACATTTCCAGCACCCTAGAAGCTTCCCTTGGACCCACAAACAGGTGGTTTGCCCTCTGTCCAAAGTAACCACTCTTTTTTATTTCTGTACCATAGATTAGCATTCCCTGGTTTTGACTTTTATGTAAATAGATATCAAACAGTGGGCACTCTGTGCATCTGGCTTCTATTACTCAACATTATACTTGTGAGATTTGTGTGTAGAAGTAGTTCATTTTTGTCACTGCTGAATAGTATTCTGTTGTAAGAATAACTACATTTTATGTATCCATCCTACTTCACTTAGGCACTTGAGGTTTTCCAATTGGGTTATTATGAATAAAACTGTTATGAACATTTGCATGCATATGTTCTAGTGCATTTTCTGGTGTGTGCACAGGAGTTGAATGTCTGGGCCATGGAGTGTGCATATGTGCAGCTCGACTACAGTCCTGTACGTTTTCCAAAGTGATCGTACAGTTGACACCTCCCTTCCCCACTGTGGTTCATGAAAGTTCCAATTGCTCCACATCCTCTTTCTCACTTAGCCCTTGGATTTTTTTCAGTCTTTTAAAATTTAGGTCACATTGATGATGTATGTCTATTTAATTGGGATATTCCTACCTATGGTTTTACCCTTTTGATATTTTATTTCATGAAGTTTGTTCAGCCAGTTTGTCTACTTTTCTGTTGGGTCGTCTCTCTTTTTCTTACTGACTTGTAGGAGGTTCTTACAGATTATAGATATGTGTTCCTTGTCAGATAAATATATTGTAAATATCTGCTCTCATTCTGTAGCTTTTTAATTCTCTTAATAGGTCTTTAGGTGAACAGAAGTTTTTTTATTATTTTTTATGTTGTCCAGTTTATCATTTTTTTTCCATTATGGTTAGTGCTCATGTTTCTATTTAAAAACTTTGAGTAGGGCACAGTGGTTCATACCTATAAACTCAGGACTTTGGGAGGCTAACGCAGGAGGATCACTTAAGCCTACGAGTTCAAGACCAGCCTGGGCAACATAGTAAGACCACATCTCTTTAAAAAAAAAAATTGTTAATTAGCCAAGCATGGTAGCTCATACCTGTAGGCCCAGCTACTTGGGAGACTGAGGTAGGAGGACTGCCTGAACGTGGGAAGTCGAGGCTGCAGTGAGCTGTGATTATGCCATTGAACTCCAGAGCCTGGGCCACAGAGAGAGACCCTGACTCAGAAAACTAATAATGAGAAAATAAAACTTCTACCCCAAGGTAATGAATCCTCCCCAACTGTACATATTATTTTCTTGAAGCTACATTGTTTTACCTATCATATTAAGTCCATAATTTATCTGTAATTGATTTTTCATTTGGTTAAGACATGGGTCAGGACTTCTTCATTTTCTTTATGAATATCCGGCACCCTTTGGTAAAAAGATGCATTGCAGTGCTACATTGCCATAAAGCAGGTGCTGTGTGTGTGCAGCTTTGTGGGTTAGCTTCCTGCTGTTCTCTGCAGTACTACCTGTTCTGTCTATTCTTGAGTCAGTCCCATGTTGTTTTAATTACTATAGCTTTCTAGGGTCTTGAAACCAATAGGGTAGGTTTTCTGACTATATTCCTCAAGGTTTGTTTGTTTTTAGATTTTTGGTGGATTCTGTTTTACTTTTTCCTTAAGAAAAATAAACCATTTATTTATCTTATTTTTTAAGTGTATTTACTGCAAGTACTCCACTTTCTAAATAGATGTTATTACTTTAAATCTTAAAATCATGGTCAGTTCCTGAGAAGCTCAGCAGTATGAAATATACTGTGTTCTATTTTCCATAATTTACATGTGGCTCCCTGTTAGAAATTCTGTTTCTTTATAGTGTGAAGTAAGAATTTTTGGCAATCAAATCTAATTTATAATTTTTATGTTTTTGAAGATACTATCTTTCTACAGTAATAGGCCTTGGAAATGGGACTGGTGCCATGCTGCATTCTGGACAAGTTTTCATCGATCTTTATTATCTATAGCTGTTTTTTTATGGAGCCTGTGTGTTACCTTCAGGTGTGAATGGCTGGTGATGACCAGTGCTGGTCTGGTCTGCTTCATGTCTTAGCTGGACAGTCTTTAAAGAATCATTTTTGCTGTTTCTGAATAGTATTCCATTGTAAACTGAACCACATGTTGTTTATCGAGCTCTGAAAGTTGTGTAGATCCCCGAGATCAGTTTAAGTATTTGCTGGATGCCAGGTAATGACTGTGTTTACAGCAAGGCAGGTCTGTACAGCAGTCTCCAGAAAATTAGCCTGAAACTGGCTCAGCTAAGATTCCTCTTCTTCCTGCCAAGACAAAGTATCCATACCAGCAGCTCACGGATTACAAAGAAAACAAAGCAAAATAGTCTTTTACAAGGGTAGTTCTTATCTTCCCTTTGATTAGAGTCTCTATCTGTATAAGTTCTATGTCAAGGTACAGTTTGCTAATTTCTTTAACAAAATAACTAAGAGGGGCCTAATGGGAGAAAAAAAAAAACACTACCCCAGTATCTGTTTTTCTTACCTTGTGTATAACAGAGATTTATTAGAGTTTGTGGATCTTCTGCTGTGGCTTAGATTGTCAGGAGGCTAGGTTGGGCCCATATTTGAAACTAGCATTAGATGAGTTCTGATGAGAGTGTTATCTCCACACAGGGCTGTTAGCGGTTGAACAGACACTTTTAGTATCATATCTAGTCTCTTTTCAGAGGGTGAAGTTCTTTCTTTATCTGCTTCACTGCTATAGTAGGCAGGGCTTTTTTGCTGGTTAGTAAGGCATGTTTAATTACCCTCATGAGTAAATGTCCTTCAGTGCCCTTTTGGCCAATGGGGTTGGTTGCAGATGCTGTATCGCTTTCCATGATCTTTGTATCAAGTTCCTTCCATATCAGCATCACTTATAAAATCAGGGTGAATGTACAGTATAGCCAATATCTCACTTTCCCTGGGACCATCCCCTTTCAGCTCCAGAATAAGAAACAGTAACCGTTAGTCTTCTGCTTTTTAAGGCTTAGACTTAATTACAAACATTTATTGAGTGTGTATCAATGGTGCTCAGTAACTGGTACTCACTTTAAACCTCTACCTACGTCACCTGACACAATGCAGTTTCATTCTCTATACTAATAGCAAAAGCTGTTATTTGGTGTACCCCATGTGTTAGGCACTGTACTAAGTACGTTATTTTGTTATTGAAATATACTTTAGTTCATCTGTCCTTCACAGTAGTCCAGTAAAATAAATGTATATTGTTAGAAAGTAGCAAAGTGAGGATTAAATCTTTGTCTGCCTCAGTGCAGAGAAAATGGTGTCTACCATATCTTACACCATCCTTGGCAAAGCTCATGTTCAACCAGGAAACTAAAATACTGCCTTTTGGAATGCCATGCAAATTTGTCAGAAGGCTCTCCCGTCCTTGAAGCAGAACTGGAACATCCAGCAGCTTCCTGTGCTTTCAGAATTTGACTTGAAACATTAACCATTCCCAAGGCCTTGGGCTGATGTGGGAACTCATAATCTGTGAAAAGAGGTGCTGCTATTCATCTTGGCTGGGGTCACAAATGATAATTGATAGAAACTGGAACCCTTCAGACCATGAGTTCTGACTCAGGGAGCAATGCCAGCCTCAGATAGAGGCAGGAGGCAGAGAAACTCTAGGCAGACAGGGATGGTCCTTGGCAAAGCCCCACCTTAAAGCTGAAAAGCCTGGAACCTGTAGCCCAAAGTGAGAACTTTGGTCCCTGTTTGCCTGCTCTCTCACGATTGGTTTCTTCTAAATAATGCCTTTTTACCAATCAAATGTTACCTTTTCCAAAACTACCTATGGCCTGCCCTGCCCGCCATCCTGTACCTATCAAGACCCCAGACTCAGCCGGTAGAAGAGAGAAGCAGCTGGATGTCAGAGAGAGGCATCTGACTGCAGAGGATAGGGGCAGAGGAGTGACTTGACTTCAGGGAAGACCAACCCGCCCTTCCCATCCCCTTTCCAGCTCCCCTCTCCGCTGAGAGCTGCTTTCATCACTCAATAAAATTCTCCGCAGTCACCATCCTTCAGTTTGTCGCATGACCTCATTCTTCTTGGGTACCAGACAAGAATTCGAGACCCACCAAGTGTGGTACCCAAAAGACTGTCACACGGGCCCTTTGCCCACACTGGCAGAGGGCAGCCACCTCGTGCGATGAGGGAAGTGGCCCACTAAGCTGATAACACTGCTGTTTTCAGATGGCAGAGCTAAGAGAACATTGTAACACACCCTCTGGGGCCTTGGGGTGGCAGGCACCCCCACCTAGACGCCCCCACGGCCTGCACGGAGTTTGCTCCTGCCAGTGCCAAGGTGGCCAGCCGGTTCCCACGCTCCCTGGCCTGTGCACTCCCTCCTACAAGGGATTGAACACAGCATGCTGAGTAAATGGGGCACCCCTGTCATGAGTCCCACAGAGGGGTCAAGAAAATATCCTGCGGCCTGGTGCGGTGGCTCACACATGTAATCCCAGCACTCTGGGAGACCGACGCAGGTGGATCACGAGGTC
Source organism: Theropithecus gelada (assembly GCF_003255815.1). Classification (NCBI taxonomy): domain Eukaryota; kingdom Metazoa; phylum Chordata; class Mammalia; order Primates; family Cercopithecidae; genus Theropithecus; species Theropithecus gelada. The sequence goes on along the minus strand of NC_037686.1, from coordinate 20,052,289 downwards.
AGGAGATCAAGACCATCCTGGCTAACACAGTGAAACCCCATCTCTATTAAAACATACAAAAAATTAGCTGAGCATGGTGGCGGGCACCTGTGGTCCCAGCTACTCAGGAGGCTGAGGCAGGAGAATGGCTTGAACCCGGGAGACGGAGCTTGCAGTGAGCCGAAATTGCAGCATTGCACTCCAGCCTGGGCGATAGAGCGAGACTCCGTCTCAAAAATAAAAAAGAAAATATGCTGCATCAAAGGGATGAGGACTTTTCTCTCAGGCAGAGTTAACTCATGAGAGACTGAAGCTGATGCTGGGCAAAGGAGGTTGTGACAGTAAGGCTGGGTGGCTGTTTAAAGATTCCACATCAGTTTTCTCTTGATCACTCTTGGGTTCTTGGCCCTTGTGATCCACCATGTCTCAGCTTCTCATACTCAAGTCTGTTGCTGACTGGAGCATGACAACTGGCTCCATTTTCTTCTCAGTGTCTCCAGACAAGGCCCAGCACCTCTTAGGCTCAGAGAACACTGTATAGGTTTCACATGCCTGAGAGGACTCTGCCTGAATTCCGAAATGTGTTTTTTTAAGTTTTAGAGACTGACCAGGCCTGGTTCATTGGTGGTTTTTTTTGTTTGTTTTGTTTTAATCTGAGATGGTACTGAACTCTCAAAGAAAGTAGTTCAGGCTGCTGTAACAAAATTCCATAACCTGTGAAGCTTATAAATGAGAAATTTATTTCTTACAGTTCTAGATGCTGGGAAGTCCAAGATCAAGGCACCAGTAGATTCAGTATCTGGTGAGAGCTTACTTTATGCTTCATATAAGGCACCTTTCTTGCTGTGTCCTCATACAATGAAAGGAGCAAACAACCTTCCTTGGTATTCTTTATAACGGCACTAGTCCCACTCATGAAGTCTCCACCCTCATGACCTAATCACTTTGTAAAGGCCCCACCTCTCAATACTGTTGTATTGGGAATTCAGGTTCAGCATGTGAATTTAGTGGGGGACACAGACATTCAGACCATAGCAATACCTCATACCAACCCCTGTGTCTTGGGGGACATGTCTGGAAGATGGATTCTGTATCACTTTAAAGTAGCATTTTATAAACTGAGAATCTGTTCACACATAGTCCATGACTATGTTTTCTTTAGCTTGCAGATTTAAAAATGGAAAATATTCACATAAAATTCTTCTTTCCTAATCCTTTCAAAACCGCAGAAAGATCTGGAAACATGGCCTGCATTTTGACATGACAATTGTTGGTTACTAAATAGAGATTTTCCCTCTTTAAGCAGGACAAGCATGTTCCAGTATTTTTTTCTTTGTACCAGACAAGCTTTATTGATACATGTTATCAGCCCATTCTTCATAGATTCTTATTTTGGAGACTCTGATTGAATTATACAATAATAAATAAGTCTTGGATTAACAAAAACAGATTTATACAAAAAGAAGGTAATTTTCTAAGATAGTTTTATATTGCTTAAAGAAGAGAGACAGAAAGAGAAAAGTAGCCACACAAATATATTTAGCCAAAGGTATTAGTTAAAATAGGCTAGCTGCTGTAACAGACTGTAAAATTTCAGTGACCTAAGTCTAGTTGAAAATGTATTTATTGCTTTCTTAACAGTAACTGGGTTTCAGGTCGTGGGCATTTAGGATGGAGAAAGGAGGTCTGCTCCTCTCCACACAGTCATTCAGGGACCTAAGTGCCAGAGGCTCTCCCATCTTTCACATGTGACTTCCAGGATCACCCTAGCCTTAAATCCATGCAATCACTGTATGACAGCAGCGCACAGAGGATGATTTTGGGGAGATTTTTATGGGCCAGGCCTAGAAGTGGCACATGTCCCTTCCACTGCTAATTACCTGGGAAATAACCTTTAGCAATGTGCCTAGCAAGAAGAATAAATGGTTTCAGTGATAAGCTGGAAGTCTTAACACATCCAGGTTAGGTACTTGAATTTAGAGAATCTTTTTGGAGATTCTCTGAGAACCCTTTTTACCCCACCCACAATGGGTTGCGTTGTTCTGACCAATCCAGCTATGTTACAGGGAAGTAGGTCCCTTGGCACAAAGGAGATACAGTAGGCACAGCTCATGAAACACAACACTGTATAGGCATGAGAAACGGAATGTAAGGTTCACTAAAAACAAGGGAAGGAAGCTTTCCTTTTTCTGAAGAAAGCGTCTAGTACTTTCTGTGATACTAAAGTCTTCTTGATCAGGATCCAGCACTGGCACATATAAGGAATCACATACAATTTCAGAATGAAGGGAACTATAATAGGGGTGCCTCTTAGTGGCCTAGGTTTTTAGAACCTAGAAGATATAGATGTAATTGCCATATGAGTGTCCATTGACTTTTTTTCAATGAAGTTGATTTTTTTACATGATTTGTGGAAATTAGCCTCAGTATTGATATAGATGAGATCCCTAGAATCTTGGTGATACAGAAAGCACATTCCGCCAAGTCCAAGTGCCTGAGATGGGGTAAGAACCCACAGTTCCTATGACCTGGGGTTTGGCTTTTAGGAGGGAACTTCAAGGGTTGACGATTTAGTTTCTTCTGTCATTACCCTTCCACTTTGCATTTTGAACTGCCTGTACTTGCACACATATACCACACTCTTTCACACTTTTTTAACGTAGTCCATTTCTTCACCTAATTCTGTTTAGCCATCAAGATTCATCGCAAGACATCTTGTCTTGGAGTACCAGCCTGAATCGAGTGTCTCCGCTCTGCGCCCCCACAGCATTCCCTGTCTACCTCTATTTTGAGCTTTTATGTCCACTGCTTGTCCTCACCTTAAGCTCTGTAAGGCACGGATTTGTCATACTTATTTTTTATTTCTAGGACAGTTGGCACCTGGCAACACTCATAGAATGTTAGTTGAACTGCTCTGGTCCCTCTTCCTGAATTTCTAACTTAGTTTGCAACTTTATCTGTGGCTTAATTGAACCAGTACACTCCCGATAACTTCACTGTCATCCTTAGACATCCTCTGATGTCTTCAGGAAATGATGATAGCCTTCATAAATGCTAGCATTGTTGCATACTTGTTCTGTGTCAGGCACTGTGCTACTCTCTTAGTTTGCATGTCCTTTATAATGTTCCTGATGACTCCATGAAGCGGACACTGCTATTAGTCTGGTTTTCAAACCTAGGTCTGGTGACTCGAGAGTTCAAGCTCTCATGCACTGTGATAGAGGTTGTATGATAGGTATTTTATTTAGTCTCACTGGTCTGTAGCAGGCAGGAGGTGTTACTGACTTGGACCAGTACGGCTAGGCTTATTAGATGACCACTGGTAATATGACTTTAGAAGACATAAGGGTAATCAATTGATTAAGCTTGCAGAATTGGGCACATTTTGACATTAACAAAGTTAAAATCTGAAAGAAGCATTCTAAGCAGCCAAGTTATTAAAAAAATTCTGAGTATACAGTCTGGAGCTAAATCTGAAGTCCAGGCAGGATGCCTAGACAGAAGGATGGGGCACAGGTACAGGAAAACCACTTGAGAACAAACCAGCTACTTTTCTGAGTCAAGAAATCTCTTCTTGAGCCAGGGAATCTCTGTGGACTTCTGCCAGTCTCAGGAACCAGACCTAATGTGGGCAATCAAGCCCAACTCTCTGACTTTAAGTTGAGAATGAAGCTGTATAACCTAACCGTGGTATATTTGATTGCTTGAAATAATTGCTTATAAATTTATTCTGCCTTATAAGCAAACTTAACAGATGGCTGAATCTGGATGTAACTGTGGAGACCACTTTCAACACTTATTGTTGGCTAAAGCATGCTCTGTTAATGATGTTCCCAAGTTATTCATACATTTTTACTGACCTGCAAACACTATTATATATTAGTTATTGAAAGAATTCTGATTGCACAAAAGGAAAGTTTCACTAGGGATTGGGTTAGCACATTGTCACTCCCTTTTTGCATGCTATTCTCAAAACACTTGTGGCCAGGGTACACGTTAGTAGGCTGTAAAAGCGTGTGTTCTGAACTGGTCAGTGCCCATCCCCTCCCACTTATTAAATACGTTCACTGTGCACATGATTTGCATATGACTTTTCCTTTGTCATTCCTGTCACTTCATGCAAATGACACAGTATTTTATATAAGTCATATTAATATTTATTCTTCCTGGCTAATTACAAATTTTCTGTATTTAGTTTTAGGGAAATGGAAAGTTATTGATATTCTAGTAATAACAGTGATAAAGATTTGAATAAGCATGTATTAGTACTATGCAAAAAAAAAAGCTAACATGCAAAAATGCTATAGGCCAGTGTTCTAGCAGCTACCAAATCCACCAGCTATTTTTTTTTCTTCTTCTTCTTTTTGAGACTGAGTCTCACTCTGTCACCCAGGCTGGAGTGCAGTGGTGTAATCTTGGCTCACTGCAATCTCTGCCTCCCAGGTTCAAGCAATTCTCCTGCCTCAGCCTCTTGAGTAGCTGGGATTACAGGTGTGCACCACCACGCACGGCTAATTTTTGTATTTTTAGTAGAGATGGGGTTTCACCATGTTGGTCAGGCTGGTCTTGAACTCCTGACCTTGTGATCCACCGTCCTCGGCCTCCCAAAGTGGCTGGGATTACAGGCGAGAGCCACCACGCCCAGCCTACACATAGACTTCTGCCTCAGCCTCCCACCTGTTTTTATAAATAAAGTTTTACTGGAGCATGGCCATGCACCATACCCGTTGATGCCCATTTTTTGTGTATTATCTGTGACTACTTTTATGCTGCAGCAACAGCAGAGTTGAAACATCGTGACATGGACTATCTGGCCCCCAAAGCCTAATATATTAATATTTACTATCTAGACCCTACAAGAAAAGATTGTTGAACCTTGTTATAGACGTATTTAATCAATGGAATTCTCGTTGGCTTTTTTGTCTAAAAGTTGAATACTATTAAGGTTAGCATGGGAAGTTTATGTAATCTGCTCAAAGTCACACAGTCAAAATATGATGGAGCCAGGATTTGAATCAAGGATTTTAAAAAATCAAATACTTGGCTCCCTTTGCAGTATTTACTTTATGTGTACATTTATCCTAAAACAAAGAATATTCTTGAGGACATTTCAAAATGATGTGTCATAAACTAGGGACGGATTTTCATGCTCTGCCACCATATTCTCAACCAAATGTTGTCATCTCTTTATTACCTATTTTTGTGTTTTCTCTGAGATGAATTAATAGGTCATGCTGAGATAGAGTGGCTTTGATCTCTATCCAAGTGGTCACGTTTTTTGTTTTTTGCAAGAAGAAATTGGAGCTCAAGGTGAAAACATGGAACCTAGCATGCATTTAGATGGCTGTACTTTTGTCTCCCAAGACAGTGGCTTGGAAAGGTTAAGAAATGTGTTTCTCTTTAACTGGATTGCATCAAAACAATGGGAAATTATTTCATATTTCAAGTGCTCCATCTTTCTGAAGCCGTTCCTCCGCATATCTGCATCCTCCCTTCTTCTAGCAGTACTTCCTTCATAGCTTCTTACACCTTCACTTTCCATATTTTTTGTAACAGTTTAGATATTATATTCAGCTTTCATTTTAATTTTTTTATTATTATTTTGTTGAGACAGAGTTTCACTGTTGTCGCCCAGGCTGGAGTGCAATGGCACGATCTTCGCTCATTGCAACCTCTGCCTCCCAGCTTCTAGCGAGTCTGCTGCCTCAGCCTCCTGAGTAGCTGGGACTACAGGCACCTAATTTTTGTATTTTTAGTAGAGACAGGGTTTCACCATGTTGGCCAGGCTGGTCTCCAACTCCTGACTTCAAGTGATCCACCCGCCTCCACCTCCCAAAGAGCTGGGATTACAGGCGTGAGCCGCCACGCTTGGCCAAGCTTTCATTATTTTTAAATGTGTCCTGTTAAAAGACATTAGACTAAAGGCTCTATGATGTTAGTAACTGAGTCTGTTTCCCAAGAGAGACTCCTCTTATGAAAGAATTTGTGGAATCAAATCTAATTGAAGTGTGTATGTGCCACATGTTCCTAAAAGAATAAGCCATAATTTTACAACGGGAAATAAGTTGTGATAGGATTTCAGCAGTCGCAGTTTCTAAAATAGAAGTGTAATTTTACATCAAAGAGTGAACCTATAGCTCATTCATAATTCTGAAAACAGGTAGCATTTTAAAGGAAACTGTGACATGTCAGCATTAACAGTAAGCCACAGGGGCAGAAACAATGACTGTGCCCTTTTAGTGGGGACTCAGTCGTCTCCCCTGTGGGAAGTAGAAAACTGGCTACCAGTAAGATTAAAATGTATATGAAGAGAGAGAACAGAGATCCTTCATCTGTACACTGAAAGTCCCCAAGTTATTTTATTTCTATTAGGTTTATGGTTCAATCCAGAAAAAGCTTTTAGCAAATCTTTTATTGCGGGGGCGGCGGGGGGGGGGGGGGGGCTTTAATAATCTATAGAATCTACTTAGTTTTCCACATCATTTGACCTGTGAAGATAGTTACCGTCATAACGATATTTCACTGGGGAAGAAAATCAGGTTGTAATGTAATTTACATAAAGCTTGCACAGGTATATTTGACTTACTTGTCAGCAGTTGTATGGTAATATGTTGACACCTTATCACTATTTTATTCAATTATTTTAATGCCAGGAGCTGTAGAGGGTGAGATAATGATGTTTTTCTCTCCCACCTTCCATTTCTTTTTGTGTCTGAAGTTTCTTGCCTGTGCCACAGTCAGCTTTTTTCTGGATACTTTTTTTTTTTCCTTCAGGATTTTGTCCATTTACTTCCACATGAGTATTTTAATTTCTGTCAGTCACTCAGTCTTGAAACATTTTTAATGTTTACCTTATCTATATGGGGATTTTAAAGTCATTTGCCTTTGCAACTATAAAAGGAAAATGTTCCACTTGTACCAGCCCATGCCTAAGGGATAGCAAAACTGTTATGTATCATCACTGGTTCTAACCAGTGGAGGTTGATAAAGGCCCATGAACTTTGAGTGTCCACCCGTCTCCTCCATGTGTCAGACTCTTACTTGACCTAAGTGAGGACTCCTTCCTGCCTAAACAACAGTTAGTCGTATTTTAACCAACTGTGCACAGACCGAAGAACTCATTCTGTTCTATGCAGAGTGCTGGCGCCCAGTGCCTGATGAGCAGAACCATCTTGAACTCCCCCTCCCAGCACTTCAAACCCCAGCTGTTTTCCTCATCAGTAAACTCTTTGGTGCATTTCTTCACTGGCAAGTGACAAAAAGATGCAGCTTTTTGATTATTTATTTTGCTTGCCCTGGTGGGCTCTGTGTTATCCTTTGACATGCTTAAGTGAGTCTGTGACCTTGGTCAAATCATTAACCTCCCTGAGCTACAGTAATCAATAGAGTGGGAACAATAACACCCACTTAGAAGGGTTTTTGTTTGTATTATATGCAATACCATATGAGAAGGCACCTAACGGAATTCCTGACAGATGATGAGCACCAGAAAAGGTTGCTTGCTTGCTTGCTTGCTTGCTCGCTCTCAGACCTACCTGAAAATGACATCTGGCACCCAGTAGGCATTCCATATATACTGGTGGGATGGTAAATGAGTGAGTGAGTGCATTACTCCCTGAAATGGGCTAACTGTATAATTCTATAGATTCTACATGCAATGTAGTTTTTGGAAATATTTGCCTGGGATTCCAGAATTTCAGTTGATACTGATGCAGCATTTTATTTTATTGTAGCATAACCAAATGCTCTGAGTTAAACGTGTATCATTTTCCAAACTAATTATAAATCATTGCAAGTCATGCTAACTTCTTACTAACTCCCCCAGAACTGTATCACCTTTAAGACATTTTAAATCATAGACCAAAAAAATGTTAAGTTACTTGCAGTGTTAATATTACCAAAACCCAAATTCTATGCCTACTTTTAATTATGATTGCCAATTAACACACATTCCAAACATTAAAATGAATTTAAAAAGAGATTTTTCTTGGCCTTCGTTTGAAAATTAAATTTCTTTGGGAAGTTAACATCTTAAAGGTTGGCAATCATAAGAGAATTTTCAGACCCACTCTTTGTCTAGAGTTTTAGGAACCAAATAAAGATGTATTTTTGGATTGTTTATAATCTTCAGGAGTAAGGCCATGAACTCAATGACATTGAGAAGATTTTTGGTCTTTGTAATTCTCTTTATAATTCTCATCCTACATGTTGTCATTTGTGTGTTTATGTACGTCATTATGGGATTGTAAAGATGTATAATTAGGGAGGGTTTTTTATCAAAAGGTCTAAAATTAGACTCTCAGGTCAGGACTTTTGCCACACAACACAGATAGACGCCAACAGAAGAGCCCATCCCTGTGATCGGAGGACACTTCCACACGCTGCCTGCCATCAGCAGATTTTTATATCCCATATTTGTGTAGATAAGGAGAAGCCATCACAGAGATACTCTAAGCCGTATATTTTAACCTAGTGTCTAACTTCCTCTAAACCAGTGATTTTCTGCCTCTTTTTGGACACCATCACCGTGGAGGAATTTAACAGGTTTCCGTCATTATGGGGTAGATTCACCATGGCAATGATTCTCAGCAGTGGGACCAGGGGGTCTTTCTCTCCCTTCTCATCATAAATTATTACTATAGTGTGTAAATGTGATCCAAGTCACATTTCTTGAATTAGCTGCTCCTTTGATATCTGGCATAAATATCATCACTGAGATTATATTCAACACTTTTTTTTTAGTGAGCATTTTCTGTGAGCCTGACACATTGATGGTCCAAAGGTCTGAGCAAGACCACAGAAGTTTTAAGACTCTTCCTGCTCTCTGGTTCTTAAGACAGTAGGAAAAAGCTATCAAAAGAAAGATAAAGAACTGTAAATTATTTGCTATTATGTATGTTATATGCGCATTCATGAATGAAGCAGGTTAGGAGGATATCTTTTCCTTGTCCAGAGGGGACAGCTGCTCTCAGCGGTAGCAAATTGTTGTCAGAATGTAAGATCTCTTTTGCCAGATCTTGTTATTCTCAGGTGAGATACCCCTATGTCTAAATGTCGGTGACCTATTTGAATATGTTTAAAATTCTACTAGCTAATCAAAATGCAATTTTATTTGCAACCTCTGGATACACTGGGAGTTATAGAAGAAGTCAGAGTAGAGTGGCTCTTCCCAGATAGGGAGTAGCATGAGTAAAGCCCACATGCCTCTTTTATCTCCAGTTATGTGAAAGAAATTCTGCTATATTCTTATATTTGTCACCCTGAAGCTATTATGTAATATATCCAGGACCATCAAAGAATATGTTGCCAGGTAAAAGACAGTGCTTAAATGTAAGATTCAATTACCTATTTTTGTGTAATTTAGACTTCCAATAAAACATTTTTCGCCCTTAGGGTAAAAACATTTATTAACTGTCATCGGTATACTTGCCATCTATTTTCCCCTGTTTTAGGGACAGCTTTGGTAATTGAATAAGAACACATACTTACAGTTCACCCCACTCTATTGTCCTTGGTAGTTACACAATTAAACATGGCCTGGAAAAAACATGGTTTTTAGTGTGAAAACATTCAAATCTCTCTAAATAAATCCCTCTCTTTTTTTTTTTTTCTCCTCCTTTTAGGCAGTCTCTGTCTGTCACCCGGGCTGGAGTTCAGTGGTGCAATCTTGGCTCACTGCAACTTCTGCCTCCCCCCGGGTTCAAGCGTTTCTCCTGCCTCAGCCTCCCAAGTAGCTGGGACTACAGGCACCCACCACCACGTCCGGCTGATTTTTGTATTTTTTAGTAGAGATGGGGTTTCACCACATTGGCCAGGCTGGTCTCGAACTCCTGACCTTATGATCTTCCTGCCTTGGCCTCCCAAAGTGCTGCGGAATAAATCCCTCTTTTTATCATGTATAACATTTTAACATTTCAAGGGCTTTCACATCTGTTACATTATTGAGGGACTTTTCTGAGATATTCTGTAAATAACTCAAATTCTATAAAATTGAAAATGGAGCACATTTATGCAAGATCAAGGTGTTTTTTCTCAAGTTTTGTATGGATGATTTGAAATACTCCATCCTGACAAGAGAAAGCAGCATTCTGATGCCTTTGCTCCTGCTATGTACTCTCCCAAAATGGTGCTTTGTCGCCGGCCCATAGATGGTTCAGAGCCAAAGCCGGTTTCCCCCTGAACATTTTATAGTTTGTAATACACCAAATATACATCCCACTCTGGCGGGTTCAGAGTCTCTGTACCTACCTCGCTTTCCGCATCACATTGCACACACCTAAGAGGAGGAGCTTTTCCATCAGGGTATGTGAGTGCTGTCACCTGCCAGCTGAAGTTCTTGATAAGGAAACATTCAGGGAGAGTGTTGCCAGGATCAGAGTGTCCCAATTAGCATAGAGATAAATTTTAAATCAGGTGCTATGAAGTCAGACACTCATGGTTTTGATTCTCATTTTAGTCTTATACTAGCTGTGTGACCTTAGGCAAGTTACTCAACCTGTTTCTTCATCTAAAAAGATGATAATAAAACACTCTTCATGGGTTTGTTAAACAGCATTGATAGTGAGAAAACACTTATCAAGAGCCTGGTTTAGTGCCTGGCCCACAGTGAGTATGAAGGTTACTGACCTTTTCCTTCCTTTTGTCTCCTTGTTATTTTAAGCATTCTTCACATTCCTGTCCCTCCAAACTCATTTATCTAGTTCCTTACCTTTAAATCCAACCTTGTAACTCAGTCTTGATTTACTCATAGATGATTGTGAAGAGAGCCAGGCTTTGGAATCTAATACTCTTGGAGTCAGAATCTGTTTCTTAATAGATCTAGGACCATAGGTAACTTACTTGGGGTATTTGAAACTTAGTTTTCTCGTCTCTTAAGTGGAGATAATAAAACTTAGTATCACATGTACTAAGGATGAAATGAGTGAACATATATAAGACACCTAGACCACTGCCAAAACATGGTAAATGTTCAACTGTCAAATAAATCAAAGTCTCCATAGAGATAATTGCAAAAGGTTTTAAAAGCTAGTTTCAGACAGAGAGATGGAGCCTAAACTAAGAATAAAGTATAAGTAAATCTATGCTTTCTGCAAATGCCAGTTTTGAAATGGGAGAATGTTGGGTAAGCTGGGGATATGATATTTTATATCTCCAGAATTCAGAGGTTTGAAAACTACCAAGTATTTACCCAACCCTAAAATGTGGATGTGTTTCTACATTGTAGTCTGTTTCTTTATACATTCCTGTCCAGCTGTCTGATGCCTGAGCTAAAAATAGTTCTGAGGGCCCAACCTATGGACAGAGCATCCTTCCTTACAGGTTGTACTTTGTCTCTCTGAAAGTGGACAGACTGTTTTTCCAGGACATTCCCACAAGGCAGCCTTGGAAGAAAATCCGATCTCTCTCTGGCCTAACACCTCTAAACCAGAGGTCAGCGAACTTTTCCTCAGTAGGGCCAGAGAGTAAATAATTTAGGTTTGTGGGCCACATGTATTCCTTGTAGCACATTTTTCTTTGTCATTTTTATTTTAAGTAACTTTTTAAAATTGTAAAAGCTAGTCTTAGAGAAAAATAGGCCACAGGTCACACTGGGCCCGGAGATCGTAGTTTTCTGACCTCTGCTCTCGACTTTAGAAGGGAGAGAGGGAGGGAAGAAGGGTGGCGTGAAACCTTGATGAACTAATGCCTTCCTTTAGGGAAAAGGAAAAATAACCACCCTCATTTTAAAAAAATACTAAAGACAGTAAGTTAGCCCCTTTACTTGTATGGTACAACTATATTGTCTAGTCGGTTTCTTAGTTGTTTTATAGTGAGACCTTATCACACTGCTGTTTTTCATTGGAAACTGATGAGGAACATTGTAAAGCAGATGGAGCACAGACTGTAGAAATGAAAAGCACAGAAGAAAGAGCTGTGTGAAAGAAATATTTAATCATAACATGAAAAACTCATAGTGGCAACTTTTCCATTATGTTAAATTTTCCTCATTTCTCTGTGTTCTGAGTATGGGTTTAAAAAGCGAGGTTGTAATTTTCTATCTCGGTGCCCATCTCCCATCGGTTTTTGATTTTGTCTTTTTGCAGGACTACGACTTGAGCCAGCTGCAGCAGCCTGACACTGTGGAGCCTGATGCCATCAAGCCTGTGGGAATCCGACGAATGGATGAAAGACCCATCCATGCCGAGCCCCAGTATCCAGTCCGCTCGGCAGCCCCGCACCCTGGAGACATTGGGGACTTCATCAATGAGGTAGAGAGAGAGACTCGTTCTCTCTATAAGAGTTTTCATTTCATGCTAATGGTTAGATCTCTGTAAGCCACAGATTGCTTGGAATACAGCTATATAGTTCACTAAAACATACTTTTGTTTCTGAAGTTTATCTTCGTGTCAAAGCAAATGTGGCTTCGTTGACAGATAACAAATATAATTGCTTTGATCAACCACAGAGATCTATCAATTAAGATTCTGCATTTGTAAAATGACATACATCATATATTATCAGAATTAGTCACACTGTCTCCAAGAAGGATTTTTCCCCCTAGATTACAAGTAATAAATAGACTAACAATATTATAGTGCATCCTAATTTTATTTATTAGCATTAATAAATATAACAGTAGTTCACTTTAATTTTCCTCACACTGTACCCTTTGAATCCTGCAAATCATGAGAATTCAGTGCCTGCCCAATGACTCCATCAAAAGAGATTAGTTGGAAGAGCTAAATTAAATATTATGTAAGTGATTTAAATACTTGTCTAATCGAGGAGTTTTAAGAGCTTCTGTAAAAGAAAGCTACTTCTCTGTTGCATATAACAGATATGATTTTCACTGTCAGAATTATTGTGACATTCTTTTATTACTGACCAAGAGTTCTGTTACATTTAAGTTTTGAAGTTCAATGATTTATGCTGCGTCTTCTGAACATGTCTATAGTCTTACTATAATTCTTCTGAATTTTTATTGTGAATATAAGAGAACAATACATATCGATGTTGATTGTGAATATGTGGCAGAACTCCTGTTTTCTGGTTGTATCATTGGTGTCTCCAAGATCAGAATAGGTCTCAGTGCGTTACAAAGTGGAACGCATCTGTTGTATACGGCCTTCAGTCATAGGCTGATAAGACTCTTGTATCCTGGGCTTCCTCAAAATTCATATAATATTAAACATAATCTACATTCGATTTTTAGATATACTTATTGCTTGTAGAAAAGTTTTAAAACAAAATTGGAATAGTTGCCTGTCTCTATAACTATCCATTACTTTCTATTCCTAAGATATATGCTGCCTTCTGAACATACATACTCATTTCTGCTAGATAGGTAATAAGGTTAATTTGTAGTTGACATGATTTAAAAACACATGGAAAGCAAAAACAACAGAATGCCAGTAACTCCCTCTATCCACAGAAATATGTCCTGACTTTGCCAGCTAGCTCTTAGTTATATATAGATCCAGTTAGGAGAATTTGCAGAAATTTATACATATATGCCTAGATCTTTTAGAAAAATGTAAGAGTGCCTAATGATTTTATTTCTCATTTCGTGTTTGTCATCATAAGAAATTGTTGAGTTACTCTGATTGTTGTCAATTCAAGATATAGTGAATCTTTTGTCTGTAGGTTTAGGAACTGGACTTTAAAAATTTTTTTTTTTAATTTTTATTTTTGTAAAGACGGGGTCTCACCAGCCTGTTTCCCAGGCTGGTCTTGAACTCCTGGGCTCAAATGATCCCCCTGCCTCAGACTTCCAATGTGCTGGGATTACAGGCATAAGCCACTGTGCCCAGCTGGAACCATACTTTTTTGAAGCCAGAATTCTGCCTTAAGTATAATTTAACAAATCCTTACTAAATATTTCTGCCTGTCCCTGAAGTGTCAGTATTCTGTGTGATTTCTTTCCATCCCTGATACTCTTCTTTTCTCAGTGCTAAAGATCAAACAGTAAGGTTTATTTATAAGGCTATTGCTCATCTGATTCCTGCCTTCTTCTACCCCTCACCTCCCCACATGCCCCTTCTGTGCTGCAGCCCCACTGAACTATTTGCAGTTCCTCAAAAGCATCACAGTTTTGAATATACTGTAACTTCGGCAAAGCCCTTACCTGCTTGGCCATCTGCAGGACTCCCACTTCGCCTTCAGGATTCAGCTTGAAACATTTCTCTGCGAGGCCTTCCTTGATGCCTCTGGGAAGGCATAACAAGCTGCCCCTCGGGTCACAGCCCTCACCAGCTGGGGTGTAACTGTCAGTATTTCTTTCTCCCACTCAGCATGTGAGTTCTCTTCAGGACAAGCACTGTTCTTGTTCATGTTTTCATAACTTAAACATCTAGTATGTTACCTACCTCTTAGATTATTTTCATTTTCAGGCATTCGAGTGTGCACTCTGGCTAATGTGTAGGGCATGATGCTATAGGCGCCACCCACTTTTCATCTGATTGAGATTCAACAGATACTGAGTCTGGAGCCTTTCATCCTACTTGTCAGATTACATTCAAATTCTGAGTTTATGTTTAAGTGTGTACTTTCTGTGTGTGTGTGTGTTTGTCTATGTCTATGGTCATTGATTTTTTTGTTGTTCTTTGTTTTAACAGTGACTATATCTTCTTCAGTAGATAGAAAAGAACATCTAGTCAGTAAGATTCACTTACCCAACCCTTCTCAGCCACAGTAGGAGGAGTTATAGTGGGAATTTCCATTTGGAATTTTCTTTCTCCTGAACAGTGCTCAGGTACACAGTTTGTTATGGCTGGAGACCATTAACGAACAGGTGTGATTACTTATATGAAAAACGTTGTTCCAAGCAACTGACTGCAAATTGACATCCAGAATACAATCTCTTCATAATTTGAAGATTGTCTGCATATGTGAAAAATGGCTCATTGTGAAAGCATCTTGAGCTCAGTGCAAGATCATCCATTCAGCAAATCACTATCAAACATCTATGTGTGTAACATAACTGTGCAAGTAATATATAGATAAAAGCATAAATTAGACATCAGTTCTCCTTGTGTGTATACCCAGCTTTGTTGCTAGCACGGTATTTGTGCAATGCAAATGTGCCAGCATCCAAAGCCTTATTTTCCAGGCATAGGAGGCCAATTCTGTCTGGTTCTTACTTGGCTTTCCAGCTTCATCTCAAGGCCCTCACCACCCAGCATCTTGCAGGCTGTCTACAGAGAACTCTGCTTGTCATTCACGATCTCAGCTTACAGTTTCATGCTGGTGCCCATCTGATGTTCTTCCTGTCTAGAATTTCCTTCCCCATTTTTCTAGCATTGGGGGAACTTCATTAAGTATTTACCAACCCAGGAAAGGTCAGGCATACAGAGTATGGGTTAGGCACCATCCACTGGCATCCCATGGTATCCAGAACTCACCTCCCTCAGATCACAGATCCCATGGTTCCATCCTGCCTCCCCCCGAGCCCTTCCGTGTTCCATGGGAAGGGAGACGGGCTTCTCCCTGGAGGGGCAGTATGGGGCACAATGATTTGGTGAACAAGTGAATGGATGAAAGGATCCAATTTGGAAATCATTCCGAAAATGGCAGCTAAATCCGTGAGAGAGAGTGTGTGTGTGTGTGTGTGTGTGTGTGTGTGTGTGTGTGTGTGTGTGTTTTAAGAGACAGGGTCTCTCTCTGTTGCCCAGGCTGGAGTGCAGTGGCACAGTCATAACAAACTGCAGCCTCAACCTCCTGGGCTCAAGCTATCCTCCATCCTCAACCTGCCAAAGCGCTGTGATTACAGGTATGAGCCACCACACCTGGCCTAAATCCATGAATTTGAATGTGATTACAAGATAGGAAATGTGGAGGAGAGGAGGAACTAAATATATTCACCTAGAAATGCCCCTACAGTTGGAGACAGAAAATCTAAGTATAATAGAAAACAATCAAAATGATAGTTTTAAGGAGATGATGGTCAGTTCTGTGGGACTTTTAAGGGAGATGAAAGTCTAATGTAAGTCAGAAGACCTAAGCCAGTAATAACTCTCCAAAATACCATCTAGACTCTTTCATGCAAGATACATGTTAAGACTTGTTCAGTGTCTTCATTTACTGTACAGACAAAAATGAATACTTGCAGAGTTTTAAAACAGTTGAAAGCACCTAGAAAGAACTCAAGCACATTTTATAAAAATATTTAAAAGGCACACAAATTTATTTATCTGCAGGTCTTATTTGATTTAGCAGAGCACCAAATGTTCTAAAGGAAGAATAATATAGTGATGATTATAATTGGAGTGCTTTTATAGATGTAAGAAATAAGAAAGCTCATGAGAACATTTTCTAGTTTATTTAAATAAGGAATGAATGTTGCCTTGAATCTCAAAAATGATAACTTATTTCCAGTGTGGCAGGCAGAGTAAAATAAGTCACATGTTTTTGAATTTCCACTGTAGAATTTCATTCTGTTTTGAGTTTTTAAACATGACCTTCACAGAGTGAAAAGTTCAAACAGATTCATTTAATCTCAGCCCAACAGTTAGATATTAACATACCTCCAATAATTTTACTAATACTAATCCTGTATATGTCTTTGTAAAAAGAAATACACTTCTTTATATATATGTGTATTTTTCTGTTCTCACGCTGCTATGAAAAACTGCCAAGACTGGGTAATTTACAAACGAAAGAGGTTTAATGGACTCACATTTCCACAGGGCTGGGAAAGCCTCAGGAAACTTAACAATCTTGCCAGAAGGGAAAGCAAACGCATTCTTCCTCACATGGCGGCAGGATAGAGAAGTGCCGAGCAAAGGGAGAAAAGCCTCTTATAAAACCATCAGATCTCATGAGAACGCACTATCGTGAGAGCGGCAGCATGGGGGTAACCGCCCCCGTGATTCAGTTACCTCCCACTGGGTCCCTCTCAAAACATGTGGGGATTATGGGAACTAGGGAACTCTCACAACATGTAGGGATTATGGGAACCAGGGAAGATAAGATTTGGGTGGGGATAAAGTCAAACCATATCACTGTGTGTGCACACACGCACATATACACATATATACATATAAAAATGTTTATTATGTGTGTATATATGTATTCAATAGTATATGAAGTATATTTCTCTACTCAAAATTATAAAAATCAAGTGAATAATTCTGTTACAAGACCACCTTTTTGTTAATATTGTTTAAAACTTTTGGAAGCTTCTTACAACTTACTTGAAATGCGGTGACTCACGCCTGTAATCCCAGCACTCTGGGAGGCTGAGGCAGGCGGATCACAAGGTCAGGAGATTGAGACCATCCTGGCTAACACAGTGAAACCCCGTCTGTGCTAAAAAAAAATGAAAAAAAAAAAATTAGCTGGGCATGGTGGCGGGTGCCTGTAGTCCCAGCTACTAGGGAGGCTGAGGTAGGAGAATGGCGTGAACCTGGGAGGCGGAGCCTGCAGTGAGCCGAAATTGCACCACCGCACTCCAGCCTGGGTGACAGAGTGAGACTCCAACTCAAAAAAAAAAAAAAAGCTTGTCTTTTTCTCCTATTAATTTAATTTCTCTTTTTTAAAATACCTCATTCTGGTCTTACGGAAGTTGGGCATTTGTGTAAGTTCAAATCTAGCCATCTCACCTAACAGCTCTGTTACCTTGTACAAGGTCAAGATCCTTTTCTTTAACCTTTTCAGTTTTCTTATTTGTAAAATGGGAATAGTAATAGAACCTCCTTTTGAGACTGCAGTGAGAAGTAAATGAGATTATCTTTGTAATGTGCTTGGTATACTGCTTGTCACATAGTAAAAACATCTTAATTATTATTGATGTCATATTAGTAACTATTACAGGTAAATTACCTTTTAGGAGTAAAAGACTTTCTACTGTTCTCTAATTGTAAGAAAACAATTAAAATCCACTCCTTCTGCATCAGAAATTACATTAAGTAAAATGAAATTCCCAGAAAGAGGGGTAGTAATGTTGGCCTTGATATGTTCAGTTCTACTGTAATGTAAACATGGTGTACTTTTACATCCACATGTCTTAAATCTAGATTCTAGCTTTTTCTGAAAGGAGTGGATATAAATATGAAGAGGATGCTGAGCAGGAAAAACTATGCCCAGGACAACAATGAATAGTTACCTTATAGAATAGCTGTTGAATGTCAGGCAATGTGTTGGACAGCGAGATGTGGATACAAAACAGCCTCTGTAGAAAGGGATGTCACAATCTAGTGTTTTCCAAACAAGATGATAAGAGTAGATGAGGCCGGGCACAGTAGCTCACACCTGTAATCCCAGCACTTTGGGAGGCTGAGGCAGGCAGATCACTCGAGCCCAGGAGTTTTGAGACCCACTTAAGTAACAAGACAAAAAACCCTCTCTACAAAAAATGCAAAAATTAGCTGAGCATGGTGGCATGCGTCTGTAGTCCTAGCTACTCAGGAGGCTGAGGTGGGAGGATCACCTGAGCCCAGGAGGGTCAAGGCTGCAGTGAGCCATGATTGTGCCACTGCACTACAGTCTGGAGTACAGAGTGAGACCCTGTCTCCAAAAATAAAAAATAAAAAAGTAGAAGGGACCAAAGAGACCACAGGAATGACTCCTAGTCATGGCTGGGGAAAAAAGATCTGTGCAGTAGAAGTGATATTTTTAATGAACTTACGGATGGATGGATGGATGGATGGATGGATGGATGGATGGATGGATGGATGGATGGATGGATGGATGGATGGATATTAATCAAATAAAAAATATAAGAAGTGTAATTCCAAAAAAATGAATAAACAACATAGAAGTGCACAAGAACATGATGCTTTGGGGTTTGGGGGGATTCCCTTTGGGGGTGCATAATTCAGTTGTGGTTGCTGGAGCTGAGAATAGCTGAAACGGAAAAGGTGGGTAAACAGTCTTGGTTCACTGAATGCTTTCTAAAGAGTTTTAAATAATTGTTTTAAAGTGTTCATGCACCAATTAAAAATCATTTTGCCCATTGCTGGGGGAACTCTTTCATTTGGAAGGAGTCATAGAGAGCAGTCAGAGGTCTTAACTTGCAGGGGTGATATCAAATAACGTTTGAGAGAGAAACCAATAGTTTGTAGGAAAGAAGCTGGAATAGTGCTGTAGACAGGAAGACCAGTTAGGCAGGCTTTTTCTCTGGTCCAGGCAGGATGTAGTGATGACCTGCACTAAAGCAGTGGCACTAGGACTGTAGAAGACAGAATGTAAAGGAAACAGTAAGACCTCTTTTCTTTTACATCCCTCATGTGTTCCTCACTGCATAATGTGGGGTTTTATCCTCATAAAAGCATGTCTCCGCCCATAAAGCCTGGGATCAGAAGTCTATAAATACAAGCTCAGCAAGAATTCAGCCAGAGCCAAGCTCTCTCTGCAGAGGAGAAGCCTCAGTCTTTAGAAAATAGTTCAGCTTTATTCAGAATTCAAGATCTACCTCTCCAGGAAAGGTGGAACAAGAGGATACTTTGCTAAATTTAGTCAAACCTAGAGAAACACAGGCGGTTAGTTTGTAAATTTGGTAACAGTACATCCTGTGAAATAATGTTCACATCCAAGAATAAAGGAATCCCATAAGGGAGAACCAGAAGGTTCTGTTGCCCACTGGATTTCTTCTGTACATTCACTCAGATTTCGTGCCTGTTACTGTCAGTTTCTTAGGACTTCAGTGCAATCTTTTTAGAATTACCAAAATATTACCAAGAGTTTATATAATACCTCGTTCAGAAGAGTCATATTTTATTCTCAGATGAAAATCAGTGCTATCCAAGTGGAAGGGATTTAAAGTACTTAACCTGCATAGAAAGCTGGCTTGCCTAAGAACTCTTGAAAAGTTCAGTGATTTTGCCCTTTTGTAATTGTTAAAACATAAGGCAATGCGCTGTGCTCTAGCATAGCACAGTGGTCTCTCTCTAATGGATTTTATGGCCTTAACCTCTTTAAAAAAATAAATAAATAAATAAAACAGAGATTTGTAAACTACCAGGATGATCAGAAAGCCAATGCAGGAGCTAAAAAATACAATAGTATTTTGTAGACTCAATAGTAGATATGGGAGTTGATTATCACAAGCATTATATTTATTTTAAGGAATTAAATTAGGTGGCTTAGCCATTTGATGAAGAGTCCTGGGGTCCATGAACACACCAGGGAAGACCAGACCGCTTATTGTGTTTATTCCCTGGACGTAGTAAACACAGGCCATCCCTTTTTTTCTCCTCCAAATCCAGACAAACTTGAGGCCTTGCCATTGACTCTTTAGGGCTAATTTGAGTCTTTTTTTTTTTTTTCAAACGTGTCATTCTTTTTTTTTCTATTTTTTTTTTTTTTTACTATTATACTTCAAGTTCTGAGATACATGGGCAGAATGTGCAGGTTTATTACATAGGTATACACGTGCCATGGTGGTTTGCTGTATCCATCAACCCATCATCTACATTAGGTATTTCTCCTAATGCTATCCCTAATTTGAGTCTTAACCTCTCCATATTTCCACTTTGGTGTTGACATCATAAGGATTGGGCCAGGGCTCTGTGTGTATTTTCACTTAATAATTAAATTGTGGTAAAGCAGATGACCTGAACAAAGTGATCTTAGCCATTGTCTCTGTTGTCTGTATTATAACGCAGTTGTCATAATGAAAATTTAATATTTGTTTCCAGGGACCCATTCTCCTTATCAGGAATTTCCCTGATTTTTCTTGTTTTTTCTTCAAATCCTTCTTGGGCCTACTTGTATGACCCCAAGTCAGACCATGCTGAACTAAGGGAATCCCTATTGCTTAAATTTGCAGATGCTAGACTTTGTAAGGAAGAAGAGTGTAGGCTAATATGTGAATATTAACTCCACAAGGGCAGCCATTGGATCTAGCTCATTAGTAGCTGTGTCTCTACCAGTAAGCAGAATACACTGCAATAATATTAATAGATAATCAACAAATATGTCTTGAATTAATAAACACAAACAAAATGAATGAAGGTGCATTCTTTGGCTTTTGTTAGCTAAGGCGCCAATCACTGACCACTCCAAAATATTGCTGCTTATAATAATGAAGGTTTACTTCTTGCTTAAATTATAAGTCAACTGTAGTCTGTCAGTGACTCAGTTCCTGATCCATATGTTTTGTTTCAGGATCCAGGCAGATAAACTTCCCATCTGGAGCAGGCCATTCTGGCAGAGGGGGAAAGGAGGATTGGTGGAAGGGTGGAAACACATTAGATAGAGTTCTTGAAGCAGCTACTTTTCACAGCTACTTACACTGCGTTGGCCAGAGCCAGTCAGACAGCCAAGCCTTACAGTGTGGTTGGGAAAGTAAACCCTGACCCCAGAGAGGCACTATGGGAGGGTGGGTGTGTGTTCTGCCTTCGGAAAAAGGGCAGTGAATCACTGAGGGCAGTAACACAATCTACCACAGAAGGGAGTTACAAGTTTTGAGAAATTGTAGGTTGTGGTTCTCAGTCTTAGCAGAATTGCCTTGTAGTTTAGTCTAAAAATAAGATAAAGAAAATCCCATCTAAAATTATTTATGTTGTATATATCAAAGTATTTTGCTGAAACCTGCTTTATTTTATTTTACACAGGCTTTTCTGAAGTATAAATAGTATAAAATGACATGAGGAAAAGTAGCAAAGTACTGCTAAATTTCATGGTTAAGACTGTTAGTAAAGAGGTACCTGAAGATGAGAAAACCGGTCATGTGTGCTTTTTTCTCTGATTTTTGATGCTAGTCAGCAGTTGCCATTTTCTTTCTTAAAATATATCTTTACTGTTTTTTATTTTTTCAAATCCCAAGGCAGGACATTTTTCTCTCAAATTTTTAAAAAGTACTAATATTCATTGAGCTCTACATGTGCCAGTCACTGTGGTGAGCCGTTGGGTCCCTTTGTTGCATTTGGTCTTTATAGTAGTCTTATGATGATGATTACAGTTGCAGATGAGGTTATGTGGAGGTTCCACAGCTAGTACTGGGGAGAGCTAACGTGTCATCTCACAGTCTGATCTCTTAACCACTACACCATACTGATTCTGACCTTAATTTTTTTGCTTTTTCCCTGTTTCTCCTCTGTAACCTTGAAAGGATAGATGAACACGTGGTCATAAAAACCCATGTATGCGCTCATAAAATGCATGTGTATTGGCAGGCTTGATCTCTCAAGTAGGACTGTCTGTGACACGTCTTAGATAGGTGAGGCCATATAAGCCAGGTAGCATTTGACACGTAGAATGTGGAAAAAGGGAATGTTTGTTTTAATGTTAGTATATCTAGGAGTACTAGAATGGAATTGGGAAAAAAAGTTAGAAAATATACCAAAGGACCTAATACTGAATCCTTAGAAGTTTTGCAGAGCATAGAGACTCTAATTGTATATTAAAAAGCATCTGCTTACAAAAGTTACAAATATAGATAGAGAGTAGTTATTTCCTCGTTTCTTTCTTTTTAAAATTCTTCATAAGAACCAGACAAGCGTGTTATTTTAGATTGACAGGAGTCCTCCTCTTTTCAATATTTATACCATGTACAGATACTGGATTATGATATTTCTAGGATTTTTGGAAGTTAGAAGTTACCCTACATTTTAAAATACCAGTTTAAAATTAATCAGTTCATTCCACATTTTATGTTATGTTAATCACACAAATGATTTTATGAGTACCTCCCTTTATGTAGTAATCACATCTGACCTGTCTTCAGTCTTCCTTTGATGTCCTTCCAAAATTAGGTCAAATACAATGCTACTTTCTCTTTGAACTCCTAGCTCTTAATGCTGATCTGAATTTTTTTTCCCCACAACCTGATGGTTTTTGCTTTGACTTCACAGTTTTGTCACTTGTCATTTGCTTCACACAGTAGTAGTACCTGTTAGGCTAGATTGTAAGCCTAGGGAGGGACACGGACCATATGGTACTCATTTGTATGTCTCTTGTATTTCACTGAGGTGCTTTTTTAAATTTAATCTAGCAGTGCTGCTCTATATATTATGTTATTTAAGATCCTTCCTTCTCCGCCTCAAGCAGAGCCATTCATTTCTGCCACCTGTCCAACTTATTACTCAGTTAACCCCCTCCCTTCATAAGTCTTGGCCTCCCTGAGCTTGACTGCTTAGCGTTGTTTCTTTGCACAGGAAAGATGTAAGTTAATTTTTATCTAACTTTCAAATGGTTATATCCGCAGTTTCCATGTGTTGAATATGTGGTCTGTAAGTGAAAATTTACAAACAAGTGTGTGTTTGATCCCATGAATTCATTAGGATCTGCTTGTGGTTTTGTAAATTGTAACCCTCTCTTAATTCTTTCATTCTTTGTGTTTCCAAATTGCAGGGCCTTAAAGCGGCTGACAATGACCCCACAGCTCCACCATATGACTCCCTGTTAGTGTTTGACTATGAAGGCAGTGGCTCCACTGCTGGGTCCTTGAGCTCCCTTAATTCCTCAAGTAGTGGTGGTGAGCAGGACTATGATTACCTGAACGACTGGGGGCCACGGTTCAAGAAACTTGCTGACATGTATGGTGGAGGTGATGACTGAACTTCAGGGTGAACTTGGTTTTTGGACAAGTACAAACAATTTCAACTGATATTCCCAAAAAGCATACAGAAGCTAGGCTTTAACTTTGTAGTCTACTAGCACAGTGCTTGCTGGAGGCTTTGGCATAGGCTGCAAACCAATTTGGGCTCAGAGGGAATATCAGTGATCCATACTGTTTGGAAAAACACTGAGCTCAGTTACACTTGAATTTTACAGTACAGAAGCACTGGGATTTTATGTGCCTTTTTGTACCTTTTTCAGATTGGAATTAGTTTTCTGTTTAAGGCTTTAATGGTACTGATTTCTGAAACGATAAGTAAAAGACAAAATATTTTGTGGTGGGAGCAGTAAGTTAAACCATGATATGCTTCAACACGCCTTTGTTACATTGCATTTGCTTTTATTAAAATACAGAATTAAACAAACAAAAAAAACTCATGGAGCGATTTTGTTACCTTGGGGGATGAGACCATGAGATTGGAAAATGTACATTACTTCTAGTTTTAGACTTTAGTTTTCTTTTTTTTCCACTAAAATCTTAAAACTTACTCAGCTGGTTGCAAATAAAGGGAGTTTTCATATCACCAATTTGTAGCAAAATTGAATTTTTTCATAAACTAGAATGTTAGACACATTTTGGTCTTAATCCATGTACACTTTTTTATTTCTGTATTTTTCCACTTCACTGTAAAAATAGTATGTGTACATAATGTTTTATTGGCATAGTCTATGGAGAAGTGCAGAAACTTCAGAACATGTGTATGTATTATTTGGACTATGGATTCAGGTTTTTTGCATGTTTATATCTTTCGTTATGGATAAAGTATTTACAAAACAAAGTGACATTTGATTCAATTGTTGAGCTGTAGTTAGAATACTCAATTTTTAATTTTTTTAATTTTTTTATTTTTTATTTTCTTTTTGGTTTGGGGAGGGAGAAAAGTTCTTAGCACAAATGTTTTACATAATTTGTACCAAAAAAAAAAAAAAAAAAAGGAAAGGAAAGAAAAAGAAAGGGGTGGCCTGACACTGGTGGCACTACTAAGTGTGTGGTTTTTTTAAAAAAATGGAAAAAAAAAAAGCTTTTAAAC
This sequence comes from Theropithecus gelada, assembly GCF_003255815.1. Lineage (NCBI taxonomy): Eukaryota > Metazoa > Chordata > Mammalia > Primates > Cercopithecidae > Theropithecus > Theropithecus gelada. The sequence continues at coordinate 20,027,741 of NC_037686.1, read as the reverse complement.
TGGAGAGACTTCTGACAACAGCTTTGCCTCTGTATTGTGTACCAGAATATAAATGATACACCTCTGACCCCAGCGTTCTGAATAAAATGCTAATTTTGGATCTGGTGACTGGTTTGAACTTTTTCTTTTCTACTTAAGCTGCTTTGAATGTTGCAAAAATCCCAAGTACTGGAGAACAACAGTACAAAAAGTATGTATTTGTTCTTGCACTATTCACCATTGAATCGCGTAGCATGGCAACCATGTACGGTGTGCAGCAGAAAGAATCATTTGGACCTTCCCATCATCATAGAAGAAAAACATCAAGTGATTCAGGAATAGATCCTACTGGTGGTGATAGAAAAATCACATCCTTTATCTTCAGTGAACTTCAGTGTCAATTCTTAATATAACTCGTGTTTTAATTGGTTTCTGCTCAAGCTAATTGTTATGTTGATAGGCCTTTCCCATTAAAGCCACCACCGTAAGGGAAACTTCAGTAAAGTGGGTTATGGGACTGAACCTGGAACCTGCAGTGGACACCTGGAATTCTTGTGCAATTCATTGAAGCCACTGTTTTATGTACTTAGTGAAACACACTTAGATTTGACTGGCTTTTATCCATTGACTTGATCATTTGCTGCAGTTTGATATAGTAATGGTTGCAGAGGACAACAAAAGGAAACAATCTTGCTAAATTTTGTAAAATTGTTTATGTATCTTACTAAGATTCATTCTGAATTTTAAGAGGCAAAGAAATTCTCACTTGTATTTATCTGTTTGTTTCTTAATCATTATCACACCATACATTCTTATACTATACACTTTGAAAACACTTATATAATATACCTCCTCTAATTAACTATATTTTTTGCTTAACATAGACAGTGGAATTTACTTTTCTATTGATTCATTTTGTAGGCAATACTTTCTTGTTACTTTTCTAATCATTAAATGCCAGAGCTTGCCTCTGGGATTTTCCGTAATGAAACTTATTAAATTTGCTAATCAGAATAGTCTTTTCTAAAATTGATTCTTAGACTGTGCCTCCATGCTGTTGTACATCCAAATGAAACAACTATATTTTCAGATTCATACATTGTAACACTTAACGTTTATACCATTTAGATAAACACTGTTTAAATTATTTTCTTATGGTTGATGTACAATTCACAGGCCATATATCTACTGTGTATATATATATAAACTTTAAGTGTTTGTAAGGTTTAATATATACACAACCAATAAATGTAAATGCTAATTTTTGTAGGCATACACAACTGTATTTTCTTTGTAAAAACATTCTTTTTATATATAAAAAAACTAGGAAACTAATAAAAAATGGAAACTCCCTGCCATGCTACAGAAGTAATTTCTGTTTAGCTGGTTGATCTAGTTTCTAGTCCTTCCAAAAAGCATTTTTACACACACATGTCCATAATGATTTTCTTTCGTTTTTATGAAAATGAGATTGTACATTGTGTATTATTCTGTAAGTTGCCTTTTTTTCACTAAGAGTGTATCTTGGAAATTTTTCCATATTAGTATATATGTACACCTACCTCATTCTTTTTAACTGCTACCTAGTATTCCATAATATGAACATAATAGTTTTATTGAACCATTTCCTAATTAATTTGTTGTTTCCAATTTTTTGCTATTAAAAACAATGCCACAGTAAACATCCTTGTGCATGTCTCTTTGCATGGGAGTATTTCTCTAATACTAGTAGAGGCTTGGAGATGGAATTGCTGGATTAAAGAACGTGGAGATAAGTTAATTAAATATGGCTGAAATTATAAATGTTTTAGGATGCTTAAAAGTGCCTTTTAGCTGAAAGAAGACAAGGCTTTCTAAAAGCCAGCAACTTCCTCCACTGGCAAAAGGATTTTATGCAGCTCAAAATAGTAACCACAAAATGTAAGACAATCTAGCCAGGACCACCTTCTTTTTTCTTTGGAAGTTAGCCTTTGAGTCAAGCCACAATACTAGTTTTAAGTATTCTGTAAAATGACTGTAACCATGTGACATAATAGAACCTTGAAAACTATACATTTGTGAACATGGTTTATGGATCCCATCCAGAAACATGTTTTTCTAGGCCATTCCTGGTCATTTGGATCTCTTCTGCAATATTGCTAATAAAAAACATGCATACAGAGTGTTAGTACCCCATGAAATAGGTCATTTTCCATGATAAAAGTATGTGCAGTTTAAATTTTAGTAAGACGTTGCCAAATTTCTCTTAAGTAAAAACTATGCCAATTTACACTCCTACCAGCCTGTGTACAAAAATATGTTTACACTCATCCTCAACAGTCCTGTACATCACATACACATTTAAAAGTTTTGCCATTATGATACGCAACAAAAGATACCTCATGTTAATAATTAGAGTTTTCTGATTACTAATGAGGGGATTGGAGATTTTTTTCTTACACTTATTAGCCATTTGTGTTTCTTTGAATTACATATTTTCATTTCCCTGTTGAGTTATTTGCCTTTTTAAAATTAATTAGTTAGGGCTTATATGCATTTTTTCATGATCTTTTGCTAATCCAGTAAATTTTCTTACAGAAATTTATAGCAAGTTTCATTTTTATGTGGTTTATTCTATGTTTGTAGATTTTTGAGAAGGTCTTAACACCTTTAAACTGTAAGATTATTATTCTATATTGTTCTCTTACCATTGTTTTGCATTTATCTCTTTAATACACCTAGAAATGATTTTGCATGATGCAGAAATCTAACTTGCTAAAAAATGTACAGATAAAGGTCTGTTTTCCAAATGCTACTTGTTAAAAACGTCAGTCTAAACCCAACCATGTGGAATGCATTCTTTACCATATACACGCTTCTATCACATACACTTATATCACTTATATCTGTTTTCCAAACACTACTTGTTAAAAACTTCAATATAAACCCAACCATGTGGAATGCATTCTTTACCATATACACTTATAACACTTACATCACATATACTTACATCACATATCACATACCTATATCACATATACTTACATCACATATCTCACACATATCATATATTTATATATATCACATACATATACTTATATCACATATACTTATATCAGATATACTTGCATTAGAGTTGTGCTATAAGCATGTGTTTGTTTCTGCATGTTTTCTGTTCCATTGATCTTTAGATTCGTGCACAATACTCAATTGTTACACTGAATTATCAGTTCTGAACAAGCCACTTACAATTTCTTATGTTCTTTTTTCACATTTTCTTTTGTGCATAAATTGTAGAAATATTTTGTGAAGTTCCATAACAAATTTCATTCAAAATTTGATTGAATTGTGAAAAGCTGTTTCATTTACTATTCTATCCAATACTATACTATCGTTCTCATTTTTTACATTATATATACTTTCATGGAATTTCACTAAACATCTCATTTTATTACACTCTTAATAATTTTCATTGCTATTATGAGTGGGCTCTACTTTTCATAGCATTTTTTCTAGTGATACTGCTCTGTTGGAAATTTATCGACTTTTATTTCTCGTTACTGTCTTATTTTACTGTTGTATTACTTTTAACAGCTTTTTGGCGATTCTCTTGGATTTTCCTGACAAACAATCATAACTGCAATTAATGACAGGTTTTTCCTTTTTCCAAGATGAATAGTTTTTTTTTTTTTTTTTCTGTATCGTTAGTAGCAGTGATCATTATAAGCATTGTTTTATTATTCCTGACTATAATAGGAAAGCTTTGTATGTCTCATGATTATGCATAGCATTTAGTATAGATACAAGTTTCTACTTTACTTACTTTGAGATTTTGTGTGTACATGTTGAATTTTATAAGATACATTTTCTTCATCTACATAGATGATTGTGTATTAGCCCACTAATAGAGTGAATTATATCATTAATGCCATTAGATTTTCTAATATTGAATTGAACTTTCCTGGAATAAACCCTACTTGGTCATAATGTTATTCTTTTAATGGGTTGATATATTTTATTTGCTGCTATATTAGGAATTTTAAGTTATATGTGATTATCTTATACTTTGTTTTTTCAATATTTTTGCTCAGTGTTAGTATCAGGCTTAATGCTAGCCTAAAATAAGTAATTAGGAAGACTGCCATTTTTCCTGTGCTCTGGATTTTATACATCACAATGAACTCTTCATTAAAAATGCTAAAATTCTATAATTTTACCATTGTGGGGACAGGTTTTCTTCAGTAGGAATTGGGATAATTCAGATGTTGCACTTATTTTTGAACAATTTTCACAATTTACATTTTCCTGGAAAGTCTCTTGCAGAATCTAGCTTTTAAAAAAATATATCAGTAGAAAATTGCATACAGTATTATCTTTATAAACTCTATATCATACCTTAGGTTACGTTTTCTTACCCCCTTTTTCCTTTTACTTTTTTCTTCATCAGGGTAGTCAAATATTCTGTTAAAAGAACTAGCTTTACATTTATTGATACAGATATTCATTTGGTTATTGGGTACACATTTCTCCAAGCCTACTAATTTGTTTTTCTTATACTAGTGTTTTACTTCCATTTGGTTTATCAGTTCTTGAAAGGGATTTGTTAACATTTCCCATGAGCTTTTTGGATGTATTTCCAGACTATGATGAATATGTGCTTGAAACTTGGATTGTAACTTTTACCCGTCCTTGCTCGGTAATTTTCAGTACCTTCAGTTCTAAATTCCACATTATTCCATATTAATATAGCCATACCTGCTTTCTTTTGTTGATTTTTTGTTTGATTAGCCAAATATATGTGTGATTTTAGTCTGAGGTAGCATGTCCATCTCTTCATTGTTAATAACTTGAATAATTTTTCCTTTTACATTGTAAACATGTATGTCTTAAAACTTTTATTTCAATGCCATTTTCAAACACCACTGTAACAGTGGATTGGTCAAAACACCAGTCCAGACAATGATTTGAGTTTTGCAGTTTACCTCCTTTTAAGCCAGTAACAGTCCTGCATTTTGAATTGTGACCTCAGTGAACTAGGCTCTCACTGGTGGTCCCACAGCTCTTCAGGGTATCTCCAGGTCGCCAGCATGTTAATGGACCCTGAAGGTATTGAAGAGAAATTCAACAACCAGGCTTCTTATCCCTCTCATGTTTACTTCATGGTAGCTTTATAGTTTTGATATAAAAGTTTTTCCTCACTGGGGGGAGAAAGTATCATTTTCATATTCAAAGGAAAAATGGGAAGACTAACTCATAAGGAAAACTGGAAGACCTGAGAGTTCATATGATCCTGAACTGTCACTTTTTTGATTCATTCAAGATGACATTAAGATCATACAAATATCAACCACCTGACAGTTATTATCACCATATCCTTAGCAACCACAAGCAAACAGCAAAAAATAATCTTCCTTACTGAAAAGTATCAGTTGATTGACCCCCATTTACGAAAAGACTCAGAGGGGAGAAAGCAAGAGCACTTCTCTCTCTTTTTTTTAATGCAGCAAATTCAGTCTTACAGGTCCTGCTTTTTCACTGGTCATCAGTACTTGTGTAAGGTTTATAGTAAAAGCTAACACATCACCATTTTTTCTGCTTGTTAGCCAGCCTAGTTAAGCACTGGATGAGTGGAAAAAGAGATGATGCTACAGCAGCTAAAACAAGTTTAAGAGAGATTATTTGTATATTTAAAGTAATTCCAGTACCTTTAATTTCTACTACAACAAATGGATGTGCTGACGACAGGTACAACTTAAAATCTGAGAATAGGCCGGGCGCGGTGGCTCACGCCTGTAATCCCAGCACTTTGGGAGACCGAGGCGGGCAGATCACAAGGTCAGGAGATCAAGACCATCCTGGCTAACATGGTGAAACCCCGTCTCTACTGAAAATACAAAAAATCAGCCGGGTGCAGTGGCAGGCGCCTGTAGTCCCAGCTACTCAGGAGACTGAGGCAGGAGAAAGGCATGAACCCGGGAGGCAGAGCTTGCAGTGAGCCGAGATTGCACCACTGCACTCCAGCCTGGGCGACTGAGCGAGACTCTGTCTCAAAAAAAAAAAAAAAAAAAAAAAAAAACCTGAGAATATATTTTTTATAATTGTTTTAGCAAAAACTAAGTCTACATGAGAATTGCAACTTTTTTAGACAGGGTCTTGCTCTGGCATCCAAGCTGGAGTGCAGTGGCATGATCATAGCTCACTGCAGCCTCAAACCTCCTGGGCTCAAGACATCCTCGTACCTCAGCCTCCTGAGTAGCTGCAACTAGTGTATGCCTGGGTTTTTTGTTTTGTTTTGTTTTGTTTTGTTTTTGAGAAAGGAGGTCTCACTGTGTTGCCAAAGCTGGTCTTGAACTCCTAGCCTCAAGTGATCCTCCACTTCAGCCTCAAAGCACTGGGGTTACGTGCAACATGAGCCACCTCACCTGGCCTGATACTTTAAGTGCCCACTCTTGGATGAGGAGGCAGAAGGAGGGGAAGAGGTGAAGCTTGTTGATTAGGAACATCTTTGTGAATCAGAAACATGATGGGAGACAGACATCCTTTGAGGTATTCTGTTACTGTTAGCCAACACGTATTTGATATATTAGATTCATTTAATCAGGTTTTAAAGTTTGGACAAGTTGATCTCAAGAGTAATTCAAAAAAGTATTTATATATTCAGGAATTCATGGCTAACTTAATTATGAAATAGATGTCAGCTTCTACAGTAATTTACTTGATCTTTCTCGGCAACTAAGGAACGCTGAATAAAAACTGCAAGTTTAAGAATGTTGACCTTTGTCTTGTAGGTGAATACATATATATTTATCAGTGACAGCTTATTTTTCTAGTTTCTACTTTGTGAGAAAGGTAGTTTGCATAGTACAATTTTAGAGTTTGCTGCTTTTTTTTTTAATAGTTTTAAAATTATATATAGTAAAGGCATTTTATTAACACCCATGGTCAGCAGCAAAACATTACTGAATGAGAATATTTTTGTTTATTTTCATTTTAAATGGCTTTTATAGTCAGAGGCTGGTTGAGACTATTTTAATAATTTTTTGTTTCATTTTCTTCCTGTTTTATCTCCATCTTAATCTTTAGGTATCTAAGCATCAACCACCACAGAAAAGCATCAACCACCACAGACTGAAGGAAATGTTTTCCTTTTGTCCCAGAGTTTTTTTCACCTGGAATACTTAGTTTTATACCACTGCACTAGTATCTCTGCAATCTTTGGAATAAGTAAAACTAAATCAAAGCCTCATCTCTTCAGGCCTCATGTGAACAATATAAATTAAAGCGGACCTCTTTTGTGGTTGTGGAAAACATGGCCTCAGAGACTGTGTTGAACAAAAACTATTGCCAGTCTTGCACAGAAATACATCCAACAACATGGATGGATTTCATTAATACTGAGTTTTTCCCATGTGCATAGATACTGGGCTGTGTATTTGGCATATTAAGTCATTTAATCTTTATTGTAATTACTTCATCACTTCTTATTGACTCATCATTACTTCCCACATTTTAATAATTCTAAGATCAAGAGGCTTCATAGAGTTAATAGCGTGTACCCCAGCAAGGTGCTGTAGTTGTGTGAAAACTTTACACTGATGCTTTTTGATAACATCAGTAAAGCACTAGCATCAGAGTGTCTGAGTCTATGAAACACGTATTAAAGTATATAAGGTCACTTTTATTTTTCCTGATTTCTTGAGATGGAGAAGCTCTATTAGGAGAAGTTATGTGACTTGTCCACTGACACTGAGCTAGTCAGTGGCAGAGCCATGATTTTTTAAGCCCAACTGTCTAGCTCCAGAGCTCACACTGATCTCTACAAGACACTGAGTGAAAAAACAGAAGGCTGAGTGAACAAAAGAAAGAGTGGCTCTTTTGCATAGTGCCATGTGTGTATTAGTTGAACCACATAGGATTGCCATTTTGGGGTGTTCAGACAGTCAAATATTTATACACCTAAATTAAATCTTTAGTTCATTCTAAACTTTAAGAATGAATCACATAATTTACAAGGAACCATAATACCCTGTGAAACACTAAGCATAGAAGTGTGGGTGTGTGGGGGGAAGGAGATGAATGGGAGACCTCAGGATAAGAGGAAACTTTTTAAAAACATAATAGTTTATTATACTCACTAAGTTCCTTGACTGCTTACACCAAGACTGCCACATTTCTAGTGTTCTTACTCATCAGTCTCTCCAGGGCCTAGAAAGCTGCCAGGCACGCTCACACAGCCACCATGGACAATCTCATTCATACACAAAACAAGACCTACCTACCATCTCTGGCCCACATGTTTCATTTTCCAGTTATAAACTGAACAATTTTGAAAATCAAAGTAACATTTCCAGGCTCTGGGGAACATTTAGTCTGCTAGCAGAAACTCATTTTCTTCTCCACTAAGAAAGATGAATCTTCTGTTTCTTTATGCAACATAGCTTGGATAAAAAACATTTGTTTTTCTAATAGACTAACTCTTGGCCTTCCAGAGCGCTGCAACATCCTCAAGTGCCTTGAGAAGAAATTAAACATGGCCAGAGGCACAGACTGGTATGATTCTCCCTGGGTTCAAATCCCACCTGTGCCCTTTAATGGCTGCATAACTTCAGATAATTTGTTCAGTCTCTGTGTCCTTGTCTGTGGAACAGAAGACACCTGGAGCATTGTAAACACACCATTACAAGTTAGCTCTTGTTATCTATTATTAGGAAGACATGTTCATGTTTATCTACATGCCTATAATTGTTACACTATATCCTTTTATAATTTACTAAGAAAGAAAGTGTTTCACTCTCAAAAAGCTTTTAAGTTTCAGGTTATTCTCTTATTTTTTCAAACATTATTTGAAAGGGCTTCAGACAGAACTTCCATAAGAACTTTGTAATTCTATCATACATATTCTTTTTGCCCTTCTAGTATACACACTTATGTTGGTAAGAGACTTTACCTCATTAAAAAAATAAAAAATCTGTCTAAGTTTTCTGCATTCCAGGTTTCAAACTTTTTACCATTATTAAAAGCAGCATTAAATATGTTTTATATAATTTATTTGGCCCTTATAGTCAAGTTTATGGAAGTAGAATTGCACTTGATTTCTGGTCCCAATTTCCAGAATGCTTCAACATCTGTTAACTTTGTTTCCTTAACTGCCAGCTCTGGAAGAATATCCAAGTACATCCAGGAAACTTGGAACCACAGAAATTCTGAAAATCGATTAAATTGCCTGTAAGTGATAGATCCTAAAGAGATCAAACTTTATTACTCTGGAGATTTTCCTTGTGGACTTTGGCATAAAAAGTGCAGATTTAATAACTCAGCTATGTTAGCAGAATCATCCATTTTAGCCTGGCTCACCTAATTCTATATGTACTTTCTAATATTTCCCTTCTTAACAGTATGATTCCTCTTAAACCCTTTGGCTGCATGTATAGGAATCTTTCAGAAATTAGGTCATCATGCAACATTAAACTTTAATAACTGGATGTACAGGGCATAGAAGCAAATATATCAAATTGCTTTTGTTAATCAGAATCACATTCGTTACAAGAACTTAATATCAGTATCACCAAGTTTATGAAATCATTTAGCACAACTGAAGAATGTGAAATGAGACCAATGATGTGAAGGTATTTTATAAACTAGAAAGGGCTGTATAAATGTTAGGTTTTAAATATTAAATCAATAACTTGGAAAAATGGATGGCATATGTATCATAACAAAATGTGCTACTTGGCCGGGCGCGGTGGCTCACGCCTGTAATCCCAGCACTTTGGGAGGCCGAGGTGGGCGGATCACGAGGTCAGGAGATCGAGACCATCCTGGCTAACATGGTGAAACCCCGTCTCTACTAAAAATACAAAAACTTAGCCGGGCATGGTGGCAGGCGCCTGTAGTCCTGGCTATTCGGGAGGCTGAGGCAGGAGAATGGGTTGAACCCGGAGGGGAGAGCTTGCAGTGAGCCAAAATTGTACCACTGCACTCCAGCCTGGGCGACAGAGCAAGTCTCCTCAAAAAAAAAAAAAAAAGTGCTACTTAGATTGAAACCTCAGCTATGTGTCTCTCCTACAAACTAAAAGCCAATACTCAGCTGTCTCAGAACATACTGGTGTCACAACCCAGAGAAACAGGTCACAGATGGAGCTATTCATTTGTTCTTTTGTTCCAGGATATGTTTGCTTGTTGATTTTGTTTTTCTCATAGTTGCAATAATTTATTGTAATTATGACTTCTTAATGGTGAGAGAAAATTATTAAATGGTGTGACAAACTGATATTTTGTCCTTTGAAGGATACTGTCTTTTACTGTTTTTACATGTTAAGTTGATTCTTCTATTATCAAACCTTATTTCTCATGTGACTAGTCCTCTAGAAAAGATGAAATATGTGAATAAATCATGTAATGACCTTGAAGAATGGAGGAACTATAATGGGAGCCAAGGAGACTGAAGTCACTCATTAGTCTCAGGGTGGAAAAAACATGGCTTCTCAGAGGAGCATTAAACAAAACTATTGTGCAAATAAAGCACAAGAAAAAGCTCCAAAGAGTTGGCAAGGGTTTTTTACAATAAGAGGCATCCAAGAAGGTGGAAGGACTTGATGGATAATGGTTGAGTTTATTGGCCAGTGATCCCTAAACTTACTACCTATTAGAATTTCTAGGGATCTTTTTAAAATACTGCCTGGCTCCCACACCAATATACCCAGGACCACAGTCTGAGCAACTGAACCCGCCATGCAGGATTACCCAAGAGAAGAGCAAGTCTGGATTTGCCTAAAAGCGTTGTTGGGGTCTCATCTGATTCAGACAGTTGGTAACCATATGGAGGAACACTAATTAAGAACCTGTCCCAGTATGGGTTCCAACGGAAGCATGCTGAGATGGAGATTAGCATGCAGAAAGTTTATCGGGGAGTAATTTAAGGATTTATGTTTGTGGAAAGAAAGGGAAAGAAGCCAGATTAGGTAGAGAGAGAAGTTGGGCTACTATGAAGTGTCAACAAAGGCTCTCAACTGATACCTGAGGAAACTAGAAAATTATGCTGGTTCTTTAGGGAACTAAAAAACTATACTGGTTCTTTAGGGTGGTCCCAAATTGAAGCCCAAGGGTGGGGTTACGGGCACGCCTATATAGCCCAGTATAGATATGACACTGGATGTGTGCAGCCCTAGGAAGGTTTCAGCCTTGGAAGGCAACCCTAGAAGAGGGCTGACAACTGAGGGCCATCTGCCAGCAGTACTCTCAGAAATGGGAAAGCACATTTTTCAGTTCTCCAGAAGGTCCTGAGAGGCACACTATAGTGCATGCTTATTAGTCTGTTTTTAACTTTGGTAACTTAGCCATTTTATGCTGCCGTATAGTAAAAACAAAATTAAACCACATAGTATAAGAACTCCCCTTTCAGGAAGGAAGCCTTTGTCTAGGATGATGACTTCTTGGGAATGAGGCAATGTGAAAAGAGGTGAGTTCAAGGGCCACATCTGCAAGGCACAGGAAGCATGTGGAGGTGAATGAAAGCAGTGATGCCTAAATAACAGCATGGGAAAGTTTGACATCAGGGCCATTTTACACTCACTTTCAATGTATCTGCAGTGCTGAATACAAACCACCCCCTCCATTTCTACTATAAAGGTCATGTGGGAGGTTTGGGGGATTTTGTTGTGCTTTTTCTCCTTTCGTGTGTTTCTAGTGCATTGTAAAAATCAGGTAAAGATTCAGCAGGAGTATTAGTGCAGCGGGGAGTGACAGATTGAAATAGAAGTAATGTAGCTCTTAAGGACACCAAGACCCCAGGAGCTATCTGAAATTGCAGTTATTTTTATGACTCCCAGGGTTTACCCACAGTGATTAGTTCATCTATGGAAGAACGCGTGTGCTTGATTTGGTAGCCGCAAGGAAGAAAACGTAGGGAAACTCACTAAGCCATCATGTAGAGCCAAATTGGAAGGAAGGAGCCCAAGAAATAAAGGACTGGGAAATGCAGAATGCATTCCCAAAAACACACAGGAAGAAAGAAAATTCATCTGATCCAGGAGGCCCACAAACATTCTCCTGACAAATAGAGATAGGTACTTTGTATAAACTTCTAGGGATATATTTTTATAATGTAATAGCATTCTTTCTATCTAGATCGTAAATATTACACCACTTGAATATTTGAATTCCTTGCTAAAAATATTTTTGCTTTCCTTCAAATATCCCAATTTAGCAGACACAATTTGCATATACCTGCATGTTTCTATACCAATTAATTGGTGTGTATTGTTTTAAATTCTACTAGATTATACATACAGAAGTTAAGTTATGCTATACCTCTGTGCTGCTCAGTACTTGATAGTGAGGTGATTTAAAAAGCAAAGAGGTTTTGGTTTCTCAAGATAAGGGAAATATCTAGAACATAATCAAATATAACTTACTAGAGTGAAAGGGTATAGTATGTAATAATTAATAATTCCTACTTAATAGTGACAAGTAGCATCTTTTAAAACTTGCTTTAATCTCAGTGCTCTCAAAAATGCTTTTGATTAAAAAAGATAATCCAAAAGTCGATCCATTTTGTTCTTCTCGTAACATTTTATCACCTTGAAATGTTGATGTCAGAGGTAAGAATTATCTATTATAATTCACAGTGATAGAAGTGTATGAGGACAAACATGGTCTATAAATATGGATTATGTATTCAAATTATATACCCAGTTTATGAATACTATGTGGGTGGTATTCAAAATGTATGCTGTATAAGGCCATTCTCACATTGCCTATAAAGAAATACCCGAGACGGGGTAATTTAGAAAGAAAAGAAGTTTAACTGGCTCAGAGTTCTGCAGGTTGTACAGGAAGCATAATGGGGGCATCTGTTTGGCTTCTGGGGAGGCCTCAGGAAACTTACAATCTTGGTGGAAGGCGAAGGGGGAGCCAGCACTTCACATGGCTGGAGCACAAGGAAGAGAGAGATGGGGGCGGTGCCACACATTTTTAAACAAGCAGATCTCACAAGAACTCACTATTGTGAGGACGGCAAAAGGAGGGGATGATGTTAAACCATGAGAAACAACCCCCATGATCCAATCATCTTCCACCAGACCCCACCTCCAGCATTGGAAATTATATTTTAATATTATATTTGTGTGGGGACACATATTCAAACCATACCATATGCCTATATTTTTAAAGAAGTTAAAAAAAATTGGTGTTTTCAAAATTAAATAAAAACTTGCCTCGCCATTCATAGCAGATGATTTTCTGACTATCTGGATCTGCATAAAATCTTTCTGGAATGAAAAATAAATTATTGATTTTCTTGAGAACCTAAAATAATTGACCATTGGTTCAACTTATGTCAAAGAAAACTTGAAATGTAGTTCCTACACCCTTGGCTCACTTATAATCCTACCATTGTGTTGTGCATCTCACAGGTCTTTGAGAGAAATAGTGAAGAGAATTTAGAAAAGAAAGTTAAATTAGAAGACTCAGTGTGTAGATTATTTTCATGTTATTCAGAGGTACATATCAATGGTACCTGAGACCCTAAAATGGTATATTAAAAATAACAAAGGGATAAATTAGCCTAATGTCATAATAATAACAATCTTTTATTTTGCACATCTTTTCCTGATTGATATGCTTTACAGAAATTATCTAATTTGATCCAAACCTCAACCTGTCTTACCAATGAGTAAACTAAGATTCAAAAAGTATATATGTAAGTTGCCCAAAATCACACAGTAAATTACAGAGTTTGGAAAAAAAAAACTTAGTCATGTCTAAGATCCAGATTTTGAACCACTACATTTTCTTTTAAATGTGTTTATTTTAATTATAATAAAATTTTCATAAAGATGGATTTTTTACCTTTAATATAGCAAAATTTCAAACTTCAATTGTAAATTTTGCGTATTTTAGTAAAATTTCAAGCTTTTAATGTATTTGAAAGTTGACCCTACAATTTCAAAGCTGTTAATGTTCCCAGAAAAGAGAAAATAAAATGAAATTTGAGGATATTTGCTGTCCTAATATGAAGTTTACTCATATTTTGAATATGAATGTAACTATTTTGCTTGCACATCTTTTTTTACCAGCACATTCAGTTGGCATTACTAAAGTTTCCTTTTGAATTAGAATATCTCTAAAACTTGAGAGTGTTTTACTTTCGTAATAAAATGCCAGTTTCCTATAAGTTTTTTTGAGCCCAGGCAGAAATAACTGAAGTAATTCAAAAGGGAGGAGAGGGGCGGCACAGTAGCTCAGCCTGTAATGCCAATCCCAGCACTTTGGGAGCCAAGGCAGAAGGATCGCTTGAGCCTAGGAGTTTGAGACCAGTCTGGACAACATAGTGGGACCCCATCTCTACAAAAAATAGAATAAAATAATTAGCAGAACATGGTGACACATGCCTGACATCTCAGCTACTCAGGATGCTGAGGTGGGACCATGGCTTGAGCCTGGGACATTGAGGCTGCAGGGAGCTGTGATGGCACCACTGCACTCTGGACTGGGTGACAGAGTGAGATTCTGTCTTGGAGAAAAGAAAAGGGAAGGGGGGAAGATAGTATACAAAAGAAAAATACATCAGCTATGAAAGCGTGAGTGAGAAATAGATTGTTTTACTTATTAAAAGGAATTTGTCGGTAGTCAGATTCATAGAATAAGGAATGCTGTACAGTGCAGTGAAAGAGAAAGGTTTTCAGCCAGGAGCCCTGCATTTGTGTCCCAGAATCGCCAGTTACTCGTGAATATGCACCACGGCATCCTTATCTGTACCATGAGCATATAACAATGCCTGCTTGTCTATTTAATTTAAAAGGCTATTATGAGAGGCAAAAAGGAAATGGTATAAAAGACCTTGTAGAATGTAAATGTATACAGATATTAATTTTGATCTTCTAACCTTGACTGATGGTTATCACAGCAGTTCATTATGTGTAAGTCTAAGCATTGAGTCTATCCCTTTATCTATCTCTGTCTTCCATTGTCAAGAAGAAGTGAAATTAAAAACATAAAACCAAACACATCTGGACTTCCCTTGTTGATCTATTTTCTGTCAGTATTACAGTTGTGTTTATAGTGCAACAGAATAATATAGCAATTCACATAAATCAATGAGTACAAGTTTTAGTGAAGCCTTCTTAAAAGGGCTTTGTTAAGTTTAATCCTTTAAATGTGAAATGAAAACATAATTTGCTTTTTAATTCTTAAGAGACAAATGTTGTTGCATAAGAAACTATAATGAATAAAGAAAATGCATTTCACATGGTACTTTAGCCAGAAAGATAGCCATTGAACAACAGACACTGATTGGACCTCTGTTGTGTGCCAAGCACCATGCTAAGCACAAGTCTACAAAGGTCATTAAGACTTCTGGTCTACCCTCAAAGA
Source organism: Theropithecus gelada (assembly GCF_003255815.1). Classification (NCBI taxonomy): domain Eukaryota; kingdom Metazoa; phylum Chordata; class Mammalia; order Primates; family Cercopithecidae; genus Theropithecus; species Theropithecus gelada. The sequence continues at coordinate 20,012,411 of NC_037686.1, read as the reverse complement.
CTTTCTGGTCTAATGTAGAGATAAGTCATGTGGCCAGACACTACACAAAGCAGTACCATAGTGGAAATGGACCCAATTCTACTGGAGTTATTGAAAGGAATATCTGACTTCATCTGTTCTACCTACTTGTCATGGTGATATGCTTTGGCTCTATGTCCCCACCCAAATCTCATATCAAATTATAATCCCCAGCATTGGAAGTAGGCCTAGTGGGAGATGATTGTATCATGAGGGTGGTTTCCAGTGGTTTAGCACTATCCCCCTATGCTGTCTTGTGATAGAGTTCTCATAAGATCTGCTTATGTGAAAGTATGTAGCACCTCCCCCTTCACCCTCTCTTTCTCTCTCCTGCCAACCGTGTGAACATGTGTCTGCTTCCCCTTTGCTTTCCTCTATAACTAGAAGTTTCCTGAGGCCTCCCCAGAAGCAGAAGCCTCTACAGCCTGCAGAACTGTGAGCCAATTAAACCTCTTTTCTTTATAAATTATCCAGTCTCAGGTGTATCTTTATAGCAGAGTGATAATGGACTAATACACATGGCAATACTTACTATGAGTGTGGAAGGCTAAGTTTCCCAAACCCAAGGGGGAAAAAAGGAACATTCTCAAAGGGAACAGCATAATACAAAAACACCAAGGTATGATCTCAAGGCACGTTCTGGGAATGGTCAAGTAAAGCACTGGAGGGTAGAGCAGCAAGGAATGAAGTTTGCTGGAAGTTGGGGCAGGTTCAGATCATACTCAGACCTGTGTAGTATGCTAAAGAATTTAGATTTTTATGTCTTGGGTTATAAAAAGCTGAGTAGGAATTTGAAATAAAGGAAAGATATCATCAGACTGACATTCTTCAGTAGTCACAGTGGTAGTTCTATGGAGTCTGCAGGGCCCAAATCAAATCTTCCACTTGCTTCCAGTGCAGACACAACTCTGTTCCAGACTCTTGTACCAAATTAGTTAATTGATTAGTTAATTTAATTAATTACTGGTTCCAAAAATCCTGGGGTCAAGGACCAAAGAAAACACAGCTGTGTGACTGTTTCATTGTATGTTAATATTAATAGGATGTTTCAAACGCTTACAGAGATGATGTTTTATCTAATAAATGTGTTATTAAAATTAGTGTATTGCCCTTTAAGGAAGATGCTGGTTTAGAAAATAGCTGATCTTTAGGGCAAGAAAGGGACATCCTGCTAAAATAGAAAAAGGTCTCTGAAAGAAAATCCTGCAGTATCAAAGAGACAATAAACCACTGTGATTCTGATAGAAAAAGAAATCTATTCCTTGCAGTAATGGAACCTTCATTGGTTTGAAAAGAAATCTGTACATTGAAGCAAAAATGGCACACAGATTGCTCTCAGAATCATGTCAGAAGGCAATATGGAGTTAACTGACACAACCTACTGGCTAGTTTGACAGACATTGATGCAGACAGCAGCATAAACTAGACCTAAAATGGAAGCCGGCAGAACCAGAAAGGGAAACAGACCTTGGAATGTCCGTATGCCTGTGAGTGTGTGTGCCTCAGCACGCCTGATGGAAGTAAAGAAAATGGTATTAATAGAGGAATCATAATAGTATTTGGTGTATTTTATCCTACGTGTATTTGTTAGAATGAAAAAGGTATAAGCAGCCCCGTCATCTCTCTATTTCATAGTTGTGAGAGAAAAACTGTATTTACTGGCTGATAACGTATTTTCTTTCTTTAATTTATGTTATTTCAGTGAGACTATTCACATGGAACTCAAATAAGCTCTTCAATCAAAGCTACCTAAAATTATCACCATTTGCTAATATACCATGGCCTTCAAGTCAACAACTTCTGATAAATTCTTACTGGGTTTGGAAAGCCTTAGTTAAGTATAATCTCAAATTTCTTAGAAAATATGCATTAAGGTGTCATGCCATTTTGTTTAAATCCCAAATACTTGTAGCTTGCTTTTTCTGAAACAATCATTGATGCATCAGTCGGTTTCATAGCTTAGTGACTCTGGGCATCCAAAACAGGTTAGAATTACAAGATGTTTAATCTCTCAAACTAAAAACCACTATGTTGGGCCTCAAGACTGCTTTTCTTCTAACATAGTCAATATTTCTCTGTCTCCCTCCTTTTTTCTCTCTTCCTTTTTTTCCAACCTAAGAACTGGAATTAAGTATATTCAAACAGCTAGCTAGTTATTGTAGCAAAATCATAATATTCAGGACATGCTATGGGGTTCAGGAATAATACATATTATGATTTATATTGGTCATGTTGATGACTAAACAATTATTTCACAACGTATCTATACATTTTATAGATGAATAGTTGAAAGTAAAGAGGACCTATTTCTATAAAGTCCAGAGTATATGATTTTGCCAAATATGCTCTTGAAGCAATATATTCTTTCGATTAAATAAAGAAATTCCCTTTATGTTTGAAGTTGATCTTAGGTACAATAAGGAGGACATGCATTTTGGTTTGGTTTATTTAATATCACCATCAGTGTACCTCCTGTTTAATGGTATGTGTGAATCCAAAAAAGAGATAAGACTTGAGATGCTGGCTTTTCATTTTCTTTCTACAGAAAACCTGCCCCACACAGAGCTTACACCTATGACCTTGGCTTCGTGGGCACCATGATCTCAGCAATGCATCTATCATGCCTGCCTTTGGACCTAATGAGTATGAACCACATTACATCAGAGAAGAGTGCCAGGGTCAACAATTAATATTTTAGAGTTACAACTACATATGAACCTATGTACTTGCATTTTCAGCAATATTACAGCATAGTATTATTTATATCTAAAATAAAAAATGCATGAATATATTATCTGGCTTGCTAGTAAATATGATTCCAAGTGGGCAAATATTATTAATATATCTGGATCATAAGTAGCGGGATTTAAAAGGCATGATTACAAGCCAAAGCCAAATCTAACTCTCCCTTAAATAAAGCTCTAGATTTAATTTGAATGATATATTTAATTGATCATTGATAGATACTAAAAATTGATGAATAGAACTGATCCACCTAATTTAATTTATCTCTTCTGTAAGTCAAAACTTCATATAATTAATTTGACAGTTAAAATCAAGGCATCTTATATTGCTTTCAAAGGTCCTCCCACCATTTACATGGTTTACAACAGCAACAGCTATGCTTGTCTGCCATGTTTCAGCTTTCGGGCCAAAGTATATGGGGCTGATCCTAGTTTGACTCTGAAAACATGTAGCTGCAAACAAGACTTCAACTCTGTCATGTTCATGTCTTAATGAAGGCAACACAAACATGGAGTTATTCAATAGCCATTTTCCATCATATGAACTGAACAAAAAGAGCTGGTCTGCAACTGGAGACTCAGCAACTGCACAGAGACACAGAAATGACAGGGGACAGCTGAGGTTTTCAATGCAGGCAGTCTAGTGCCTCTTTCTCAGACATTCCTCGATGCCAACCCCATTGCTGTGTATAGCTTACAAAAGAGATCTCTAAGTCCTTGCACTACATTGGACTCTTTGCTTAAAACTATTCAGGTGATTTTTTTTAACCTATGACCAAAGGAGTGCTAAGAAGTATAAATGGGAACCAAGCAGTATTCAAGAGAAATCAAGAAAGGTTAATTGGTTCATAATCCCCAAAGAGTCTGGCATAGGAATTTCTTGCAGAAGGAAACGTAAATTTAATTTAAATGTTTGATTTATGTACATAATATCAATCAACTGTCATAAAGAGATGGTAGAAAAGTTTCTAGTAAACATAGTCTCTCTTATATAAGAAAACCCAAAAATAAATATGTCATTTGACAAGGGTAAAGTCAGGTATTATGTTAACAGTTCACCCAAACGAAGGCATGTCAGTCTGCATGTGGGGCAGGTGGCATTAATTTCTTAGAATAAGCAGATTAAAATGAAATATAAATTTGATTCTGCTTCATTTGGGGAAGACGAGATAGTGCCTAGCTTGAAACAGAGGCACCATATGGAGATAAGCATAGGCAATGAGAAAGAGACGTGAAGAAGGCATATTGCCAACTATTATGACTTTTAATCTGTTTGCCAATTGTGTCCTAGATACCTCTAAAGGCCTTACTTTTTTACCTCTGAGTTTTCAGGCTACAGCAAGAATATGAATATGTATAAAGGGGGATAAATGATTCAACTAAGATTTATTCTGTTAGCTAAAGAGAGCTAGAGCCAATTTCATATTTGCATTTTTATCACCACCTCTTTAAATAAGATTACATAAATTCAAAATTATCTAGTTGTTTTCCAAAACTTTTTTGCATCAAATTTTGAGTTAAATTTATATTTGAAATAATGAAAATCATTTTTCTGGGCCATTACTCTTTTATACCTATGGTATTTGGTAGAATCTTTAAATTTCTGTTTTTGTCATACTTTTTCAAAGAATATTGACCATACAATGAATATTTTGATTTCTAAATTGAAGACTTGCAGTTGGTTAGTGTCTACTCAGTGACACAGTAAGTAACTCAATGAGACATAGTAAGTTAACTGGTTCATGCATCTAGCACAAATGGATCAAGCTTCATGCAACCAGAAAACACAATGAAATAGAGTATCTTAATCCTTCAATTATTGTGAATAATTGAATTGACATTATATTTTGATATTTTCACATATTCATTAGATATATATGTGATTTTCTGTCTTTATTAATTCCATTACTTTCTGGGTCGACATTGTTGAGAAATCATTAACAGAAATATTGACCTTATGAACTGGGATTTGAAACTGATAGATGAAGAGTTACAAAGATGTTATCAATTTTCAAGATCTTTGCTTCAGGAAATTACATTTCAGCTCTTCACTCACTGTTATTTTTATAAACAAAAAGAAATGGTTATTGCTGGTATAATTATAGGATGCACTTCAGAAACTGATATTGTTGCACAGTAAATAAGGCACTACATAAATCAGAACTTTAGAAACAGGCAAGTTTGCCATGTTGCTTCAAGGGTATTTGTGGGCATAGTGCCCTCTCAATGTGAACAACTCACTCCCATTATTGTTAATAATATTTTCTCATATAGGCATCTTAGAGAAGAAAACCATTTTCCTTTTATTGGTTGCCATTTCCATATTTCTGAGTGAGTGCCAGCTCTTTGCAGTTTAAAATAAAAATACTAATTTACATTTAACTAAAACACTGATTTAAATGTGTACTAAATCTCCCCATAACAAAATGATGAGATACTTAAAACTAACTATAATAGTTTTAATGTGAGAAAAATAACGATGCCTAATTCTGAAATGTTAGTGAATTATTGTTATTTAATTGCTCTTCATGAGCTCAGCAATAGTACCACTTTCCTATAACCAGGTAAAGAATATCATATAAATTTTTACTGTATTTTTTATAAAAAGTAAACCTCAAATATTAAGCACCTAGTGACATGACAAACCTAAAAAACAAAGAGACTATCCTCTTCACTCGGGTCTTAGGACCTAAGCACCTAACTACCTAGAAGAAATGAGATTGGTAGTGTCAAATCAATCCCTATTAGATATCAACTAACATCAATATACCATTACACATAATTCACATGAAGAACAGCCAACTAAAAACAAGTTGAGGATTGTTGCTTTGGGGACAAATTGCTTATCAGGTTCTTATGATTGAAAAAGATGATTTCTTCAAGTCAAAAGGAGTATTAATGATAGGCAAGTGCAACAGTTAAAATGACAAAACAGAAGCTCACTGCAGTGACGGAGAAAAGAACATATTTGCAGAAATTGGGGAGTATTTGTAAGCATAAAGAAAAATTGGATTTTAGGTAACTTGTCACTAGTAAAATGATGGTGCATGATATGCACGAAAGGCAAACACAAGGTATTGAAGGAGCAATGAGTTGGTAAAATAAAGGTATCAGAAATAAGTATGCAGAGAGGGATTATATTCTATACCCATAGAGTTTGTTCTTGATCACAAAAGCTAAGACTGTAAAATATCTTCAGCTTACTACTGCTTAAGTCACAATTTCTTCAACTGAGGAAATAAAAATAACCATACATTTCTGTAGCATTGTTCGGAATATCAGATGAGTTAATATAGGTGAAGCACTTTGAACAATGCCTCCAATATACAGTAAGAATTCAATAAATATAGCATGTGCTATTTTTATTATTATTATACTACTTCTTCATGAGAAAGAGAGAGCTTGGAAAATGACCGCTTTTCACGTGATGATCCCCTTATATTTATATCAAAAGTGATAATATATTATACAACACTTCCAAGAGTGTATATGACTCACAATTTGAACTTATTGAATCACTTATTTTTTTAAAGAAAGACTTACTTCCCCCTTACTAGCAGTTAGGTAAATATCAATATCTAATCAAATTCAAAATTAAAAGTGTCCTTGCAAGCAGTGGGTCATAGTGTGTCCCTTCTCTCATATTCCTCAAAGCCTCTTTGAGAGGCCTACTGAAAATCTAAGCATTTTAACTTTGTAGGAAACAAAGGGCTTTTTTGGGGGACAATAGCATTCTTTTATAATGCCAAAAATGATGCAAATATTTGCTTCTTTGGAAAGCTGGTTTCAGCAAACATTTTTGAATAAAATAACTGAGCTGGGCACTAATGATAAGAAGATAAATAAGGCATGGCATATGGCATCAAGGAGTTCACAGTATATTTGGGGAAAACAAGTACATGAAAGTACCTACAATCAAAATTAGATATTGACAAGTGATTAGATCGAAGCAGAAATACATTGCTTCAGAACCTAGAGTTGGGGTATCAGTTTCTACTCGTTATGGATGGACAAAATTTTACAAAGAAAATGCTGTCTTATGGATATGAATGGGAGGATAATTGGAAATCAAGACTTGGATCACAGAAGAATGATAGTCTAAAGCTAAAGATTTAGAAAGACATTAATAGAGGAGATAGTAGGGGTCAGAAGAGGTCATGGCTACAGATAAAATTACCCAAAGATATATTAGAAAACAAAGAATAAATCTAGACAGAATCCCTAATATCTGGTGTAAATTGATTAATGGAACTTTGTCTTATTTTATGCAGAAGACCTGAATGCATAATAAGGTTCATTTTGGCAGATTTCACTTTTGGTAACTGCAAAGTAGTTAATATAGAACTAACTTTCCTTTATATAATGATTCTAAACTGCAGGCAACTATTAGCACTGGAGAGAAATAAAAAGCAAGCAAAAACTGGAGAAGGATTGGTCTTTGAAAAAGAAGAGCACTGGGTGAGATTTTGTTTACATAGCATTTTGCTTGAGGACACATCCAGTCCCCATGTCCGAGCCACTTAAGCATAAGCAGAAAGCCTTGGTCTTATTCAAGAAGTCAGAGGTTAGGAATCAGGACTGCCAGACAGGTGGAATACTGAGAAGTCCCAGGTCAGAGGAACATGTCACAAAAATGTATGAATAAACTTTGCTGAACTAAGCATACACAGGAAGTCTCTAAAAGACTAACTAGAATTAAGAACTGGAAGAATGAGACAAAGTTTTGTTTTAGCTATTGTTCATCACAGGAAGAAGGGAATTTAGAGTATAATTAATTGCCTGCTAGAAAAAAAGTTAATATTCAGAAGATAACAAAATCCAGAATCTCTACCACATATCTCCACAATGTTCAGTATATAATAAAAAAAATACTAGACATGCCCCCAAAACAGAAAAAATGTGTCACATAGCCCAGAGAAAAGCAACTAATACTACTCAACTCTCACATAAATGAGATATTGGAATTATTGAACAAGGATCTTAAAGCAGCTATTATAAATATGTTAATGTTTTTAAGGAAAAGTGTGGAGTAATACATTAACAGATGGAAACTATGAGAAAGAACCAGATAGAAATTTTAGAATTAAAGATACAGTATCTGAAATAAAAAAAGTCCTGATTGGCTTAATAGCATATTAGAGGTGGTAGAAGATTCAATACGCTTAAATATAAATCAAAAGGGAGTATATAATTTGAAGAACAGAGAGAAAAAAACTTAATTAAGAAGATTCTCCGTGGCATGTGGGACATCAAGTGGTCTAACATACATGTAACTGAAGTCCTAGAAAGAGCGGAGAGACAGAAAGGGTCAGGATATTTTACAAGTTTGGTGAAAAGTGTAACTTGCAGATCCAGGAAACTCAGGGAACCCTAAGAAGTTTAAGAACATAAAATTGTACCTAGACACATTGTAATAAAACTTTTGAAAACCAACAATAAAGAGAAACATTTTGAAAACAGGTAGATTAAAATGACATATTGTGTACAAAGATATAAACTAAGGTCAACTTTCCTTCAGAAACAATGTGAGCCAAAGACAAAGGAACATCTTCAAACTGCAGAAAACTGCAATCTGGCAATCCAGAATTCTATATCCAGTTGAAATATTCTTTAAAAATGGAGGTTTCCATTTTAAGTTAAACAAAAGATCCTCTACCTACAGAAAAAGTATGACTTGCTGAAGGCTTAGATGATCATTAGCATTTTTTTCAATTAAGTATTTTAAAATTAAAATATGTACATTGATTTTTAGACATCATGCTACCACACGCTTAATAGGCTACAGTATAATGTAAACACTATATTGATCATAGAGTTAAATGGAAAAGATAAAACTATACATATTCTAGAAAGCAACATATGAGAATAGCTTTACAGTAGGCAGGAAAATACTTCTTAGATACAGAAAGCAATAACCGCAAAAGTAAAATAAATGATAAGCAGACTACATCAAAATTAAAATTTTCTACTCATCAGAAGATTGTAAAGAAAATGAATGGGCATACCAGCCCAGAAGAAAATATTTTCAAAATACATAAACAAACAACTTGTACACACAGTAGATAACTCTCAGAAATCAGTAATTAAATGACCAAAAAAAAAATCCAAATGGGCAAAAATTATGAATAGACACTTCACAAAAGAGGACAGCCCTGGCTAGCTATATGCAGATAACTGAAGCTGGACACCTTCTTTACACCTTATGCAAAAATTAACTCAAGATGGATTAAAAACTTCAATGTAAGACCTAAAACCAAAAAAAACCCTAAAAGAAAACCTAGGCAATACCATTCAGGACATAGGCATGTGCAAAGACTTCATGACTAAAACACCAAAAGCAATGGTAACAAAAGCCAAAATTGACAAATGGGATCTAATTAAACTAACAAGCTTCTGCACAGCAAAAGAAACTATCATCAGCATAAACAGGCAACCTACAGAATGGGAGAAAATTTTTACCATCTATCCATCTGATGAAGGGCTAATATCCAGAATCTACAAGGAACTTAATCTAATTTACAAGAAAAAGACAACCCCACCAAAAAGTGGGTAAAGGATATGAACAGACAATTCTCAAAAGAAGACCATTTATGCAGTCAACAAACATGAAAAAAGCTTATCATCACTGCTCATTAGAGAAATGCAAATCAAAACCACAGTGAGATACCATCTCACACCAGTTAGAATGGCGATCATTAAAAAGTCAGGAAAAAACATGCTGGAGAGGATGTGGAGAAATAGGAATGCTTTTACACAGTTGGTGGGAGTGTAAATTAGTTCAACCATTGTGGAAGACAGTGTGATGACTCCTCAAGGATCTAGAACTAGAAATACCATTTGACCCAGCAATCCCACTACTGAGTATACACCCAAAGGATTATAAATCATTCTACTATAAAGACACATGCACACGTATGTTTATTGCAGCACTGTTCACAATAGCAAAGACTTGGAACCAACCGAAATGCCCATCAATGATAGACTGGATAAAGAAAATGTGGCACATATACCCCATGGAATAGTATGCAACCATAAAAAAGGATGAGTTCATATCCTTTGCATGGATGAAATTGGAAACCATCATTCTCAGCAAACTAACACAGGAACAGAAAAACCAAACACTATATGTTCTCACTCATAAGTGGGAGTTGAACAATGAGAACACATGGACACAGGGAGGGGAACATCACCCACCGGGGCCTGTTGTGGGATGGGGGGGTTAGGGGAGGGATAGCATTAGAAGAAATACCTAATGTATATGACGGGTTGATGGGTGCAGCAAACCACCATGGCATGTGTATACCTTTGTAACAAACCTGCACGTTCTGCACATGTACCCAGAACCTAAAGTATAATAAAAAAAGAAAAAAGGAAAAGAGAAAGAGGACAGCCAAATGTGAAAAAAATAAAAGTAATAAAGGAGTTTTGTATTTAATTTCATTAGTCTTCAGGCAAATGAAAATGAAAACAATAATGGGATACTATTACATTTCTTTTAAAATAACTAACAATAATAAAACAAAATATTGAAAATGTTGGTGAGGATGTGGAGTAACTCAAAGTCTAATACATTACTTGTGGGAATACAAAATGATGCAGCTACTTTGGAAAACGCTGTGGCAATTTCCCATAAACCTAAACGTTTGTTTCAACATAAAATCCAGAAACTATAGTTCCGTGTCTATGTCTATGTCCATCTCTACATCTACTTCTATGTTCATGGCTGGCTATCTATTTATCATCTGTCTTCCTACCTTGCTATCTAACAACATCATTACATACATATGTATGTATAACAACTTGTTAACTACACAGAAAATATAGAAACTTTACAGTGGAGAAAGCTTACAGACACCACCTTAACCATGTGGTCAAAATTAACATCAGCAATATTGGGACAACCTGAAGTCAAATGCTTCCTGACATGCTGCACCAGAAAAGATACAGCAAACTTATTTTTGTAGCATTCCTGGCAAAAAAAAAAAAAGCATAACCTGTATTTACGAGAAAACATTAGACTAAGCCAACTGTGGAAAGATATTTTGCAAAATAACTTTCCTGTATTCTTCAAACTATCAAGATCAAGAAGGACAAAGAAATGCTGAGAAATAGCTCCACGTTAAAGGACACTCAAAACAACATGATAACTATTTTCAACATGTGATCCTTGATAGGATTCTGGACGGGCTAAAACAGCTATCAAGAACATTATTGGTACAGTTGATGAAACTGAAGTATAAACTGTTAATTATTCATATTGTGTCAATATCAAATGTCCAGATTTTGATCATTTTACTGCGATTTAAAGAATGTCTTTTTGATGGGAAATTTACCCTGAAATATGTAGAAGTTAAAAGGCACGATGTCTCTAATTTACTCTCAAATGGTTAAAAAAAAAGTTCATATATGTACAGAGAAATGGGAGAACAAAGAGAATGGTAAAGCAAATGGGATAAAATAAAAACCATTTTTAAAATCCACATAAACATTTATGGTTTTGTGTGTACTAAACTTGCAAATTTTCTACACATATGAAATTATAAAATGTTACGCCCAAAATGAAATAAACACAAATTTTCATCTATCTTGTTGAGCCATCCATACTTTGTAGAAGACTGACTAACAAATCCAAGAGAACAACATTATGGGACAAGGTAGTTATTTCCCTTGAAGGGCAGTTATAATACTGTCTACTTTGATTCATTTACACATCTATTTAACAAGCACGAAGTTAGGCTCTGGGAGTACAAAAGTGAATGATATGCATTGTTTCCTAGTGAAGGGGGTGAGTGAATTGAATGAGCCAAGTCAGAAAACAGGCAATGAAAAAAAAAAAAAAAGTTTATAAGCACTAATATATAGGTAAGTAGAGGACATTGTAGGAGCAAATAGGAGTAATGAAGCCCTTTCTGCGGGTCTGCAAAGGTTACCCCAGGAAGAAACACCACAGCCAAAGCCTGAAGGACACAAAGTGAGTAAGAGGATATGTACCATCAGGTTGGATAGGGAGGAGGCATGGTAGTACAGGAAAATTGCAGGTAGGTGGAACAAGACGAGCAAAGGTAAGAAAAATATGGTCCATTTAGTGAACTGAAAATAGTTCCAAGCCCAGTCCCAGGAATCCCTAGGTTGTCGGAACATGCCAAAATAGAGACTACTCTTGCCCTTGTTTGGCAGAGGGAATAAAATAAATCCATGCTCTGGAAAGATACTCTATGGTAGTCTGGGGTAGAGCCCACGCCCTCTAATTTCACCATCTGGTCACCCTTAAAACAGTTCAAAGTTCATCTTTATGAGGCCTTTTATCCTCCTTGTCCCTTATACCATTTCTGTAGCTATCTTTATCAAGACACATTACATTGTATTATAATTACTTGTTTCCTCACCAAATGCAAAGTCTCAAAGGTAGGAGTTATAGTTCATTCATCTATGTTAGCAGCTCATAGCAGGGAACCTGGCCCACAACAGGCATTCAACACCCAATACCATCCTTCTCCTTGCCCGATGTATAAGTTAAAGTGACATATACAGTAACCACATTCCCCTGATCATTGAACAACAGGCTGACTTTAGAATGTTCTGTCTTGTTTGTTCTCAAAAGACAATCAAAATATTTCAGAAACTCCAACCTCGCATCTTTGACACTTTTTGCAATGTGAGTGAACACTATGTTTTATTGTCCAACCATGTGTACCATTATTTTTTTCATTCAGAGAATGAGTTCACCAAGGTATATGTCACGTTGCCTTCAGGCATCAGTGCCTAAGTGGCAGGAATTAATTGTGAGAACGTTCTGCCCAATTGATACCATGCTGTGGTTGCTCAATACTTATTTAAAATATCCACAAAACTTGCTTCTTTGCTTTGACATTTGAACCAGCTGTATAATGTTGGGCAAGTATTTTGATTCCCATACATCTACATGCCAAAGCTGAAAAATAAGGGACCTATTTTTCCCTCAGAAATGCTTCATGCCGGTATCAAAATACCAAGTTACCATGGTGATAGCTACTCTTGTAAATAGGGCAATTCTACCCCCCTATAGAAGCAAATGTAACACAAAAGGGAGGCAAAATAAGCTCTGAAATAGGGGACAAAAGAGCCTCGGGGAAAAATCCCCACAGAGAAAGAGATAAAGCCTGTTTCAGATAAAAGTCTTGGAAGGTGACAGGCATCCCCCATTCCTCCTCCTCACAGGCCACAGCATAAGCAGACAGGGGTAGGACCCTGAATATGTGTGGCGAGGGGATTATGCAGTGCCAGCACAGGGAGGTGGTGTTTGCTGAGCACAGAGAAACTGAAGTATTAATCATCATCATAATAACTAACATTCGCTGAGGGCCTATTCTGGGCCAAGCACCACGCTACAGGCACATAAAGTGCACTAACTCATTCCACCCTCACAACACTTTCGGGAGGTAGATCGTAAGGCTATTAAGGAGACAGGCCGGAATTCCACGTCGTGCACTTAATCTCCTCACTGTGCTGCCTGAAGAGTAATGAGGAAGGAATTTGAAACACTAAAGGGGGAGAAACTGGCTCTATCTTTATCTTTAGAATCAGAGAGTGAAAAAGGAAGGAAGCTGACGATCAGAAAAGTCACGCCGGATCAGAAAAGTCACACCAGATGAGAGCTCGCGATCGCCCTAAGCAGCGTCTAGTCCAGGGAATGGCCGGCCAGTCTGGATGGGACAGAACACCTGGAGGAGGACCCCGGCAGCCAGTTAGGGAGAAAACTCGCCGTCAGGGCAGGAGAGGAGAAGTTTCTGCCAACTGATTGTTTACTGACACTGAGGGGTGTGTGCATATCATTCATCTATTTGGATGAAAGTAGCACTGGCTCTGCTCCCATGGACTCTCAGCTGTGGTCTTCCTTTAGCGAGCTTGTTAGCCATTTCATTTTAGTCAAATTTCAGTACCTTCAGGGGGATGACCTTGTGGCCTTCGAGGCCATCTTCTTCACCTGTTTGAAGCAGTCTTGATTTCCTGCTGCCTGTATGGCTGCTGGCTGTGTAAAGAAAGGGGAAGCTTTCATAGGAAGCCTTCCACCAAGGCTAGAAGAAAGGTGGGAACTCAGGGCAGTTTTTGGGAGATGGTGCTGAAGGAGGCGGGCCTACCATGAGGCTCGGCCCCAGCCTGTGGCTGAGAGTACTCACAAAAGAGCCCTGGCCTAGCAGAAACAGAATGGCTTTCAGAGACACATTCGGGACAACAAACCTTAACCCGCCTTCGGCGTTGTACTGCTAGGAATTATAAAGTGTTGTTTGTTAACATGTCAATGCCATAACGTATGCAGACAAATGAATATTGTCCTCCAAGATAGGTTCTTTGGAAGTTTACATGCTCATTTTAACAAAGGTCCCATTGGTGCAAAGTCCTTTTAAAATGTCCTGTGGAGCAGTAGCAATCATTTGTAATCACGCCTCAGGTTTAGCTCAGAATTCCATTAACCAGATTCAGCACCTATTTTAATCACTATACCAAGTGCTACGTAACTTTCTTTATGAAAATCAAACCCACTGTCAAAGAACTAAGGTTATTCTCTGAGGATTTTGCTGAATGTGTTGTAAGCTCTGAGTACAATTCCAAAAGAGGAACTCCAAAAGCATTTGCTGAAGGGTCAGCATCAATGGGAAATGTGACCTCTGAAGAGGACTGCTTTAATGCAGTCTGTACTCACACAGACGTGTGTAATTTGGTAGACTTAAAAGCAGTCAACTCTCTTGGAATAATGTCCTAAATAATGAAAACAATATAAAGCAAATTCATGGCTAATTGTACTTTTCTTCTGGAAGAGCTTTTTGTGAGTTTGCTTTAATACAAACTTTTTAATGGAGACTTTGCTTTTGGAACCATATTATTGAAGAAAAAAAACTGGCAAAGAAAATTCAGACTTGCATTCATTCAAACATACTTGTGGAATTAAGCATGTTTGCCTACATCAATCGGTATGAAATTCCTCAAGGAATAACTTCAAACGGTGATAAAACTATCATCAATTACTTTGATCCATGAACTCATGTGTAGTCATTTTCTAGGGACATTCAGAGCCATGGGCGATTGTGTTGCTCATGGATATTCTGTGGTCCATTTTGTGCATTTAGTTATATGCACATTGACTAAAATTGTGTGCATTTATTTAAGCAATATGTTAGTTTTTTTGAGAGTATAGCATTATCTATGAGTGCTAATCATCTGTGAAGGAGTCTGAAATTTTAAGCATAATTAGTCAAAAGCAAAACTATGAGTCAATTACAAATGCAAGTGATAAAAGTGAAATAAAATATGTTTTTCTTTATTATTACTGTTTCTCTGATATATATATATCATTCATTTATATATATATAATTTTAGCTTTTCTATAGTTATTTGCTATTTGATATAAAAATTTTGATTGATAATAAGACTTACCCATGGCAAATTTAACTGGATCAATATTTGCATGATTTAATTTTATCTTAATTGGGTATCTTGAGATTCACTGCAGGTTTGTTTTTGTTTTTTTTTCTCAATATGTGCCAATAAGTACTCTTTCCCATTTGTTCTTCTTAAGATTGTATCCACGGGCAAAAAAAAAAAAGTCCAACTGCTCCCCTTTCTCAAATGCAAGCCAGCTCACATTAGCAATCCCCAAAGGGAGGAGTAAGTAAACCTAACACTTTAAATTGTAACATTGAAAGGTCTTTTTAGGAGTATTCTGATTTAATACAATGCAATTTCAAACGGCTACAAAGGAGCCTATTTCTAATGTAAACTCTTTATGTCAGAATCTCATATATTTGTATTTATTAAATCTACTCCATTGATTCAAAAAATTACCAATATATGGAAGATATAAAATAATCATGTTACAACAAACATTCATGTATTCACCACCATTCTAAAAAGAGTTATATTAAAATTACCCTTGAAGCCTCCCTCCTGAGTGCCCCTCCCCAATCCAGTTCCCATGTTGTCACTCTCAAATGTCACCACTGGCCTATATTTTATGCTTATTATTCCTTCATGGTGTCTAACAGTGTTACTGAAAATGTTGTGACCCTAAATATATTATTTTTAAAGCTTTTTGTTTAGAAATGATTTTAGACTTAGAGTGATGTTACAAAAATAATACAAAGAGCTCCTGTATGTAGTAGGATCTTAACCTAGCTTCCCCTAAAGTTACCATCTTGTATAGTACAGTTGCCAAAACCAGGAAAATAACATTAGAGAAATTCTACCAAACTGAACTACAGACCTTTCTGAATTTCATCATTTTTTTGAGTGGTGCACTTTTTACTTCCGTTCCTGATTCCAATTCAGAGGCATGAATTTCTTTTGAAGAGTACTGGTCAGTTATTTTGTAGGATATCTTTTCATTTTGATGTTTAAATATTTACTTATCATTAGATTGAGATTACTTTGGTAAGAATGCCACAGAAGTAAATTTGCTCACTATATCACAGGGTGTATGATGCCAATATGTCTACTTACTTAGTAAGGTGGTATCTGTCGGGTTCTCTAGTATTAATATAAAGTTACTATTTTGCCTTTGTAATTAGTAAATCTCTTTGGTAAGGCATTTTGAGACTATTAGAATATCTCATTCTCCTCAAACTTTTACCCACTAATTTTTGCATCCATTGGTTAATCTTGCATGCAATAACAACTATTCGATGTGGTGTTTGACAAATGATACTCTTTCTATTCCCTTTGTTCTTCTACATTTACTAATTAGAATTCTTCTGTAAATCCTTTCTTCTCCTTCTATATATGTATTTATTTATATTAGTATTTGCTCTGAATATGTATTTTATGCTATATATTCCAGTGCATTGTTCATTATTTTCTTCAAATTGTTCCAGTTTTGGTTATTAAGAGTTTCTTCAGAATGGCTTCTGTGTTCTTTTAACAAGCTCCCAACTCCTTTTCAGCAACTTCTTACCTTCTGGCACAGCAGGATGGTCCAGGTTGCTATCTTGTATGTTTCTTGCTCAGTCGTGGAAGCAACTATTTATCCAAGGAGCTTTGGTTCCTTCTACTGAGGAATGATATTTGGATTTTGGAAACTAAACTCCAGATAGTATGGATCTGGAATGAACACTCCAGGTGTGTTCATTGATTTCGATTGGTATTACTTCTAGGCAATAGACCCAACAAATACGTCTGCGTGCGTGCGCACGCACACCCACACCCACACCCACACACACACACACACACACAACCATTAGCTCATACTGATACTTCTATTTCCAGCCCAACACCACAGGGTTCATTCTAGTCTTCCCTCATTTCTTTATTAGTAGGTAATTTCTCTAAAAATGAAAAACCTGACTCTCACTATTTATAGTGTGTTTACCTATTTGCTTAATCCTAGCATAAACATAAATTAATTTATTAATAGCCAAGCCATACCTGCGTGAGAAGTGAATCTATCAACAAAAGTAAAGTATTTGTGTACAATTCCATTTGTCATTAGCCTGACAGTATACAATCAAAATACAGTTTTTACAAGTTACTTAGATCAATTGTCTTCTCTGCTCCTTTCAGTGAGATATTTATTTGTAATACAGTTTGGAGTATTGGTTACTGTTTGTATTCCTGCTGGGTTTCCCAAATGCTGTATGATTTTAATTATCTGTTTGCTATTGGGGCATCTGAAACATGAATTTGAAGCTTAGAGTCAGAGCTACACAAAGAGGGGGACTTAGAGAAGTGTTACATCTTTCTCATGCTAGTCCAGTTCCATTTCCACTTCTTTCAACATCTTTCTCATTCATTCCCTGTAGGTAATTTTCTTTTACACATATGAGCCGATTCATATATCTTTTCTTATAGCCTGTTTTTACATTTAAAGGATAGTATAGACATGTTTGCTTGTTTGTTTTGTACTTTGCTGTTTACGCTTAGCAGTATAATCTGCAAATCACTTAATAGCAATACTCAGTGATCATTTGCATCCCTTTTACCACTGTATATTATTCCATTGAGTGGATGTACATAGTTTATTCAACCATACACTTAAGCGTGTACATTTAGACTGTTTCTAATATGTTGCAATTATAAACAACGCTGCACTCAATAACCTTGTACATATGTATTTTTGTAGTGTTAGAGGTGTATCTTCAGGGCAGATTCCTAGAAAGTGATTGCTGGTAGAAAGGTAAGTGTATATGTAGGTTGCCAAATTCCCCACCAGACGGACTGTAGCAGTTTGTATTTCCATCAGCAATATATGAGAGTGTTTGTTTACCCACAGCTAGTCAACAGAATGTGTTGCCATACTTTTAATTTTTGCCAATTTGTTAAGTGAAATATGGTAGTTCAGTGTTGTCTAATTTGCATATCATTATGATCAAATTTGAACATTTTCCCATATGTTTCAGGGCTTTTTAATATTGTTTTGTATATGAATTGTTTATTTATGTCTTTTTCAGAGTTTTCTATCAGGATTTTGATCCTTTGTCCCTCAATTTGTAAGAGTTCTTAAATTACAGTCATGCATCATTTAACAACAGGAATACATTCTAAGTAATGCATCTTTAGGAGATTTTGTCATTATGTGAATATCAGAGTGTACTTACACAAACCTAGATGATACATATAGCCTACTACAAACCTAGGGTATCTAGTATAACCTATTGTTCTTAGGTTGCAAACCTGTATAGCATGTTACTGTTATGAATACTGTAGGCAATTGTAACACAATGGTAAATATGAGTTTATCTAAACATACCTAAACAGAGAAAATTTACCTTAAAAATGTGGTGTAAAAGACAAAAAATGGTAATCCGTATATTCACTTATCATGAATAAAGCTTGCAGGACTGGAGGTTGCTCTGGTTGAGTCAGTGAGTTAGTGGTGAGTGAATGTGAAGGCCTAGGACATTACTGTAGACGACTGTAGATTTATAAACACTGTACACTTAGGCTACACTGAATTTATATAAAATATTTTTTCAATAATAAATTAACCTTAGCTTACTATAGCTTTTAAAATTTATACACTTCATTTTTTCATTTTTTGACTCTGTTGACATAACATTTAGCTTAAAACACAAGCACATTGTATAGCTTTTATATCCATATTCTGTAAACTTTTTTCTATTGCTTTTTTTTTTTAACTTTTTAAACCTTTTGGTTAAAAACTAAGACAGAAACATACATTAGCCTAGGCCCACCCAGGGTCAGGATCATTAATATCACTGTTTTTCATCTCCACATCTTGTCCCACTGGAGTCTTCAGCTGCAAGAATACATACGGAGCTGTAGTCTCCTATGATAACTGTGCTTTCTTCTGTAATACCTCCTGAAGGATCTGCCCGAGCCCGTATTACAGTTTAACTTTTTTTTTTAAATAAAGAGATGGTAGATACTCTAAAATAATGATAATTAATTATAATAAATACATAAATCAATAACAATTATTTATCATTATCTAGTATTATATACTGCACATAATTGTATGTGCTATACTTTTATACAGCTAACAGCACAGTATGTTTGCTTTCAGTAGCATTATCACAAACAAAACAGTAATGCACAAACATTAGCATCAATGTAAACAAAAGAGTAATGCACACATACTGATTACACTAGCATCACCACAAACAAAAGGTAATGCACTGTGCTACAAGGATATGATAGCTACCGTGTCACTAGGAAATGGCAATTTTTTAGCTCCTATAATCATATGGGACCACCATTGTTGACTGACATGTCATTATGTGGCACGTGACTGTATTAGGGATTTAGCCCTCTGTTTGTAGTGTATGTTGCAAATATTTTCTCCCAGTTATCAGTTGTTTGTTGACTTCATTTCTGGTATTTTGTGTCATACAAAATTATAATTTTTTATGGCCAAATTTATCATTTTTATTGCCTCTAGATTTGGAGTCATAGTTAAAAAGCCTTTATCTACACTGAAATTAGAGTAGTTTACCCATGTTTCCTACTAGTATTTAAAGCGTTTATTTTACATGCAAATCCCTAAACTACTGAGTTTACTTTCGTGTATGGTATGAAATATAGATCTACCTTTACCTTTTTCCAAGTGGCTAAATGGTTGTCTCAGCACCATTTATTATAAAGTCAATCTTTGTCCCAGTGATTTGAGATGCCACTTTATCATACATTGAATATACATATTTTTATATGTATGTGAGTTAATATCAGGGCTTTATATTTATTCCACTGGTTTATTTGTCTAGTCACACTCCAGTACCACGCTGATTTAACTGGTATCCTTATAGTATGTTACAATATCCAGTAGAGCTAATCTTCCTCATAGTTTTTATTTCTTGTGTTTTTCCAACTATTCTTGCATATTTGTTTTTCCATATGAACTTCAGTGTTATATTGACTTTCACCATTGATTTTTTTTATGCAGGTATAATTCACTTATGTATCTCTTTTGTGTACTATTCCATTATATAATATATCATAATTTACCTGTTCTATTGTTGATTAGCATTTAGAATCTTTCAAGTTTTTTATTATCATAACCTCTAATATTTTGAACAATTTGGAGTATGCCGTTAATACTCCAAATGCAGGATTTTCTCTAGAGTATATATCTACAAGAAGAATTGTGGGACCATAGGATATAAATATCTTCAGCTTAACTAGATGATACCAATTTCTTTTCCAAAGGAGCAATTTCAGTTTATTGCCAACATGTTTAACCACATAGATTTTTCTTGCTATTGTTTTTATTACAGTTTCTAAAGTAATTTTATCATGTACTATTTTGTTCATTGATGCCAGAGCCTGTAGTTATGCAGTAGACACTATAATTATTTACTAAACTGTGGTCAGCCTGCGAATTCTTTGGAATTAATTGATATTAGCTTAAGTTGCTAAATATTTTATATATTCTTTAAAAGTGACACATGCTGTATTTTGTTGGGTGCAGTGTTGTATGCAAGAACATTATGTCAAGTTTTTATTTATTTATTTATTACTTTTTGAGACAGAGTCTTCCTCTGTTGCCCAGGCTGGAGTGCAGTGGTGCAATCTCAGCTCACTGCAACCTCTACCTCCCAGGTTCAAGCAATTCTCCTGCCTCAGCCTCCCTAGTATCTGGAGTTACAGGCAGCTGCCACTATGCCTAGCTAATTTTTGTATTTTTCTGTAGAGATGGGGTTTTGCCAGGCTGGTCTCGAACTCCAGACTTCAGGTGATCCACCCGCCTTAGCCTCCCAAAGTGCTGGGATTACAGGCGTGAGCCACTGCTGTTGGCCAGATAAGTTTTTAAATTATGGTTTTTGATTCTTCTATATCCTTATTAATATTTGGCCTTGTAAATCTACTCATTGCTAGTGGGGGAAGTACACTGAATATATTCTGTGATTGTTGATTTGTCTATTTCTCCTTATAGTTTTGTGAATTTTACTACATATATATATTTCAAGGTTATGTTATTTGACACATATAAGCTTACAATTAGTTAGCACTGAACATTGTACTCTTTGTAGTGACCTTCTTTATTGCTATTAACAATAATCTTCGCTTTTAGAATGAAAACCTGGAGGTTAGCACTGTGCTTCAGACGGATGGCCTGGCAAACTTTCTAGTTTTGAGGAACAGACAATGGAGTTTCTAAAGCAGAGAAAGTGTCAGAAATCCCACTAGTTTTTCCTCTCCTTTTTCTCCAGTCTTTCGCAGCTCAGATTCCAACCATTCTACAGTAGTAGCCACAGCAAAAATAAACCAGCAAGAGGAGATTATGAGAGCCCAAACTCTAAAAGAGGAGAAACTTCTAACACTAAAGCTGCAGTTCCAAGATGATGAGGCCAAATTCTATTGCTTTTTTCTTTATCTTTCTGTCTTCAATTGCTATGGTAAAATAGTGGAAACGTCAGATTTCTGGTCAGAGAACTCAACAGAAGAGCTTCAGGAAATCGAAGAGTACTGAATATATAGTAGAGTTGAAGAAGTTAGAGAAAACTCCATTTGTAAAGTTTTAAACTCACTCCAATACACAAATGAATGTTTTTAATAGTAGTTGGCATCCAAAGACTTTGAGAATGAATCTAAGAGATAAACCTCCAACCAGGATACAAAGTGACTCTTGGGTGGCGTGGATCTAGATAGCACTGCAAAGGTTTTGAAAACTGAACTGCTATTGGAACCACAGCCCACAGAAGGCTGGCGGAAACTTGCCTGTTGAACTGAATCAGGTAGTGCCTCTTAAAACAAAATATCAACATCCTCCATGGGATTTAAATGAGACCCATAGTCTCAAAATATAATCTTCAGGCTCTCCAGGGCTATAATCTGAAAGTACTTGACATAGCAAGAATTATGAAACTGCAACTTGTATGGGAAAAGACAAGTGATTCTGATGATGAGATGACACGATGTTGGAATTATCTGACAGATCTTTGAAACAAAACTTAAAAGAGAAAGTTTTCACAACAAAATAGAAGACATAAGGAAGAACCAAATACAAATTTTAGAAATTAAAAACACAGTAACTAAAAAGAAAAACTAACCAATTGGACTTAAATGGAGGTGACAGAGGAAAGATGGTGAACCTAAAGGTAAATGAATAGAAATTATCTAATTGGTAAACAGAAAAAAATAAGAGTTTCACGGACCAACAGAAAGTCTAACACATGTGTCATCAGAGTTATAGAAAAAGGAGAATGAATAAGGTGCTAAAGGAAAATATTTGAAGGAATATTTGCCAAAACATTCTTAAATTTGGTGAAAGGCATATGCCTACAAATTGAAGAAGCTGAATTACCCCCCAAAATAATAAAACTCAAATAATAATTCCCAGATGCACCATAACCAAATTTCTGAAAGCTAAACACAAAGAAAAAGATATTGAAAGAGGGTAGAAAAAAAATAGAACACTCCACTTAATAGCAGAAAAATAAACTTTTCAATTTTATATAGACTATTCACTAAGATGAACCATAAGCTGGGTCATAAATTAAATCTTTACATTTTTAGAAGAATTCAAATCATGCAAAGCATGTTCTCTGATCATAATAAAATAAAGTAAAAAATTAATAACAGAAGAATAAGAGGAAAATCTCTAAAATGTATAAAGTAAATAATACACAGCTAAAGAATCCACAGGTCAAGTGAAAGTCCCAAAAAGAATTTGAAACTATCTTGAACTGAATGAAAATAAAAATACAACATATGCAAATTTGTGGAATA
The DNA here is from genome assembly GCF_003255815.1 of Theropithecus gelada. Taxonomy (NCBI): domain Eukaryota; kingdom Metazoa; phylum Chordata; class Mammalia; order Primates; family Cercopithecidae; genus Theropithecus; species Theropithecus gelada. The sequence goes on along the minus strand of NC_037686.1, from coordinate 19,989,495 downwards.
TAGCTAAAGCTGTGTTTAGAAAGAAATGTATAGCATTATATGTTTAGATAAGAGAAGACAATGAACTAAAATATATAATTTAGGTTTACACCTTAAGGAAGTAGAAAAGGAAGAGCAAAACAAACCAAATCAAGCAGAAAAAGGAAGAAATAGTTATCTATTAGAATAGGTAAAGAATAGATATCAACGAAATTGGACACGGAGAAACAATAGATCAAATCGATGAAACTAAAAGTTGGTTCTTTGAAAAGATCAATAAATAGCAGAGCATGCTGAGTCACACATCATCCTTGTGGGTCTTTATTAAGGACCTTGGCCCAAGCCTACTTCAGATGCTTGCTCTCAGGAAAGGCCAGTAGTTGTGGTAGTCCGTGTGATTCTCTAGGTGGCTGCATTCCACAGTGCACCATGATTTCTATTAGTGATTCTTAACCTTAGGTGTAATGCTTCCTTTTATAACATTATGTGCATCCTTTACTGTCATAAAATTAAGTTATGGGTGGCATAAGTTACATATATTAGTGGTACAAAAATGAAACATAATGATTGAAAGTAACATGGAACAAAATGAATTAAAAATCTGTATATAATCTTTTCTTTAGGGGAAAAATTGACAAACTTCCAATAAATCAGAAGAGAGAGAGAAGATATAAATTACCAATATCAGTATTAAAGTAGGCATATCACCGTACATCCCACAACTTTAAAAGGACAATAAAAGTGTACTATAAACAAATCTACATACATAAATTTAACAACTTAGATAAACTGGATTCATTTCTTGAAAACCATAAGCTACCAAAACTCCTTGTAGATGAAAGACAACTTAAATAAACTGAATAGTCCTTTGACTCTTGAGAAAATTGAAGCCACAGTTGAAAACTTTCTGAAAAAGAAGTCTTATGTCCTAGATGGTTTCACAGGCAAATTCTACAAAAAAAAAAAAGGAAGACATCTCTTCCAGAAAATACTAGGGGAGGAAACACTTCTCAATGCCTTTTACAAGGTTAACATTACCCTGGTACCAAACCAGACAAAGATAGTACAAATAAAGAAAATATTCTTCATGAACATAGATGCAAAAATCCTCAAAAACATTTGTAAATTTAATAACAGAAATATATAGAAATAATAATACACTATGGACAAATGAGGATTATTCCAGGAATGCAAGGCTGGTTTAATATTTAAAAATGAACCAATGCAATGTACTATGTTAGCAGCCTAAAGAAGAAACACCATGTTATCATATCAAATAATACACAAAAGCTATTAAACAAAATTCAGCACCCACTCATGATAACAACTCTCAACAAAAAACAAAGGGAAGGTGCTATAGTTTGATTATTTTTGTTGCCTCCAAAATTCATGTTCAGTATTAGTCCCTTCCAAAATCCAATTGTGACCAATGTGATACTTCAAGAAGTGGAGTCTTTAAGAAGTGATTGCACCATGAGTGCTCCTCCCTTATTCATGGGATTAAGATGCTTATAAAAGAGGTTTTGTGCCTTCTGCTATGTGAGGACATAGCAAAAAGACCCTCACCGGATGTTGGCATCTTTATCTTGGACTTCCCTACCTCCAAAACTGTGAGAAATAAATTTCTTTACAGATTCTTTTTATTATTATCTTACTGTCATGCAATGGCATGATAATAGCTCACAGCAGCCTTGAACTTGGTGGGCATTCCTCCTGCCCTAGTATCCTCTGAAGTTAGGATAATAGGCATGCCTCCACTATAGGCTATTTTTTTTAAATGTTTTGTAGAGATGGTCTTGCTTTGTTGCCAGGCTGGTCTTAAACCCCTGGCTTCAAGCAATCCTCCTGTGCCAGCCTCCCAAAGTCTTGGGATTAACAGGTGTGAGTCACTGTGCCTGATCTCCTTATTTTTATTTTTATTTTTATTTATTTGAAACAGAGTTTTGCACTGTCTTCCAGGCTGGAGTGCAATGGTGTGATCTCGGCTCATTGCAATCTCCGCCTCCTGGGATCTTGCAATTCTGCTGCTTTAGCCTCCCAAGTAGCTGGGATTACAGGCACACACTACTATGCCCAGCTAATTTTTTGTATTTTTAGTAGAGGTGGCATTTCACTATGTTGGCCAGACTGGTCTCAAACTCCTGACCTCCTGATCCGCTCACCTCAACCTCCCAAAGTGCTGAGATTACAGGTGTGATCCACTGTGCCTGGCCAATTTCCTTATTTTTAATGGTGAAAGTCTAAATGTGTTCTTCCTAAAATTGGGACAAGGCAAGAATGTTCATACCACTACTAGTCAGCATAATAATGGAAATCCTCACCAATGAAATAAGACAAGAAAAAATTAATATCATACAGAGGGTTGCAAAGGGAGAAATAATACTATCTCTATTTATAGATGGCATAATGGTCTTCACAGAAAATCTCAAGGAGTTTTCATAGAAAAATAGTATTAGAGCTAATAAGTGAGTTTTATAAGGTCTATTAGAGAATGCAAAACAAGTTACAAACTGGGAGATAATATTTGCAAATCACGTATTTAACAAAAAGCTTGTATCCAGAATATAAAATGAACTGCTAAACTCAACAATAAGAAAGCAAGAAAAATTAAACAAAAAGATGACCAAGTTAAAAATGGAGAAAGAACTTGAAAAGAGGGTATGAGTTTGAGAAATAAGCACATGAAAAGGTGTTCAACATCATTAGCCACTACAGACATGCAAATTAAAACTATGATGGGATACAATTACACACTTGAGTAGCTAACTTTAGTAGCTTAAGCTAAACTAAGTAATTTAGTTTATTATAGTAGCTAAAATAAACAATCCTGACAATGTCAAGTATTGGTAAAGGTACAGAGCAATTAAAACTCTCATACCTTACTGGTGAAATTGAAAAACGGTGTAACAACTTTGAAAAATACTTTGGAAGATTTTTATAGTTAAATATACACTTCCATTATCCTATTCTTGGGTTTTTACTTGAGAAAAGTGAACTGATGTTCACACAAATGTTTATACCAGCTCTGTTAATAATTTCCCATAGCTGGAATTAACCTCAATGTCCTTCCTCGGAAAAATGGGTCAACAAATTGTTCTGTAGTCATATAATGTATCATACTGTGAAATACGTATTTGTTCTTTCTTCCTATTTCCTGGCATACAGCTCCTAAAATTCTTGGAACCTCTAAAGTGATGAGTATCTTCTGTATGCTAAATAGGATGACTGATGACTGGAGGCCCCTTCATTGCTTCAGGATGGGGCTTGCCAGAAATACTACAATATGATTAGTGCATTGGCACTTAGATTTTTATTTCCCAACCTCTGGGGAAGGGAGATGGACTGAAGGTTGGATTGATTACCAATAGCCACTGCTTGAATCAATCATGCCTATATAATGGAGCCTTCATAAAATCCCAAAAGTACTGGGTTCATGGAGCTTCCAGATAGCTGAACATGGAGATGGGCCAGGGGGTGGCATGCTCAGAGAAAGCATGGAAACTCCATACCCTTTCTTCCACACCCTAAGTATCTCTTCCATCTAGCCATTTATCTATATCATTTATAACACCCTTTATAATAACTGGGCAAACGTAACTGTTTCCCTAGGTTCTGTGAGCTGCTATAGCAAACTAATTGAACCAAAGAGGTGATCATGGGAACCCGGATTTAAAGCTGGTTGGTTACAACTCTAAGTGATAATCCACTACTTGCAACTGGTATTTGAAGTGGGAGGTAGTCTTGTGGAACTGAGCCCTCAACCTGAGGGATCTGACACTATCTCCAGGTAGAGAATGTCAGCATTGAATTGAAGGACAATCAGCTGGTGCTTGCTGATGAATTGCTCAGAGTGTAGGAAGAAATTTCAACACATCAGTGTCAGGAGTATTTATTGTGCTAAATTGTGTGAGTACAGATTTGGAAAAACACTTTGGTTTTTCCTATACCCTTATACAATGGCATATTGGTCAGCAACAACATAGAAACTCACAATTGATGCCCACAACTTGAATGAATTTCAAGAGCATTATGCTGAATTTAAAAGCCAGTTTCAAAAGGTTTTATATCATATGATTCGATTTGTATGACCTTCTTGAAAAGACAAAACTATAGTGCTGGAGAATAGATGAGAAGTTGGCAGGGTTAAGAGTTAGGAGTAGATATAGAAAGAATAGAAAGTGACATCCAAAGGGAGATTTGTGGTGATGGAACTGTCTTGTATCTTGTTTGTTGTAAGAATAACATGAATCTATACAGATGTTAAAGTACAACTGTATATCAAAAGGAAAATAGTATACTTTCTTTTCTGTTGTTCAGAAGATTAGATTTATATACCCCCAAATTGGAATCCAAGTATTCATCAACTGGTGAAGGTATAAATGAAATGTGGGATAACAATACATAAAATGCTATTTAGCAGTAAAAAGCAAGAATCTACTAAAACGTACTACAACACAAATGAACCTCAAAAACATGACACTATGTGAAAGAAGCAAGATGCCAAACAGATGGTTCCCACCCAAATCTCAACTTGAATTGTACTCCCATAATTCCCACATGTTGTGGGAGGGACCCAGGGGGAGGCAGTTTAATCATGGGGGCAGGTCTTTCCTGTGCTATTCTCGTTATAGTGAATAAGTCTCATGAGATCTGATGGGTTTATCGGGGGTTTCCACTTTTGCTTCTTCCTCAGTTTTCTCTTGCCGCTACCATGTAAGAAGTGCCTTTCACCTCCCACCATGATTCTGAGCCCTTCCAAGCCATGTGTAACTATAAGTCCAATTAAACCTCTTTTTCTTCCCTGTCTCAGGTATGTCTTTATCAGCAGCATGAAAACTAATACAGTAAATTGGTACCAGTAGAGTGGGATGTTGCTGAAAAGATACCCAAAAATGTGGAACTGACTTTGGAACTGGGTAACAGCCAGAGGTTGGGACAGTTTAGAGGGCTTAGAAGAAGACAGGAAAATGTGGGAAGGTTTGGAACCTCCTAGAGATTTGTTGAATGGCTTCGACAAAAATGCTTATAGTCATATGAACAATAAAATCCAGGCTGAGGTGGTCTCAGATGGAGATGAGGAACTCGTTGGGAACTGGAGAAAAGGTGACTTTTGTTATGTTATGGCAAAGAGACTGATGGCATTTTGCCCTGCCCTAGAGATTTGGGGAACTTTGAACTTGAGAGAGGTGATTTAGGGTATCTGGCAGAAGAAATTTCTAGGCAGAAAAGCATTCAAGAGGGGACTTGGGTACTGTTAAAGGCATTCCATTGTAAAAAGGAAACAGAGCATAAAAGTTTGGAAAATTTGCAGCGTGATGATGCAGTAGAAAAGAAAAACCTATTTTTTGAAGAGAAATTCAAGCCAGCTGCAGAAATTTGCATATGTAGTAGCAAGGAGCCTAATGTTAATCCCCAAGACCATGGGGAAAATGTCTCCAGGCCACATCAGAGACCTTCACAGCAGCCCCTCCCATCACAGGCCTGGAGGCCCAGGAGGAAATACTGGTTTTGTGGGTTGGGCCCAGGGTCCCTGTGCTGTGTGCAGCCTAGGGACTTGTGCCCTGTTTCTCAGCTACTCTGGCCATAGCTGAAACAGGCCAATGTATAGCTCGGGTTGTGGCTTCAGAGGGTGGAAGCCCCAAGCCTTGGCAGCTTCCACGTGATGTTGAGCCTGAGGGTGCACAGAAGTCAAGAAATGAGGTTTGGGAACCTCCACCTAGATTTCAGAAGATGTATGGAAACACCTCGATGTCCAGGCAAAAGTTTGCTGCAGGGGCACAGTGCTCATGAAGAACCTCTTCTAGGGTAGTGAGGAAGGGAAATGTGGGGTTGAAGCCCCCACACAGAGTCCCTACTGAGGCACTACCTAGTGGAGCTGTGAGAAGAGGGCCATCCTCTTCCAGACCCCAGAATGATAGTTCCACCGACAGCTTGCACTGTGCACCTGGAAAAGCCACAGATACTAAATGCCAGCCTGTGAAAGCAGCTGGGAGGGAGGCTATACCCTGCAAAGCCACAGGGGCAGAGCTGCCCAAGACCATGGGAACCCATCTCTTGCATCAGTGTGACCTGCATGTGAGACCTGGAGTCAAAGGAGATCATTTTGGAGCTTTAAAATTTGATGGCCCTCCTGTATTTCAGACTTGCATGGGCCCCATAACCCCTTTGTTTTGGCCAATTTCTCCCATTTGGAACAGCTGTATTTTTCCAATACCTGTACCCTCATTGTATCTAGGAAGTAACTAGCATGCTTTTGATTTTACAGGCTCATAGGTAGAAGGGACTTGCTGTGTCTCAGATGAGACTTAGGACTGTGGGCTTTTGGGTTAATGCTGAAATGAGTTAAGACTTTGGGGGACTGTAGGGAAGGCATGATTGGTTTTGAAATGTGAGGATATAAGATTTGGAGGGGCCAAGGTGAAATGATATGGTTTGGCTGTGTTCCCACCCAAATCTCAACTTGAATTGTACTCCCGTAATTCCCACGTGTTGTGGGAGGGACCCAGAGGGAAGTAATTAAATCATGGGGGTCAGTCTTTCTCGTGCTATTCTCCTAATAGTGCGTAAGTCTCATGAGATGTGATGGGTTTATCAGGGTTTTCCACTTTTGCTTCTTCTTCATTTTTCTCTTGCTGCTGCCATGTAGGAAGTGCCTTTTGCCTCCCGCCATGATTCTGAGACCTCCCTAGACATGTGGAACTGTAAGTCCAATTAAACCTCTTTTTCTTTCCAATCTTGGGTATGTCTTTATCAGCAGCACAAAAACTGACTAATACAATATTTTATGATTCCATTTATACAAATGAGACCTTAGGTTTCACTTCCAACATGTAAAGACCTTGGAAGTCATCACACTTCCCTTACAACAGAAAAAAAAAGTAAAAACCTGAACAAAAAAGATGACTTTTCCTAGACTTATTGGAAAACTGACATTGCAGAGAAAACCTCCACTTTGACATTTGGAAAGACAGTCTCATCCAGAGACATACAATCAAGGCCTTCTTATCTAACAGAAAGCTGCTGGAGCTGCCATAAACTGGTAAGACCACTAAAAAAACTATGATTTCGATAAATTGCTGGCAGTTGTAATAGTCAGGATTCTCCAGAGAATAGTCAGGATTTTCTAGGATTCTCCAGAGAAACAGAACCCACCCACCCCGCCACACACACATATATATATCCAGCAAGCTAGAAATTCAGGTAAGAGTTGATGCATCCTTGAATCAAAAGGTAGTCTGGAGACAGGATTCCCTTCTTCTTGGCAGACCTCAATCATTCCTCCTAAAGCTTTCAACTGATTGAAAGAGGTTCACACACAGTGAAGAGTAACCTGTTTTGTTTACAGTTTACTGATTTAAATGTTAATCACATCTAAAAGTATACCTTTATAGCAACATTTCAACTGCTATTTGAACAAACAACTGGGTGTCACAGCCTAGTCAAGTTGACACATAAAATTAACCATCATGCTGCATGTGAAGTATTATGATGGTGACAAACTCCTGGGGATCACTGTTTTAGGGGGTGCTCCACACTTTTGTTGGCTTTCCCTCCAGGAACTCCACCAGATTCTCATGGTGAAGATCTGAAAACATTGCCTCATGGTTCTGACAAAAATAGGAGAAGAATTATTGTTACAGACTGCATTCTGTCCCTCCTACTCCACTGCCACCAAATGTGTATGTTGAAGCCCTAACCCCAGTGTGGTGCTATTTGGAGATGAGGCCTTCGGGAGGTCACCAGGATTAGATGATATCATGAAGGTGGAGACCCTATGATGAATCAGGGAAATTCTAAGAAAAGAAAGAGAGAGATAGCTCTGACTGTGCCATGGGAGGACACAGCAAGAAGACAGCTCTCTGCAGGACAGGAAGAGAGCACTTACCAGGAATGGAATCAGCTGGCATCATCTCGATCTTGGGTTTTTTAACCTCCAGAACCATGAGAAATAAATATCTGCTTTTTAAGCCACCCAGTCTGTGGGTATTTTGTTATACCAGCTTGAGCAGACTGACCCAGTAATCGTTGTGAAATAGGCTCAGAACCTTCATAAAAAGGCTTATGCTCTAGAAGCTAAGAGTCTTACCCCAGTTGGGTAAGGGTTATTCTCCTACTTCAACCCCCATTTGCCCTCCTGTTTTATTTCATGGAAAAAACAAAAAACAGTCAACAGAAGTAAGGGCTTCAAAGAAATAGATTGGGAATGCTGTGGCCAGAAAAGGAAGTGGAGAATGCAGAAAAAGTTTTCCAAAGCATAAACTCACTAAAAGACTGAGATTAAATCATAGGATTATAGAATACTTTCCTTCCCCAACCCCTGGTCATTACACCAAGCCTCCAGGAAAATCACAGAAGACAGCTGAAAGAGCTGCAGGAAACGGTTTCTCTCCGAAGGTTAATATGTTGGGGAGCTCAAGGTCAAGAGGAAAGACAAAAAAGAGGGTGCTAGAAGAATCAGAAGACTCTGTCACCTATAGTTACAGAAATTATTAAACATAGTGAGTATTGTAGCCAGGTTACTGTAAGTCCTCACACTAAAGGCCTATTTAATCTCAGCTTTCATTACCCAGTACAACATGTCCTGCTTAAAAAAATAAATTACAAGGCATGCCAAAAGGCAAAAACAAAATGAAATGAATGAAAAATCTGAAGAGACAAAGCAATCATTAAGAATAAGATTGGAATGTGGCATTGATATTGGAATTATCAGACAGAGTTAAAATAACTATAATTAACATGTTAAAGTCTTTAAGGAAGAAATAACACAACATGCAAAAAGATGGGTAAGATTTTGAAACTTTAAAAAAGAACCAGAAGGAAATTCTAGCAAGCAAAACCCTAGTAAAAGAAATGAAGAGTGCCTTTAAAAGGCTCATGAGTAGACTTGACATTGCTGAAGAAAGAACCCATGAGCTTGAAGAAGGTCAATAGAAATGTCCCAAAAGTCAATGCAGATGGAAGAAGGAAAATGACAACAACAGAACAGAACATCCAACAACTATTGGAACAGTTGCAAAAGGTATACTCTATGCAGAATTGGAATATCAGAATAAGAAAGAGAGAATGGAGTGGAATAAATATTTGAAGCAATAAAGGCAAAAAGAATTCCAAAATTAATGATACACAAGAAGTCACAGATCCAGGAAACTCAGAACATCAGGCAGGATAAATAAGAAATAAAACACCCCTAGGCATAAGACATTCAAACTGCAGAAAGTCAAAGAGAAAGAGAAAATATGGTGGTGATTGTTGCACAACTCTCTTAATTTACTAGATATCATTGAATTGTCTAATTAAAATGAGTGCATTTATGTTATGTAAATTCTACCTCAATAAAGCTGCTTAACAAATGAGTCAGTGACTCCGAGAAGCATTAAAAGTAAGTGCTGGTATCAGGTAGAAAAATATTTATGTACATCAAGGAATCATTCATATTTTCCTAAGCAATCATGACTCTCAAGAGGTGAATTAAAAACAGAGGCCAAGTCCTTGCGAGGTTCTGGGACAGGTGGCTCACTGAGTAGAAATTCTTGACATCACTATGCGTTTTCTATTTGGTAACTTCTTTCATCTGCATGAGGCAATGTGAATAAATCAGCATTGTATCTGTTGCGTTTAACAGCCCAACTTTGAATGAGTATGTTTCAACCATGCATTTTCTCTCATTTTCAATTTGCATATGCATTTAACATTTACTTTTCTACCTGACTGACAAATATATTTTGGCCCAACTTTTTTTAAAAAAGATATGGGCAAACCATCACAGCACAGAGTTAGACGCAAAGAAGACAAGAGGCTACCAGGAAGATAGGTGTTCGACGGGACTCATCTCTCTGTTTAAAATGCACAAACATTTTCTGTTTCTAATCAGTGCTTTTTCCTCTCAGGAGAAAAAAACATAGCTTCCAGACTGAAATAGCTTCACTGACAATTTCCCTTTGATGCAATGCTTATCTACTCCCCTCTGAAGGTTTCTCATTGGGCTTATTTGTCTTATGCTTTCAACAGTTTCTCATCTGATTATTGTCATTTGTACAGCCCTGAGCTTTTTACTCTCCAAGGGTGGGTATCTATTGTTAAGGGTTTATTGCTTGAAAAGGACATGATGTTCAAAAAGACTTTTTTCCTCCACTGGTAATCAGCACACAAATGCACTGTTGCTTTAACCTTTGTTGCCATTGGAGCAGTTTTCATGTGGATTTATGTTCTCTAATCCAGTAATTACCTAGAACAATTTTATTAAGGAAAAAAAGAAAGACAGTGAGAGAGAATACTGCTTTAGGAATGAGGACTCTCATTCCAGGTTTACTGTCCTACTTTGTGTAACCCTGGCTGAGCAAATCATTTCTGGCAGTTTGGCATTACAGTACAAGTACCCATGAAGCATTTGGGGTTGACCTGATATGGTTTACAACCATCCAACAAAGCAAGTTATGCAAGAAAGATTAACTGAAATGATTACATTCAAATTGATTTATTTCATTCAGACAAAAGGGGCAAAGAGCAAAGAGATTCTTATGGTATTGGTAATTTTTTCCTAAGGGGACAGTGAGCCACTGTCCAAATGGCTAATGCATAGGACTGCTTGCCATACTTCTAATGGCCTGCACAGATAAACCCTGTTAGGTTCTGTTACGTTCACAGAAGAACGGGAATGGATTTTCTTCTTCTAACAGTAGAAAAAAGAAATGGCATGGACAGAGTACTGGGTTCAATCAAGGAGTTACACTTAGGAGAGCAGTTCCTACAAGAAAAAAAGGAAGAACTGTAAACTTCCTTAAGGGATTCAGTAGCATTGATACGTAGATAAAAAGACTGTCCTCAGGCTGCAAGCAGCTTGATTCATTCATTTTATCTCCCCCTTTAGAGCTAATGTGTAAATCTTACCAATAGTGCAGACCTTAAAACCTAAGATTAAACATCCTGGCCATGCCCCTGGACCTACAGAGGTGAAGCCAAAATCTTGTACTTTATCCAGAAAATACACTTCTCTTGCATTTTTAAAACAAATTGATTTGTGATATAATCCTTAGATTTGCTTTCATGGGATTTTTGAAGACAGACAATTTTAGTGAAATGTACTTAAAAAATGTAAGGTAGGTAAATTATGTAGCATGAAGTTGATGCCAAACAAAATGAACAACAAAACACAAAATGTCACAATTTCAAAGAGAATTGCATAGAGCAATATTATTTGGGCCCTAATTTTTAACAATTTCAGGAGGCAGTTCCAAGATGGCCGAATTACAACAGCTCCAGCCTCCAGCTCCCAGCATGAGCGACACAGAAGATGGGTGATTTCTGCAAATCCAACTGAGGTACTGGGTTCATCTTACTGGGGTGTGTCGGACAATGGCTGCAGGACAGGGGGTGCAGCCCATCGAGTGAGAGCCGAAGCAGGGCAAGGCATCGCCTCACCCAGGAAGCATAAGAGGGAAGGGAATTCCCTTTCCTAGCCAAGGGAAGCCGTGACATACAACACCGGAAAATCAGGTCACTCCCACCCTAATACTGTGCTTTACCAAGGGTCTTAGCAAATGGAACACCAGGAGATTATATCCCTTGCCTGGCTTGGAGGGTCCCACGCCCACAGAGCCTCATTCATTGCTAGCACAGCAGTCTGTGATCCAACTGCAAGGTGACAGCGAGGCTGGGGGAGGGGCACCCGCCATTGCTGAGGCTTGAGTAGGTAAACAAAGCTGCTGGGAAGCTTGAACTGGGTGGAGCTCACCGCAGCTCAAGGAGGCCTGCCTGCCTCTGTAGACTCCACCTCTGGGGACAGGGCATAGCCAAATAAAAGGCAGCAGAAACCTCTGCAGATTTAAATGTCCCTGTCTGACAGCTTTGAAGAGAGTAGTGGTTCTCCCAGCACGGAGTTTGAGATCTGAGAATGGACAGACTGCCTGCTCAAGTGGGTCCATGACCCCCGAGTAGCATAACTGGGAGACATTCCCCACTAGGGGCAGACAGACACCTCACACCTCACATGGCCGGGTACCCCCTCTGAGACAAAGCTTCCAGAGGAATGATCAGGCAGCAACAATTTCTGCTCAGCAATATTCACTCTTCTGCAGCCTCGGCTGCTGATACTCAGGCAAACAGGGTCTGGAGCGGACCTTGAGCAAACTCCAAAAGACCTGCAGCTGAGAGTCCTGACTGTTAGAAGGAAAACTAAAAAACAGAAAGGACATCCACACCAAAACCCCATCTGTACATCACCATCATCAAAGACCAAAGGTAGATAAAACCGCAAAGATGGGGAAAAAGCAGTGCAGAAGAGCTGAAAATTCTAAAAATCAGAGTGCCTCTCCCCCTCCAAAGGAACACAGCCCCTCACCAGCAACGGAACAAAGCTAGATGGAGAATGACTTTGACCAGTTGAGAGAAGAAGGCGTCAGATGATCAAACTTCTCCGAGCGAAAGGAGGAAGTTCGAACCCATTGCAAAGAAGCTAAAAACCTAGAAAAAAGATTAGATGAATGGCTAACTAGAATAACCAATGTAGAGAAGTCCTTAAATGACCTGATAGAGCTGAAAACCATGACACGAGAACTACGTGACAAATGCACTAGCTTCAGTAACCAACTCAATCAACTGGAAGAAAGGGTATCAGTGATTGAAGATCAAATAGATGAAATGAAGCGAAAAGAGAAGTTTAGAGAAAAAAGAGTAAAAAGAAATGAACAAAGCCTCCAAGAAACATGGAACTATGTGAAAAGACAAAATCTACGTCAGACTGGTGTACCTGAAAGTGACAGGGAGAATGGAACCAAGTTGGAAAACACTCTGCAGGATTTTACCCATGAGAACTTCCTCAACCTAGCAAGGCAGGCCAACATTCAAATTGAGGAAATACAGAGAACACCACAAAGATACTCCTCTAGAGGAGCAACTACACAACACATAACTGTCATATTCACCAAAGTTGAAATGAAGGAAAAAATGTTAAGGGTAGCCAGAGAGAAAGGTCGGGTTACCCACAAAGGGAAGCCCATCAGACTAACAGCAGATCTCTTGGCAGAAACTCTACAAGCCAGAAGAGAGTGGGGGCCAATATTCAACATTCTTAAAGAAAAGAATTTTCAACCCAGAATTTCATATACAGCCAAACGAAGTTTCATAAGTGAAGGAGAAATAAAATCCTTTACAGACAAGCAAATGCTGAGAGATTTTGTCACCACCAGGCCTGCCTTAAAGAGCTCCTGAAGGAAGCACTAAACATGGAAAGGAACAACCGGTACCAGCCACTGCAAAAACATGCCAAAATGTAAAGACCATCAATGCTAGGAAGAAACTGAATCAACTAATGAGCAAAATAACCAGCTAAAATCATAATGACAGGATCACGTTCACACATAACAGTATTAACCTTAAAAGTAAAAGGACTAAATGCTCCAATTAAAAGACACAGACTGGCAAATTGGATAAAGAGTCAAGACCCATCAGTCAGGAGACCCATCTCACGTGCAGAGACACATACAGGTTCAAAATAAAGGGATGGAGGAAGATCTACCAAACAAATGGAAAGCAAAAAAAAGGCAGGGTTTGCAATCCTAGTCTCTGATAACACAGACTTTAAACCAACAAAGATCAAAAGAGACAAAGAAGGCCATTATATAATGGTAAAGGGATCAAATCAACAAGAAGAGCTAACTATCCTAAATATATATGCACCCAATACAGGAGCACCCAGATTCATAAAGCAAGTCCTTAGAGACTTACAAAGAGCTTAGAATCCCACACAATAATAATCGGAGATTTTAACACCCCACTGTCCACATTAGACACATCCATGAGACAGAAAGTTAACAAGGATATCAAGGAATTGAACTCAGCTCTGCACCAAGCAGATCTAATAGACATCTACAGAACTCTCCACCCAAAATCAACAGAATATACATTCTTCTCAGTGCCACATCACACTTATTCCAAAACTGACCACATAGTTGGAAGTAAAGCACTCCTCTGCAAATGCAAAAGAACAGAAATTATAACAGAATGTCCCTCAGACCACAGTGCAATCAAACTAGAACTCAGGACTAAGAAACTCACTCAAAACCCCTCAACTACATGGAAACTAAACAGCCTGCTCCTGAATGACTACTGGGTACATAACGAAATGAAGGCAGAAATAAAGATGTTCTTTGAAACCAATGAGAACAAAGACACAACATACCAGAATCTCTGGGACACATTTAAAGCAGTGTGTAGAGGGAAATTTATAACACTAAATGCCCACAACAGAAAGCAGGAAAGATATAAAATTGACTCCCTAACATCGTAATTAAAAGAACTAGAGAAGCGAGAGCAAACACATTCAAAAGCTAACAGAAGGCAAGAAATAACTAAGATCAGAGCAATACTGAAGGAGATAGAGACACAAAAAACCCTTCAAAAGATCAATGAATCCAGGAGCTGGTTTTTTGAAAAGATCAACAAAATTGATAGACTGCTAGCAAGACTAATAAAGAAGAAAAGAGAGAAGAATCAAATAGACGCAATAAAAAATGACAAAGGGGATATTACTACTGACCCCACAGAAATACAAACTACCATCAGAGAATACTATAAACACCTCTATGCAAATAAACTAGAAAACCTAGAAGAAATGGATAAATTCCTGGACACATACACCCTCCCAAGACTAAACCAGGAAGCAGTTGAATCCCTGAGTAGACCAATAACAGGCTCTGAAATCGAGGCAATAATAGCCTACCAAACAAAAAAAGTCCAGGACCAGATGAATTCACAGGCGAATTCTACCAGAGGTACAAGGAGGAGCTGGTACCATTCCTTCTGAAACGATTCCAATCAATAGAAAAAGACAGAATCCTCCCTAACTCATTTTATGAGGCCAACATCATCCTGATACCAAAGCCTGGCAGAGACACAACAAAAAAAGAGAATTTTAGACCAATATCCCTGATGAACATCGATGCAAAAATCCTCAATGAAATACTGGCAAACCGAATCCAGCAGCACATCAAAAAACTTATCCACCATGATCAAGTGGGCTTCATCCCTGGGATGCAAGGCTGGTTCAATATATGCAAATCAATAAATGTAATCCAGCATATAAACAGAACCAAAGACAAGAACCACATGATTATCTCAATAGATGCAGAAAAGGCCTTTGACAAAGTTCAACAGCCCTTCATGCTAAAAAATCTCAATAAATTTGGTATTGATGGAAAGTATCTCAAATTAGTAAGAGCTATTTATGACAAGCCCACAGCCAATATCATACTGAATGGACAAAAACTGGCATTCCCCTTGAAAGCTGGCACAAGACAGGGATGCCCTCTCTCACCACTCCTATTCAACATAGTGTTGGAAGTTCTGGCCTGGGCAATCAAGCAAGAGAAAGAAATAAATTAGGAAAAGAGGAAGACAAATTATCCCTGTTTGCAGATGACATGATTGTGTATTTAGAAAACCCCATTGTCTCAGCCCAAAATCTCCTTAAGCTGATAAGCAACTTCAGCAAAGTCTCAGGATACAAAATTGATGTGCAAAAACTACAAGCATTCTTATACACCAGTAACAGACAAACAGAGAGCCAAATCATTAGTGAACTCCCATACACAATTGCTTCAAAGAGAGTAAAATACCTAGGAATCCAACTTACAAGAGATGTGAAGGACCTCTTCAAGGAGAACTACAAACCACTGCTCAGTGAAATAAAAGAGAACACAAACAAATGGAAGAACATTCCATGCTCATGGATAGGAAGAATCAATATCGTGAAAATGGCCATACTGCCCAAGGTTATTTATAGATTCAATGCCATCCCCATTAAGCTACCAAAGACTTTCTTCACAGAATTGGAAAAAACTACTTTAAAGTTCATATGGAACCAAAAAAGAGCCTGCATTGCCAAGACAATCCTAAGCAAAAAGAACAAAGCTGGAGGCATCATGCTACCTGACTTCAAACTAAACTACAAGGCTACAGTAACCAAAACAGCATGGTACTTGTACCAAAACAGAGATATAGACCAATGGAACAGAACAGAGCTCTCAGAAAGAATACCACACATCTACAACCATCTGATCTTTGACAAAAACTGACAAAAACAAGAAATGAGGAAAAGATTCACTATTTAATAAATGGTGCTGGGAAAACTGGCTAGCCACAGGTAGAAAGCTGAAACTGGATCCCTTCCTTATACCTTATACAAAAATTAATTCAAGATAGATTAGAGACTTAAATATTAGACCTAAAACCATTAAAACCCTAGAAGAAAACCTAGGCAATACCACTCAGGACATAGGCATGGGCAAGGACTTCATGTCTAAAACACCAAAAGCAATGGCAAGGAAAGCCAAAATTGACAAATGGGATCTAATTAAACTAAAGAGCTTCTGCACAGGCAACCTACAGAATGGGAGAAAATTTTTGCAATCTACTCATCTGACAAAGGGCTAATACCAAGAACTTACAAATAACTTAAACAAGTTTACAAGAAAAAACAAACAACCCCATCAAAAAGTGGGCAAAGGATATGAACAGATACTTCTGAAAAGAAGACACTTATGCAGCCAATAGACACATGAAAAAATGCTCATCATCACTAGCCATCAGAGAAATGCAAATCAAAACCACAATGAGATACCATCTCACACCAGTTAGAATGGCGATCATTAAAAAGTCAGGAAACAACAGATGCTGGAGTTTGTTTTCCAGTGTTGGTGGGACTGTAAACTAGTTCAACCATTGTGGAAGACAGTGTGGTGATTCCTCAAGGATCTAGAACTAGAAATATCATTTGACCCAGCCATCCCATTACTGGGTATATACCCAAAGGATTATAAATCATGCTGCTATAAAGACAATGCACATGTATGTTTATTGTGGCACTATTCACAATAGCAAAGACTTGGAACCAACCCAAATGTCCATCAATGACAGACTGGATTAAGAAAATCTGGCACATATACACCATGGAATACTATGCAGCCATAAAAAAGGATGAGTTCATGTCCTTTGTAGGGACATGGATGCAGCTGGAAACCATCATTCTCAGCAAACTATCGCAAGAACAGAAAACCAAATGCCACATGTTCTCACTCATAGGTGGGAATTGAACAATGAGAAAACTTGGACACAGTAAGAGGAACATCACACACCGGGGCCTGTTGTGTAGGGGGAGGGGAGAAGGGATAGCATTAGGAGATATACCTAATGTAAATGACAAGTTAATGGGTGCAGCACACCAACATGGCACATGTATACATATGTAACAAACCTGCACATTGTGCACATGTACCCTAGAACATAAAGTATTATAAAAATAATAATAATAATAATTTCAAATTACAACTCCTAACTGTGTTATTGGGGCAAGTTGTATCATCTTTTGGAGACTGAGTTTCTTCACCTTTAAAGTGGGCATAATAATTCCTAACTTTCTTGACTGTTAGGAATATTAAATTATTGAATATATTTAAATGCAAAGCATGGTGCCTAGCATATAAATTATAATCTTTACTTCTATTTTCTGTACCTTAATTTATTATATTGCAAACTGGAATTGTTCATACACCCTGCCTTAAAATTATTGTGAGGGGAAGTCATGATAAATAATGGAAAAATATTGACAAAATCATTACAGGACACATTGAGTATTAATAGATTGCTTGTATACTTTGAATTCTAGTAGTGTTTGAGCCTGGGGAGACCTTAAAAGTTCTGCCATAAGAAGATGGTGAATAGACAAGAAAACATTTGGCCAAGTTATTTCACGAACCTGTTGGTAAAAGAGCCACAACAAATGGTGACACTAGTATTTCTAGTTCCCCCAATGTGATTTGACCATATGGACAAGCACTGGCTTTTTAAGCTGACCATATTTCAAAATCCTGGTTTAGTTTATTTACCAAAGGGCACAAAGTCAAAGACATACAGTCATTATGAGTCTTCCAAGTGAGATAGCCTTTCAAGCGAGTCACAGGGGGTGACTGTGTTGGTAAACATCATTAGGAGGGCCCATACAACAATTCCAGGCGAGGAAGATGAGCAAACGAGATTACAAAATGAAGATATAGAACTGACTGTGCAAGTTTTGAGGACAGCAAAACTGTTGTGTGTCCTTGGATAGGTCTTTCCTTTCCCAGTGAAGTCACTATGAGCAGATTACCCCATCACCAAATGGTATAGCAGATCTTGGAATCAGCCTGCAGATATTTGAGCATACCGACTCTAACTTTTTCCTCCTGTCGCATTCCTTCCTGTCAAACACTGCGGAATATCTACAGGTTCTTATATAATTATATTGTTCAGTCCGTGTTTATTGTTCTTTTCCCACCTGCTAGAAAGAGTGTGGGGTACTAGATAGTTCCATCTGAGTTTCTCACCATGGGCTGCAATTTCCCTCAAATTTCAGATCATTACCTCATGTGCTTTTGTTGCTCAGGATAATCTTTTAGGTATTCCTTAAACTCCACAAAAAGCAATTGTTAGAAGTTTTTGTTCCTTATTTAATCAAAGACGTTCCAGGCAATCAAACAGTATTCAGGATTCATAGAATGATATTGCACATATGTGCCATAAACTAGGAAAATAAATCTTAGTTACAGACTTTATTACATGCAGTTAGTGCTTTCTGGGAAAATAATTAGTGCGTTATATGTAGGATTTTTTTTGTTTTGTTTCTTTTTAACAGTAGATTCCAGCTTTTATTTTAAGCATAAGGTTGCTAATGAAACTATTCCTTACAGAACACATCTATTCTCTTTGTTGATCAATGATTTCAAATCATCTACTTTCTCAACATTAAGGTTCTTAGTCTATTCTGCGATGACCAAACCTTAAAGTATTATTTGTTATAGTAAATGGTTCTGGTGATAGAGAAAAGTCAAAAGCTTTATAAATCCAAACTGTGACTCAGGTCTGTGTGAGATGCAGTAATAATTAGGAAAAGCTCACTTGTTAAATTAGTACTAAACTCTCACAACAGGCATCAGTCAATAGTCCAGACATCTGATGAGTTTAGCAGAGGCCAAGGAGAAAATTAATCACAGGTTGTCTATAACAAACTGCTAAAGTGTATTTATTTCACAAAACCAAAGAATAAATGTTCTAAGAGTATTTAAGATGAATAAAGATAAGAGGATTGGAAAATATTCACCAGATTATCTTATCATTTTTCTCTTTACTTTAGTTTTCATTAAATTGTGAGAATCTCCTTGTATCCCCTGTGTTTAGTAGAGTATAGGACAATAGTAGAGGCTCCATAAAGGACCATTGAGTTAATGAGGGACAGCACATCCTTACTCATAAAAAATATAAAGCTGGGTTTTTTTTTTTGTAATTTATTATACTCATGTGCCCATCTTTAGCTGTGAAATAGGTATGTTGATGTGTATGTGTATGAAGACTAAATATAGCCATTCCTTTAGTTCCAAAATATCTACCAACTGCCTATGCTAACTCTGTGGGATACAGAAATAAATATGGTAGAATATTCAGTTTTCAAAGAGTAGGTAACTGATCTCTTTCTTCTAGTGGCCAGGGAGATAGCAAAAAGAAATTAATTTCATAGTTGAAAACTTTAAAAGTTTCACAAAACTTTTAGAGTAGGTTTGCCAGGTAAAATGCAGGACACTTATTTAAATTTGAATTTCAGATAAGCAATAAGTAATTTTTAAAGATAAGTATATCCCATGCAGTATTTGGAGCATACCTATCCCAAATATGGTATGAATTGTCTATCTGAATTTCAAATTGAACTAGTCATCCTGTATTTGTGTTTTGTGTGCTCACTAAATTTGGCAACCCTACTTTTTAGGCCACTTTTTACATAGCAGAATTGTTCAAATTGGTTTCCCATTTCGCACCTTGCACACTGTGAAGATGGGACAAGTTTTAAAATGCTTTAGACATGGAGATAAATAGGTAAAAACTCAGAAAAGCATGAGGGAGGAGAATCAGGTGCCCTTGAATAATAATTAACCACAACAAATTATCTGTTCACAATATGAGATCGGAAGTATTTATTCACTAGTTTGTTTGGGGGAGAGTGACAACTTTGAGAACCTGGGATTTGAAGTCAGACAGGTCAGTTCTACAACTTAGGGGCACTATGACTCTGGACAAGGATCTCAAGCTCTTGATGACTCAGTTTCTTATGTGACAAATGAGGACAAGTAGAGTAATACTGTCTAGAGTTGTTTGAAAGATTAAATGGAATAATACTCATAAAGTGATTAGCAGTGCTTGCTATATAGCAAATGCTCTCTGTATTATAGATTTACCCTTATCAACTACTACTGTTGAGGTGCAATAATCATGTATGATTTTGTCTTAAGAGAAAAGCAGTTCCTGGCATCTAGAAGCTAGCTTGGCACTCACAGCTAGACCTTCCCCTGCTGAGTATAAACAATTTGACAGAGCACCAAGATCAGACAAAGCCACTCTGTGACCATGATGAATCAAGACAAAAATAAGACTGCCCCATAACCATACCTGAATGCAGACCAAAACACGAATATTAAAAAACATCAGAAATGACCGAACCCCATTCTATCCTGGTTCATATGAATGAGTGTTCATTCCTTTCTTACAAATTACAACCTCACTCCAGTTTCCCCTCTTTCTGGGGAAGACATTAAGTTGGCCAAGCATATCAACCCCACTTTCTAATAGTCTCCAATTCGGAGCAAAGATCTGAGTCCTTGATATATCCCCCAAACATGAACCCTAATCCTTTTTTCTTTTCTTTGAGACAGAGTCTCACTCTGTTGCCAGGCTGAAGTGCAGTGGCAAGATCTAGGCTCACTGCAACCTCCACCTCTCAGGTTCAAGCGATTCTCCTGCCTCAGCCTCCTGAGTAGCTGGGACTACAGGTGTGCGCCACCACGCCTAGCTAATTTTTGTATTTTTAGTAGAGACGGGGTGAAAACCGTGTTGGCCAGGATGCTCGCAATCTCTTGACCTCATGATCTGCCTGCCTTGGCCTCCCAAAGTGCTGGGAGTACAGGTGTGAGCCACCACTCCCGGCTGAACTCTAATCCTTTCTAATGCCATTTTACTGAGATGTCCTTGACCACATCCCCCTGCTCCTCACCCCCATAATGTCCATCATACCCTATAATTCTTTACTGCAACACACCATAAGCTTAATATGTTCAACTACAGGAGTACTCCTGGTGGTCTTTGGCTGGAGGGCATTGACAGAACCTTCCATCAGCACCTTCTTTCTCTTGTATTTCTTGTCCTCAATGTTCAATATTCTCCTTGTGTCTTCTCCACTTTCCATCACTAAACTGTATCCTAAATATGCAGGTGTAATACAAAACATCAGTGAAAGAATGATTATCATGTATTCATAAAGTTAAATAAATAAAACCCAAGGCCAGATGCTGGTAACTAGATGGCTGCATCTCAGTTTTAGATTAGCATTTCAGGTCTGATCATTTTCTAGGTCTTTCTCTATTTTAGTAAACAATCTTTTAAGAACACGAGAATATATCCATAGTGGCTCGCATTTTCCTGGAATCCAATGATAAAATAACATAAAGAAAAACGTTTGTAGGTAACATTTACTGTGCTAGTTTTTCTTGGATGTAGTTTGAGAGAACAGTGATGATTGACACAGTAGGCCCTTGGTAGCCACAGATTCCGCATCCATGGATTCAACTAACTTGAATTGAAAATATTCAGAAAAAAAATTGTGTCTGGACTGAACATGTACAAACTTTTTTTCTTGGCATTATTCCCTAAACAACATATTTACATAGCATATACATGAGTATAACAATTTACATAGCATTTATATTGTATTAGGTATAATAAGTAATCCAGAGATGATTTAAAGTACTTAGGAGGATGTGTGTAGGTTATATGCAAATATACCACATCATTTTATATCAAGAACTTGAGCATCCCTGGATGTTCATATCCTCGGGCGTTCCTGGAACCGATCCTCCACGGATACCAAGACAGAACTGCATGTATGGGAAGCCAATGATACCTTCCACCCTTGAAAGTATATTCATCTCCAGGCTAATATCTGGAGTGTGAATTCTGCTATGGAGAGCAACCCTAATTGCTAGGACTCTTGGTGCCTGATATCCCTTTGATGTTCTCTTCTATAGTTGGGAGCAAAAACATTGTCCTTTCTTGTTCGTTTGTTTTGGCTGAGTGAGAAAGCCCCTATTATTTTAGCTCCAAGCTTGGCAACATAAAACCCCGCCCAACCATCTCTGTAATCTGTGATATTAGGAGATGCTGCATACCAAGAATATTAGATCATTTTTCCAATTATAAACACCTAACAGTAGAGGAAGTTAAAGAATTGGACTGGGGGACCGACTCAAAAATATGAGTATTAATATACTTTAAAAACTCCCTAGGTGATTTTTATTTGACCCAATTCCCAATCTCCCAGAAGGCTCTCCTTAGATGTGATATTCCCTTGCAATCACAGGAAAAGAGTACCTTAAAGAAGCCAAATTTAGGATCAAGCTATGATCTACTATTTAATATTATTTGCAGCGCGAACCCTTAACAAATTTAGAGCCGAATCATGCGTCAACCTGAGCTGACCTAATTGCTTGTTCTGTTGTCTGCAGTTCTGGGACATGGAATAGACCAAGGCTAAGCCCTGAATAGCAGTAGCAGATCTCACTGAAAATCTAATTTATAGGACAGCAATAGCGATGCTCCAGCTAAGGTTGCTGAGGCCACGGTGAACTAACCTCTATTTTTCATTCTCTAATCATTTCTCCAGAAAAATAAATTTGGTTATATAATTTATCTTGCTTAGTTTGGGCTCAAAAACGAACTTGAGAGAGGAAAAACTGTAGTGAAATTCTGTATATTTTAAGTTATGCTGCTGTGATCAGCAGAAGTTACTTTGCTTCAGAATATCCAACAGAATTTGCCTCAGAATAAATGTACATGACAGTGTATGTGACTTGATGTTTGTACCAGAATGAGACCAGAATGGTGTTGACATCAAGTTATATTTGGATGTCAAGTTTGTGTGGACATTGCAATGTGAACAGAGATGAATGATTAACGAAATTATAATAATATATTTCTTGGCTACTGAATTGTTTAAAGCATGATATAGATATGATCTAATGAATCTTTCCCTCTACACTGAAAAGTGGATGAATAGTGAATGTTCTCTGCTTAATTTAATCATGATGTCTTCAATACAAGTAATTTACTGAAGAGCACAATATAATCATTGTAAAGCCCAGTAGTTCAGCTTGGAATTTTCCAAATAGGAAAGACGGCAGACTTTAAAAATGTATTTTTGTCACAGAATCACAACTTGGGCTTTAGGGTTGAATAGCTTGTGAGCTACTCAGAGGCAAGATGCAAGTCTTTGTGCCCAAGTACCTGTCATACTGTCAGACACCAGATAAAACTTCACACACGAAGACAACACAAACAAATAAACAACGACAAAATGAGATAGACCCTTGGCTTGCCATTATCAACTCTGTTCCAAAAAGGAAGATTCTTTGTAATTCTTAGGTTCCCTTAAAAACATTCTTAGGTTTCCTTAAAAACGTTGATAATCACTGGAGTAAAATACCAAGTTAGAATGTGGAAGGAAATATTGTGAGGTTTTCACCAATCAGCAAAGCTTCAAATATGTCATGTCTATTAAATGGCAGTTAAAAACCGCCTTTCAAGAAGCCTATCACAGCCAGCCAGATAATTACATTTCCTGTGTTTATTTTATTTTTCACTCTTTTTGTGCAAATTATGACTTGTAATTATTGTTTTAAGCACTGTCTTTTAAAATATACGGGAAAAAAGGAATAAGCCAAAGATGTAGAAATTCTAGATTTTCTATGTAGCAGGAAGCTCCCTTTACCAGTGTTTTTTTGTAACTGTATGTAAATAAGATGTATAACATAATGCTTTGCTTATAGACAGTGTAATGGTTACTATAGCCTAGCAAATGGACATGTCCAGTACCTCACATAGTTCATTTGTGTGTGTGTATGTGTGTAGTAAGAGCACCTAAAATCTATTCTGGGAGCAAATTTTCAGTATACAATATTATTACTCTAGTCTTCATGTTGTACATCAGATCGCTAGACTTATTCATCCTACATAACTGTAACTTTGTATCCTTTGACTTACATCTCCTTATTTTCTCTCCACCCCTCCACCCCTGGTAACCACTGACTATTCTGTTTCTATATATTTGACAGTTTTGTTTTTTAAATTTCACATAAAGGTGAGATCATGCAATATTTTTCTTTCTGTGTCTGGCCCATTTTACTTAGCATGATGTAATAGAGAGTCATCCATATTGTCACAAACGTCAGGATCTTGTTTTTAGGCTGAATAATATTCATATATGTATATACATATACATACATGCACATTCACCATATTTTTTAATCCATTCATCTGTTCATGTACACCTAGGTTGTTTCTCTATCTCGGCTATTGTCAATAAAGCTGTGGTGAACATGACAATGCAAGTATCTCTACAAGATGCTAATTTCATCTTCTTTGGGTATATACCCAGTAGAGGACTTGATAGATCTTAAGGTAGTTCTATTTTCAATTTTTTGAAGAACCTCTCTACTGCTTTCCACAACAGTTAAACCAATTTATATTTCCACCAACAGTATATAAAGGTTCTCTTTTCTCCACACTGTTACCAACACTTATCTCTTTATTTTTTATAATAGTCATATTGACAGATGTGAGGTGATATCTTATAATGGTTTTGATTTGCATTTCCCTGATGATTAGTAAGGTTGAGTACCTTTTCAGATACATATTGGCCATTTTTATGTCTTCTTTGGAGAAATGTCTATTCATATCTTTTGCCCATTTTTATCTAAGTTTTAGAATAATATTAAATTTTTTAATTTTTTTGCTATTGAGTTGTGTATTCCTTATATATTTTGGATACCCACCCCTTATCAGATGTAGGATTTACAAGCATCTTTAGGCTGCCTTTTCATTTTTTTGATTGTTTCCTTTGGTGCACAGAAACTTTTTCAGTTTGTACTCCTACTTGTTTATTTTTGCTTTTGTTGCTCCAGTTTTTGGTGTGATAGCTAAAAAATTGTTGTCCAGAACAATGTTGAAGAGCTTTTCCCATGTTTTCTTCTAGGATTTTTATGGTTTCAGGTCTTGCATTTAGGTCTTTAATCCATTTTGAGTTGATTTTTGTATATGGTGTAAAAGAAGATTCCAATTTTATTCTTTGCATGTGGATATCTGGTTTTCCATTCATCATTTATTGAAGAGACTATTCTTTCCCAACTGTGTCTTCTTGATGGGCTTGTTGAAAATTAGTTGACTGTATATGCTTGGGTTTATTTTTGGGTTCTCTATTCTGTTCCATGCGTCTATTTGTCTGTTACTATACAAATACCATAATGTTTTGGTTACTACAGGTTTGTAGTATATTTTTAAATCAAGAAGTGTGGTGCCTCCAGCTGTGTTTTTCTTTTTCAAGATTTCTCTATTTGGGGTTGTTCGTGGTTCAATACAAATTTTAGAAATTTTTTTCCTATTTTTGTGAAGCATACCTTTGGAATTTTTAAAGAGATAATGTTGAATCTGAATATTGCTTTAGGTAGTATAAAAATTTTAATAATATTAATTATCCCAGTCCATGAATATGGGATATATTTTTTTATTGGTATCTTCTTCAACTTCTTTCACCAATATTCTATAGTTTTCTGTGAAGTAGTAACTAAAAATCTCCAACAACAACAAAAAAGGCCGGGACCAGAGGGCTTCATGGCTAAATTCTACCAAACATCCACACAAGAATCAAACAAATACCTCTTAAACTCTTCCAAAGAACAGAACCAGAAGAAACACTTTCAAACCTAGTTTATGATGTCAGTATCACCCTGGTTGCAAAGCCTGACAAAGATATCACAAGAAAAGAAACCTGTAGGCCAACGTCTCTGATGAACATAGATGCAAAATTCTTCAGTGCAAACTGAATTCAACAACACATCAAAAAGATTATGCATTGTGACTAAGGTGAATTTTCCTCTGAGATGCAAAGTTGATTTAACATATGCAAACTCGTGTGATACATTACATTAACAAAGTGAAAAATAAAAACCACATCATCATCTCAACTGATGCAGAAAAAGCATTTGACAAAGTTCAAAAACCTTTGAACTTTGAGGTTTGATTAAAAAACCTCTCCCCAATTTGAGTATAGAATGAAATTTTGGCTACATAATAACGGTCATTTATGAAAAGTTCACACATAACATCATAATTGATGGGGGAAAACCAATAGCTTTTCTTCTAAGATCTGCTACAAGGAAAGGTTGCCTACTCTCACCACTTCTATTCAACATAGTACTGGAAGTACTATCAAAAGCAATCAGACAAGGAAAAGAAATAAAAAGCACTCACACCAGAAATGAAAAACTAAAATTATTCCTATTTGCAGACAACATGATCTTATGTGTAGAAAACCTTAAAGACTCTACCAAAAAACTTAGAACTAATAAATGAATTCAACCATTCATAGGATACAAATTTATAGTATACAAAATCAACATGAAAAAAGTTACATTTCTGTGTACCACTAATAATCTGTCCAAAAAACAAATCAAGAAAAATATCCCATTTATGATAGCATCAAAAAGAATAAAATAGTTACTAATTAATTTAACCAAGAAGATGGTTTGCTTTTTAAAACAGTAGAAAGTAGTAAGTCACATTACAATGTTTCTGTCCATTGTTCATTTTTAGATCTTTATAAATTTGGTAGTGATTATGCTGGTAGTGAAAATGGAGGTGGCAAGGGGAAGAGAATATGCAGTAACTTCTTTAAAGCAAAAGTTATTTTCTGTAACAAATAAAAAAATGGAAAGAGTTTCTTTGCCTTCCTATCTCCCAGTTTGCCTTGTTGCTCCTTCTGCCCCCAGTAACTTCAATCCTCCACTCCAGTGCTTTTTTTTTATCTTTGGCCTCCATTTCCCCTTTCCTTTAACTATTCAATAGCAGGGAAGACTGGTTCCATAGTAACCTATGTAAAGGATTACAATAGATCATGTTAGAATTAGATTAGTTTATACTTTGAGCTTTCCATGTTTGACTATTTTGTTTATAACTTTACAAAACTCTAGAATGTTAAATATATTTATTTCTATCATAAATTACACATTAGTCTCTCAGTTGCAAAGGATTGATCTAGAATGGAGTCATTTTGGTGTTATTTCTGTGGAACTGCTGAAGAAAATCTTAACCCATTGTTGTCATCTGGAGTCCTTTAAAGCTTAGCTTAGACCAAGGGCCAGGGGAGGCATTGCCAGTCTGCTATTACTGCTGGTTGATAAGCTTAAATGGAGTCTGGCTCCATGAGGAAAGGCTGACACAGGGAAGAGGAGCTACAGCATAGGAAGACAGGCTGCCAGACTCAAGGGAGAAATCTGGTGATGGTGCTTATGTATCACTGATCCCCATGCCTGGAATCGTCTCATAGCAACAAGTAAATTCTAGAAAACTAAAACCCTAAGGGGCGTATGTCTGAGACATCACTTGGTTAAGACATGGTTTTTTTTTCCCCGAATACTTATTGTACAGTTTCATTTTATTACTTAACCCTTTATATATTTAACTGCTTTAACTTTTGCTGCTTTTCTCACCAGAGTAGCCTTTAGCAATCCTGGACATAAGACCGTATTATGATGTCAAATGTAGTGTCTAAAATCTTGGAAGCACTAAAAAATAATAATTAAGAAAAATGATTAGAATGCCATCTATGGATATCACTGGCCTAGGTGATTGATCTGCCCCTAGTTTGCTTGTCATTAACGCAATTAATATATTTGACACCAGTATGTGGTGGCACTTGTGCAAGAAGATAATGAAAGGAAAAAAAAGTAAAGAACATCCACCTTAGTCTCCACAGTTAGGTGATAAAGAGAAGAAAGAATAAAATAGTGAAACTGTGAGAACACTAAAGAGAAGCAATACTTCCTGCTTGCAAGCTGTCTTTGAAAATAAACTATTAACTCTAATTTCATAAATCGTTACGTATGCAATTGTGTGCCAGACTCTGTGCTAACTGTTGGACTGTGAGGGTCAATAGAGCCTCCAGCAAGGTGCTCAGAGTCAAATAGGAAATGGACAGATAAACAAGTGAATAGTCCTAAATAGGGCACGAGACATCATGGACCATCTTTAGAAACTACATGTAATTTACAATTTTTATAAGGAATTCTAATACTTAAATGTTTTCAGAAACTTTAAATCATGCCATCTGTCCCAAGAAACAAGAGGAAGTGATTGGAAACATATGTGTGGGCCAGATGAGAGAGAATCTTGAATGTCATACAAAGGCATGGACTTTATCATTAAATTATTCTGTTTTTTATGTAAGGTAGATCATTGTTAGCATTTGAGTGACTCCAGAATATTCATCCATACGTCTGTAGAAGATGGATATTACATAAGATGTGTTCTAACTCAGTTTCTTTTGTTATATTCTAAGTTCCTTTGAGGTAATCCATGTATCTTTCCATACTTTGCTCATTGTGGTTGTTCAGTAAAGGCATCTTTAAACTTAAGTGTTTATTAACACAAATTATTTTGGAGGAAAACACATATTTAATGCAGCCAACTACTTCTGAAGCAGTTGTTTTCAAAATAAGTAGGTATTTGCCATACTCAGACATGTTTTTTTCTCTAAACCAATTGTTGCTGCAGATACAATCTTAATTGCAAGAATAAGCATTCCCTATAATCCTAAAACTACTAGTGAATAACAATTAGTATAAGTAATAAAAATTAATAGTTTGCTATTATTCGTTTCCTTTTCAATGGAATGTTTGGTGGCATGTTTATATATCATCCAGGGATAAAACCACCCTAAATTCTTTTATCCGCTAGAGGCTTTTTAATAAAGAATTCTAATACCTAAATGTTTTCAGACACTTTAAATGATGCAGCTCTCTCCTTTATGATTTGAAAACTCTTATTTTGAATCAGTCATGATTCAAGCCGTTAAAAATCAGGACCAGCTAATCTATTTTAAGTTGAATCCCTTAGGTAATCTGGGATGCTCAAATCTTGACCCAGACACTAGTTTAGCTGTTGGGCCACTTCTTAGATTCCCAGGGAATAAATGCAGCAAATGCACATGATATAGATCCATGATCGATTGATTGATTGATTGATTTAGAGACAGAGTTTCACTCTTTTGCCCAGGTTGAAGTGAAGTGGCGTGATCTTGGCTCACTGCAACCTCTGCTCCCCGGGTTCAAGCAATTCTCCTGCCTCAGCCTCCTGAGTAGCTGGGATAATATAGTCCGGCTATAATATCCTGCGCAGCTGGGAAAAAATAGCCTGGCTAATTTTTGTAGTTTTAGTAGAGACAGGGTTTTGCCATGTTGGCCATGCTGGTCTCTAACTCAGGTGATCCACCTGCCTCAGCCTCCCAAAGTGCTAGGATTACAGGCGAGAGCCATCATGCCTGTCCTTAGACGCATGATCTTCGTACTCACCTGGGTTTCAGCCCTGAATCCCTGGTTGTCTTCTCCTCATCCTATGCTACTGAGCTGTGTTATTCCATGGCTGTGGTACAAGGGTCCATGAGTAGACTAGCCCATGCCTTCATTTCTCTGAAGCCTTCCCTAGTCCCACTCTGCTTTTTAAAAGCAGAGAGAGGTCCTACTGTAGTAGTTACACATGGGAGACCAGAGAGAGAAGAGAAGAGAGCCATATGAAGAAAGCAGTTTTGCATGAGTTATCCTAGTCCTGTGCTATTTATTATTTATTTCCTCCTCTAAAAGCTGTGATAACCCAAGTGGATGTTCTTGACATATAATCTTCTCTTAGAATGAGAGGAGTCTTTGATTAATCCTGAAAGAATGTGACCAGCTCAAACCTAATGAGAATCCATGTCAGAGATGGAAAGGACTTTGGAGCTTGTCTAGACCAGTGGTTCCCAACCTTGATTTTGCCCAGAAGCCCCTGAAGAAAGGAACAGTTCACTCCATCGGTAACATGCAGTGACACTAGTGAAGGGATTCTTCACAGCAGAGCACAGGGAGGGACCTTATAGCATCTTGGCAGGAAAACAGGGGGCTTGTAATTTTAAAAGACCACCTACCACCAATGTGAAACAGGAAATTCTATTATTGCCTGGCACAGAACTGGCTGGGGTGGGAGGGCATTGGTGAATTAATGTTTTTAAACAACCATCTTCATTTAGTTATGAGAAAACTAAGGCTCAGAAAACTTAAGAGATTTTTCTTCTCATCCCCCAGACAGTTAGTGACTGACTCAGCCTCAGACACTGTAAATCTTACCTCCTTAAATAATTTTATTACACTCTACTACATCTTCCTCAAATCCGGATTTTGTATAGAATTTGTCTGTGCCTGGTTAAAAATGAGAAAGAAAGCAAGAAGAAAGGAGGGTAGAAAAACAAGAAAGGATGGAAGGAAGCAGGAAGGGAGGATAAGAAGGGAGGGAGGGAGAGAGGGAAGAAAGGGAGGGAGGGAGGCAGGGAGGGAAGGGAGGGAGGGAGGGAGGAAGGAAGGCAGGCAGGCAGGCAGGCAGGCAGGAAGGAAGGAGCGAGGGAGAGAGGGAAGAGGGGAGGGAGGGAGGGAGAGAGGGAAGAGGGGAGGGAGGGAGGGAGGCAGAGAGGGAGGAAAGGAAGGGAGGGAGGAAAGGAAGGAAGGAGGGAAGGAAGGAAACACAATCACCAAAATACAAGGGAACAAACACAGAGGACATGACCCAGAGTAGGCTGGTAGCAGAATGCAGGTTGCCTAAGGTATTTCAGTGCTGTCATGCAATGACTGGGCCCTGAAAACAAAGACTGGAGGAGCTGGTAGATGAGCAACTCAAAACAGAATGACTTGGGAGAATTTTAATTCCACACTGACTTTGCCGGCAAGAAGAATGGCTTCTATTAGAGCAGGTTGTTATTTGTGGCAATGTGTTTGTTCCCTAGGAATTCTTTCTCCCAAGTGGCAACAACCCAATAGAGGACCAGGAAGACTCTTCACCTGTCAAATCCTGTCCCTTCAGAACTGTTGGAATACCAAGGTCAGAGCTTCCCCCCGCCCCCTTATATTCTTATTTCTGTTCAAATGTAAACAGTACAGAGAAAGCACCCAAGAGAGGTTTTGATAGAAGCTGAATGAAATCAGTGGCTCCTGGCTTGGGGGAGGGGAATTACTAAGACAACTTCCCTCTGAAGGTGGAAATTTTGTGGAGAATTTTGTGGAGCTTGTGCACTGAAGAGGAATGTGACATGTAGGACATTTCTGCTTGACTTTGAACCTGCTCTGAGGGAATTCTCGCCTTGTATTTCCTGCTAAGGTAGAAGATGATTCTTTTTCCGAAAAGTATAGAGAAACTGAAAAATAGTTTAGGTGAAAATACTTGAAACAATTTTTTAAGGGCATGAATAAGACATACTTTCCAAATGAAATGTGTTCTTGAGTTTATGTATTCTAGTCCTATATGAATACATCATTATGATTAACGTTTATTGAGGACTATGTTTTTGTCACTCTGCCAAGTAGCTTATTTGAATTTTGTCCTTTTTTTGTGGGTGTGTTAGGGGATGGCAGGGTCCCCAGACATACACACAGGTATCCCCTTCCTTCTGCTGATGCAAGCATTCGCCTCTCATTTGATGTCCCACCCTGCCTCCATGCCTGGGATCTGGTGTGACTCACTTGTATTCTGAATACAACTACTCTCCTCCCTTCTACTAGCCCTTTCCATTCCTGTCCCCACCCCTCAACCCCAGCTCTCCAAGCTTACCACAGGGAAATACTCATGTCCCAAGCTAGTGCTGATGAATTATCTTCCAATAACATGAATTTTGAGCAGTGGTCCCCAAGGGAATGAAGAACTAAAGCTAAATGGTCTCAACTAGGAAGCTAAAGGGTGGTCTGTGCTTCCTGCTTCTTGAGCCCTCCAAAGCTACCCTCGCACTTGGCCTTCTCAAGGTCTGATTGCTTTCTTTTCTTTTGACCCTCTGAGTCCCTGTAGATTACAATAAATCCCCTTTTTCTGGCATAAATTAGTCAGATCCTATTCTTTTAAAGAGAAGAACAATTTTGCATATGTAATCTTGCAGGATTAGAGAGGTTATATAAAGTCACACAACCACTGAAATTTTTATAGAAATTACCTTTGAAGAGATCATTCTATTGTTCAGAGATGTCTCCAGTTATCTCTGTTTTTTAAAAATGTGGTCACTCTATCCTTTTATTCCTTTAGTTAAACCAACTCCAGTGCCAGAAATGGAAGGATTGCCTTTGGCTGCCTTGAGAAAAATACTCTGATACTCATTTTAAGTGTATACATTGATATCTGGTGTAAAATCCTGATTATCCTTTCTGGTGAACTCTAGAGTGACAAATATATGCTTAAAACAGGATTGTCTGCACTTGAAAGGGTTTTGCCTCACTTCTTCGGTATCCTCAAAACAACATTGCTTCTTTACCACTCTGAAGTTAAACTTCAAGGCTACTCTTCTCATTTCCCCGCATTTTTCTGAATAATATGCTTGGTTTGAAACAGGTCCTTAGGGGAGTGCAGAGGTTGGGTATACATGTTGAAGAACGTGGTTGGCTAATTCTTCCATTTCTGTTACTATGAATTAGCAAATGTATTTCTGATTATGACCCTTAAATCAAAGGTGAATGCTGGAGAAATTAAATATCATTAATAATTCAGCAAGTAGAAAGTATAATTTTATCCTTTATAAAATGGCATGCTGACATTGCTGTATTCAGGAAGGCTCATTAAAACAGGTACAATTAGAGTGTGAATTTAAGGGACTGTTATTATGTCTTTTTACCTTCAGAAAAGATACATGGAATTCTTTCTTTCCCCCTTACAAAGAATGATATTTCTGATAATGGAAATAACAAAGATTCTGATAGAGATATAAAGTAAAACATATAACTTTAGAGGTATTAAGTTCATTTTATGCTGGTTACTTTGTAGAACACTGAAGATGTCCATAAATATATTTCTTTCTTTCTGAGCCAGGTTCTGGCTCTGTCGCCCAGGCTGGAGTACAGTGGCCTAGTTCACTGCAACTTCCACCTCTCCTGGGCTCAAGCAAGCCTTCCACTTTAGCCTCCCAAATACCTGGGACTATGGGTGTATTGCACCATGCCTGGCTAATTTTTTATTTTTTATTTTTTCGTAGAGACGGAGTTTCATCATGTTGCCTAGGCTGGTCTCGAACTCCTGAGCTCATGTGACA
The DNA here is from genome assembly GCF_003255815.1 of Theropithecus gelada. Lineage (NCBI taxonomy): Eukaryota > Metazoa > Chordata > Mammalia > Primates > Cercopithecidae > Theropithecus > Theropithecus gelada. The sequence goes on along the minus strand of NC_037686.1, from coordinate 19,956,308 downwards.
CTCACTTCGGCCTCCCAAAGTGCTGTGAGTCACAGCACCCAGACTATATATATACATATATATATATTTCTAAAAAATCTCTACTTAATGGCAAGTATAGTCAAAAGAAGCTCATAAAACAAATTTGCTGAATAGCCATCCTAATTCCCCTTTGTTTTTTTTTTTTTCTGGTGAATTTTTGGTAAAGGGAACTATGGATTTAACTGAATAAATAAAGTATGGTTGTCCAGTGACTCCTACTCCATTTTTCTTCCACTGGATATATAATCGTTTTCATTCATCCCCCAAAGTCTCTGCTATTAGAAAGACGAGTGAACTGCAGATCAAAGCTTGTTAAAGGCATCTACAGCACAAAGAAAAGGAATAATTTTATTTTTCTGAGAACTATTGTATTGGTTCTAGAGTGAGTTTTATTTCATCATAAATAGAATTTCAATTCTAAGAAAGTTAGGTAAAGGCAAATGACATCGTTGTGTTTAGAAATCTGGAAGCAAATAAAACATCCAAAATATATACTTAGATGTTATTCTCTCCATTTTGATAGAAGATAAACTTGGTAGTAGATTTCTTTATAGCAATTCAGAAATATCTTTTTCCTTTTGTCCCTTTACATTATAAAATATATAAAAAGGGATTCCAAAATACTTTTTTTTGTGGTAAGCTTTATTTTTTAGAGCCATTTTAATTTCACAGCAAAATTGAACAGAAGGCACAGAGTTATCTCATGTACCTCCTTCCCCTGTATATCCACAGACTTCCCCCACTAGCAACATCCCACACTAGAGTGGTACATTTGTTACAATCTATGATCCTGCCTTGACCCGTCATTCTCACCCAAACTCCACAGTCTGAGTCAGGGGTCACTCTTAGAGTTCACAGTATATTTATAGAGTCATTATTTTCTTTTTCTAACCAAAAAGGATGCATTTCTTTGGCTAATCATTTTTAATGAAATAAAATCATGTTTGGTTTAATAAATATTTATTTACTTCTTTGGATGAAAAACAAAGCATGAGAGAACTAAGTGCAAATGCAACGGATTATTTATGATCCTGAAAATGATTAATACTGAGAGTGGCTGCTGGTTGTCCAATACCACCATGTGTCAAGTACCTTCATGGTGCTCTTTCTGCATTATCTCTCTTGATCCTTACCACCACCTTATGAAGATTATGGTCTTATGAGGAATATAAAACTTAAAATGTGAGATGATAAAGCAGTTACTAAAGTCATGTGGTTTATAAGTGATGATGAGGTTAAGAGGCAGGGACTTGACTCCGGACCAGATTGAAGACTAGTTGAAACAGGAGGCCGTGAAAGTACCTTCCCATAAGACATTTCTACCAGGGCTATGTCAGTTCTCCACTGCCTTGGCAAAGTCCAGAGGTTACTGCCCTTTACTATGACAGCTGCCCAGAAGTACACTCTTTTTCTAGAAAATTCTGAATAACCTGCCCCTTCATTTGCATGCACTTAAAAGTAAGTATAAATACGACTGCAGACCTGCCTCTGAGCTGCTGCTGCTCTGGGCACGCTGCCTATGGGCAGCCCAGCTCTGTAAGGAGTGGTACCGCTGCTGCTGTACCCTGCCACTTCTGTCAAAGTTGCTGTCGAACACCACTGACTCACCCTTGAATTCTTTCCGGGGTGAAGCCAAGAACCATCTAGGTGATGCCCTAGTTTGGGGACTTGCCTGTCCTGCAACAAGAGGGCTGCATTTGAATCTGACTCTAGAGCCTGTTCTCTTAACTGCTAGACTATAGACTAGTTTGTGTTGGGCAGCATTTGCTTTATTTTTTCCAGTTTATTCTCCATCCTTGATAATTCTCTTCATTTCCCAGACACAGACTATAATAGATGGCCTAACATAGTGTCAGCTAATATTCATTAAGTTTACTGTGCTCCTAGCATTGTTTCAAAGGGTTTTATTATTCTTATTTAACAGATGGAGAACAAAGAGGTTACATAATATGGCTAAGGAGAAAAATGAGAAGGAAGCTGTTATGGGCTAAATTGTGTTCCCTCAAAATCTGTATGTTGAAGTCCTACCCTCAATACCTCAGAATGTGATTGTATTTGAAGATTAGCCTAGCCAGGTACAGTGGCTCATGCTTGTAATTCCAGCACTTTGGGAAGGAAGCCAAGGTGAGAGGATCACTTGAGGCCAAGAGTTTGAGACCAGGCAACACAGACAGATCCTATCTCTACACACTTTTTGTTTTAAATTAGCAGGGCATGGTAGTGTGTAGCCTGTATTCTTGGCTACTCAGGAGGCTGAGGCAGGAGGGTCTCTCGAGCCCAGGAGTTTGAGGCCACAGTAAGCCATGATCGTACCACTGCACTCCAGCCTGGGTGACAGAGCAAAACCTTGTCTCTAAAATAAATAGATAAATAAATAAAGATAAGGTCTTTGAAGAGGTAGCTAAGTTACAATGAGGTCATTAGAGTGGGCCGTAATCCAATTTGATGGATGTTCTTCAAAGAAGAGGAAATCTGAACACAGAAACAGACAGAGGGAAGACCATGTCAAAACATGGAGAAGGTTACCATCTACAAGCCAAGGAGAGAGGCCTCAGAAGAAACCAACCAGCTGTATTGCTGACTTATAGCCTCCATAGTTGTGAGAAAATACATTTCTGTTGTGTAAGCCACCCAGTTTTTGGTATTTTGTTATGGTAGCCCTAGCAAATGAGTACAGAAGCTGATAAAAAGACACTTGCAAGAATAGGGGGCTTGGGTGACCTGTGGAATAAGCTTATTCCATAGTCCCTGTGACTAGTGTTAATTGGACCTTATATCTAAATGCCATAAGCTGAATTGTTATTATCCCCAGATATGTTACATCTTCTGTGTTCCAAGTTCTTAAGACCCCCAGTGGATGCCTAAAACCATGGATACCAAACCCTATGTATATTATGTTTTTTCCTATACATACATACCTATGCTGAAGTTTAATTTATAAATTAGGCACAGTAAGAGATTAACCACAATAACTAAAAATAAAATGAAATAATTACAATATACTGTAATATAAGTGAGTGAATTGAATGTGGCCTCTCTCTCTTAAAATATTTTATTTTACTGAATGCACGTTTCTTCTTGTGAGATGATAAAATGCCTGTGTACTGAGGTGAATGACATAGCATAACATGACACAGGCATCATGACACAGTGTTATGCTACTGTGGACCTTTTGATAATATCTCAGGAAGAGCATCTGCTTCAGGTGATCTTGGATCATGTAGCCATGACATTTTCCATGGTTGGATGTTAGGAGAAGAGGGTGTCCACGGTTGGGGTGACTTGAACGCAAGCACTGCACACCACAACAGTGGATCTGTTAACCAAGATGGCTACTATGTGAGTAACAGGTGGACACACCCAGCATGTAGATGCTGGGAGAAGAAATGATTCATGTCCATGGACATGTGGAGAAAGGGGGACTACTGTAAACATCAAAATCTAGGGCATTTCTTATTTCTGTTGACCAGTAAGGACTACCAAGTGTTTTAAATTTGAGAATGGCTATAAGGTAAAAAAAATTAATGGATTTGTAACAATTTGATTACCAACTAAAGGCAGAAAAAAACACATAAATACAGAATAATCAATGAGAATCAAATGCCAAAAGGAAGAATTTAAAGAATGGGAAATGCTTAAATGAGAAGACATGAGATGAAACCTGTGTTTATGATCATGTGTTCCAAAAACGGTGAGTGCTTTTGTAGACTAAATTGAACTCTGAGAAAACTCTCTTCCTTTCTTCCCCAGTAAAGATTCTTTGTTTCAATGCATGATCACTAACATTTATCACAACTGGATTTTTAAGGGGACTTTCAGGTTACTTTAAAACTTTGTTTCATGGTTCTTCATGTCTTTGGTGGGAAGTAAGATAATTAACTTTTATCTGCCTTTTCCTTGTGCAGTCTTTAAAAGAGCAGAATATTTCACCGGTGACATTTTCCATTTAGCCATCATCACCTCAGAGTAGAGAATTCCAGAGTTTCACAAAACTCTAGTTCTATAGGCTATTAATAGAAATTGCATCTACTTACTTATGACCTACTTTTGAGAGAAATATGTGCTGTATAATTACTAGCATCATAGCAATACAAGTTCATTTTTTCTTTAAATGTCCAAAATTATGAAATAAAATGTTTTGTAACTTTATAAATCTAGACTGAAACTTAAAGTCAACTGATTGTAAGAATCTGAGAGACTAATCAATTAACTATAAAGTTTCAAGTTTCTGAATTGAGATTTAATTTGTAACCAGTAAGTAATGATGATGATGATGATGATGATGATGATAAAAATGATAAGTACTTGAGCATTTGTTGAATGATCACTAGATTTCAGACCATGAACTAACCACTTGTTAGAGGCTTTATATATTAATGTATATTGAGAAGCTTCAGTAGTATAATGTAGTGTGCACCCTTTTAAAAAATTATTTTATCATAGCGACCCCCCTTGTCATGACGATCTGGTAGGACTATTATTGATGGAGGACAATTTGGGGAATGGTGTCTTAAGTTCACACTTAGCCTTACAATTAACATCAGCTTTAAGCTGACTATTTATCATTATAGAATTAACTCTTTCTGTAGACCGTTGAGGACCCTGAGTCAGCTTGTTCTATTCTCTCTCCAGTATTTAGAAATACTCATACAAATGTATGAGTTAGCCATGTTTGCAGAACAAGCCCACTAAACTTTAGTTGGCTTAAAATAGTAACAACCACTATTTAGCTCACAAGCCTGCAAGCTAATGACTTAGGCTGGACTCAGCTGTGTGAGTTTTCTGGTCTTTGCTGGGCTGACTCTACGGTTTTATTCAAATGCGGCTGTGTAGAGGATATGTGCTCTCACATGTCTGGAAACTCAGCTAGGGCAACTGATTTCTCTTCCATGTGGTCTTTTACCCTCCAGGAACCTAACCTGGGCTTGTTCACGTGGTGGTTACAGGTTTCCAAGAGATAACATGGAAGCATAGACTCTTGAGACCTAGGATTACAACTGGCATGCTGTCACATTGTGTTAGGCAGAGCAAGTCACAAGTACAGTCCAGCTGATGCAGTTTTAGTTTTAGGTTGATATTTTAACCTTCTTTATAGTATATTCTTGCCAGGCATAAATATTATTAAATAGTAACTTTTATCAATTGCTTATTTGTAGATTCTGGGTTTAGTGTCTTGCTTAGACTTGATTATCTGATTATCCCTCAAAAATTAAAAAATATATATAACATTCAAAACCTTAGAGAAAATACAGGGATTTTAAAAACCGACCTCAATATGGAAGAGGATTCCTAAGCTGAAAAGTTATGGAAGAAATCACAAAACAAAACAAAACAAAACAAAAAAACCAGACCCAACAGATCTGCCCCATTTAAAACTAAAGCATGTGTCACTCTCAGCTGATTAAATTGCCTTTTATTTTGCTGAGAAAACAGAAGCAATCAGAAGACTTACAAGTATCTACCATGTTCTCCTCGTCTGTTAGCATTTATTTTCACATCTTCTTTCTCCACTTATGTTACTGTCAATAAACTGTTCATGCTCCTTTCTAAAGCCAAATATCTATTTTACAGTAGACCCTAGGGTCTCTCTCCAACTCGGTACGTTGCTCCATTATTATTCTATTTTGAATCTTTTTTTATTCTCTCTAGATCTTCCTCATCAACAGAAAAATATGCTATGTTACTCCGATCTAAAATCCTTCTCTCAAGTCACTTCTTCTCTACCTACCACTGTTTCCCTTTCCAACGAAACTCTTCCCTAGTGTTTTTAGCGGTTGTCTCCAAATTGTTTCCTCCTATTTTCCTTCACATTTGTTCTAAGAGGCTCTCATTCCAAACTTCTCTTGTCAAAGTCACTGAAGACTTCCATGTTGTCATAATCACATCACACCTGAATGTCAGTCTCCCTCTTATCCAATCTCTCACCAGTATTTGACCCTGGTGATTATTCTCTACTCTCTTGCAATATTTCTTTCTTTGTATTTCAGAAGTCTCCTATCTTTCCTCCTCCTGAATGGCTACTTCTCATTTTTCTGCTGGTTGAAGTTCCCCAGAGCTCAGCCTTTGTTTATCTTTTCTTTTTATATCTATGATTACTCCATTAGTAATCTCACCTAATTTCCTGGCTTTATATACTACCCATTTGCTGATAGTTCTCACATGAGTATCTCTAGCTCTGCCTTCTCTCCTAGAGTCACTTTTTTCCAAATGACTACTAGTCATCTTCATGGATGTCTAATAAGACACAAATTCGACACATCTAAAACTCAGCTCCTCATGTTTCTCTCCCTGAATCTGTTCCTCCTGAATTCATTCTCATCTATGTTAGTGACAACTCCATCCTTCTAGTTGCAGGTTAAAAACTCTAGAGTTTTATGTTCATTGCAGCACTATTCACAATAGCAAAGACATAGAATCAACCTAAATACCCACCAATGGTAGACTGGAAAAGGAAAATGTGGTACATATATACCATAGGAGACTATGCAGTCAAAAAAAAAAAAAAAAAAAAGGAATAAGATCATGTCATGTCCTCTGCAGGAACATGGATGGCTCTGGAGACCATTATCTTTATCAAACTAATTCAGGAACAGAAAATCAAATACCGCATGTTCTCATTTATAAGTGGGAGCCAAATGATGAGAACACATGGACACATAGAGGGGAAAAACACACACTGGGGCCTATCAGAGGATTGGCGGGGTGGGAGGAGGAGGAAGAGGATCAGGAAAAGTAACAAATGGGTACTAGGTTTAATACCTGGGTGATGAAATAATCTGTACAACAACCTCCCACCACACAAGTTTACCCATATTACAAACCAGCACGTTATCCCTGAACTTAAACATAAAAAAATCCAGAGTGGGCATTGCTTCATATTCACCTTCCAAACCTTGCTTTGAGTAACTTCTGTCACTTGTTTCTCAGTGTATATAGAGGTTGTGATTATTCTAGATTACTATCACCCTGTTCAAGCTTTTGTTTAGATTATTGCAATAGCTTCCACCTGTTCCCAATCCAGCACCCAGAATGAGCTTGTAAGTCAGATCATAGCACTTACCTATGTAAAATTCTCCAGTGGTCCATTTCTCACTCAAAGTGAATGGCAAAAAATGTACACTAGGCCCTTTGTGTTCTGGGGCCCATAACTCTTCAATGAAATCCCAACCTCAATTTATTTCAGCCATGCTAGCATTTTTCCTGTTCCTTAAGTTTGGGTGGCATCTAACCTGTAGGCTTTTGTACTCACTATTTCTTCTGCCTGGTTCGCCTCCAACCTCCTTCAAGTGTTTGCTCAAATGTCATCCTCCCTGATAGTACTGCTGAAAATCGCAACCTCCATCCCTAGCATCTTTTATTTCTCTTTGCTGTTATCACTTTTATCCATAGCATTCATCACTTCCTAATATATCAATTTTTAAAATTGTCTTTCCTCTGAACTAAAATTAAAACTTCCTGAAGGCCAGGATTTTTTACTATTTTGTTCAAGTTTTACAAAGTCCAGAGTTTTGACTTTTTGTTCATTTCTAGACTATCAGGGCTAAGAATAGTGTGAAGTCCATAGCAAGCTTTCAGTTGCTAGAGTCATTTGCTCCATAACAACATTTTAGTCAACAACAGACCACATACACAATGGTGGCCCTTTAAGGTTATAATACGATATTTTTACTCGACCTTTTCTATGTTTAGATATGTTCAGTTAGAAAAATACGTACCGTTGTTCTAAAATTGTCTACACTATTCAGTACAGTCATATACCATGACAGGTTTGCAGCACAGGAGTAATAGGCTATACCCAATAGCCTAGGTGTGTAGTTGGCTAGACCATTCAGGTGTGTGTAAGTATACTCTGTTGATGTTCACACAAAGACAAAGTCATCTAATGAAGCATTGCCCAGAATATGTTCTCATTGCATGACTGTATTGCACGAACTAATGTCAAAAAGCACTCTGAATAAAATTAAAGTAGGAATAAAAATTGAGATATTTCAAAAATTATCACTTAATATGTTTCATATCTTGTGTGTTTATAGATTAATATGAAAAAAACTAACATCCCCTATTGAAAAATAAGCAAATTGAATATAAAAATAGTTTGCAAAAAGAAGGTACATGTACAAAACTGTGCAATCTCATTAGTATTAAAAATACACATTAAAATAATAAAATTTTATAATTTTTCAAGAAACAGAGAGAAAAATTTTAATATTAAATTATGTTAATTTTTAGTGAAACAGACAGTTTTAAGCACTATTGATGGGAGTACTAATGGTCTGGAAAACAATTTTGTAATAATGTAAAAATGCTTTTGTGATATATAAATGTTTTAACCCCTAAGGTCTACTTTTAGAGATTTCTTTTAATAATTAGAGAGACCTAGCAATGTATGAAAAGAAAAAAAATCTTAAAAGTCACCTAAGTATTTACAATGAAAAAAAGGGTTAAAAAAACATAACTTGGCTGGGCACAGTGGCTCACACCTGTAATCCTAGCACTTTGGGAGGCCAAGGCGGGCATATCATGAGGTCAGGAGTTCAAGACCTGCCTGGCCAAGATGGTGAAATCCCGTCTCTACTAAAAATACAAAAAATTAGTCGGGCGTGGTGGTGGGCGCCTGCAATTTCAGCTACTTGGGAGGCTGAGGCAGAGAATTGCTTGAACCTGGGAGGTGGAAGTTGCAATGAGCTGACATTGCACCATTGCACTCCAGCCTGGGCAACAGAGTGAGACTCTGTCTCAAAACAAAAAAACAAAAAAACCCAAAACAACAACAACAAAAAAACTATATAATTAAACGTTATATAGCTTTTAAAAGCATGTTTTATAAAAATAGTTCAGGAAATAAGATAAAGTTTTTATAGATATGACCTTGACTTTGAATTGGTGTATAAACCCAAACCAAAACTTAACTCTTACCCAAAAACTGAATATATAACATCATCACAGTTTTTCAAGAATTAAAATGCATATATGCAGATACAAAAATGGAAGGAAATGCAATAGTATTTTAACAGTGGTTTGTTGTACTGTTGTAGCTCCATAGGTAAATATCATTTATTTCCTAGGCATTTACTAATTCTCTAAATATAAAAATGAACATATATTTTGATAGTCAAAACTAACACAACTTAAATAATTTAAAAAACTAATTTGAATAAAAATGATGACTGTTCTTTGTCCATTTTCCCTTCAACTGTAGATGGTCTTCTACCTTCCTGGGGAGTATCTGCTTACAACATGCTTTTGTACATTGATGTACTGATCGTACTAAGTGGAATTTAAATTCCCCTCAGTGGGTAGAACAGGTATCTTGTGAAACCAAAGCTGCCAGTATCTACATCTACTTTTTAATTAAGTACAGTGATTCCTATCCAGTACCAGCTGTTATCATGTTTCTTCAATTATGTGCCTTGATAAATAGCTTAGGAATGCTATATAAAACACATAATCATGCAAGCCTCTTTTCACTTTTTAAATAAGCTTTGAAAATAAAATCCCTTTGAATTTCCACTTTCTTGAAAAGCTGTGATTGGATGTTTGTTGAGAATAAATTGCATTCTCCTACTCCCGCACCGACAACACCCATCACATTTTTTCTTCCAAAACAGGTTTTTGTTTTCGTTTGTTTTTTTGAGACAGAGTCTCACTCTGTCACCCAGGCTGGAGTGCAGTGGCATGATCTCAGCTCATTGCAACCTCTGCCTCCTGGGTTCAAGCAATCCCCCTGCCTCAGCCTCCCAAGTAGCTGGGACTATAGGTGTGCACCATCACACCTGGCCAATTTTTGTATTTTCGGTAGAGACAGGATTTCACTATGTTGGCCAGGCTGGTCTTGAACTCCTTACCTCAAGTGATCCGCCCACCTCAGCCTCGGCCTCCCAAAGTGCTGGGATTACAGGCGTGAGCCACACGCCAGGTCCCAAAACACCTTTTTAATATCATATTAAAACACTTTCCAAGTATTAACAAAGACACTTGAAGAAAGCACAATCATTATTACTCCATTTTATAGCTGAAAAACCATCTCTCAATGAGAGTTGCTCATTCTTGGACTTCTGAATACCTTGATCTATTCCATACCTGATTTATAGGCTTGGACTCCTGCTATGATCCACTTCCAATCTGAAGTTGCCAATCTCTTTTCTGAGAAAGAAATTTTGAAATATTTAAAAGGAATATAAAGAAATCTTGAATTTTCTGAAGGTTATGTATGCAATGAGGGGAGTGGGAATGTTCAACCAAGATATTCTGATCTGTGCAATATGTTTCTCGTAACTGTTAAGTGGACTCGCATGTAGTTGAATGATATCCACTACAGTTGCATGCCATTACTTTTAAAAGAATATTTGTGTGAGCTGAGGAAGATAAAGGAAAATGGTGGTAAAATTTCACTTTAAAGTCACCATAAGACCTAATCAATCAGTCCGTTCAGCTCATGTTGATTGAGCAACTATTAAATATATATTTAAAACTTCCCAACATGGAAACAAACATTTTCTGTTTGTAGAACCTGAATATATTTATGATACAATATATTGGCAGATAAAGAGCTTCACGTTTGAAATTTTGGTGTGAAACTTCAAATTTTGGAAGGTTGCTTCAGTCCTATAGAGGTGTTGTAGAGCTAGGTAAGAGAGGAAACTTCGTAAGAGAGGGAACTTCTTGAGAGCAGGGATGGTGCTTATTTCACCTGTGTATCTTAGTCATGTATTGTCTGGGACAAATTCGGCTTAAAAGAACGCTTGTAAGGTAAAAAGCAAAGGGACATTTTCTGGTTTACTAGACCTTGTCTCTCATGATATAAAGGGAATTAATATGTTTATATTTTACCCCTGCCCACAAATGTAGGCAAATGGTTTGCTAGCTAGACACATAGAGAAGTTTCTGTTACTCATCAAAGGTTTTTTTCATGCCTACCATGTAGTCAAGCATTTTATTTTTGCAAACAATGCCAATATCCATCACTTTAAGTATGAGCATGGCAAGTTTTAAAATCTGTCAGGTGAATAAGAATATTTTACTTTTAGGGGTAAAAACCAGAAAGGTAAAGGAACAGAGAAAATATAATCCTTTCTTGGCATTCATTCATTCATACATTCATTCATTCATTCATTCATGTCTTGAGTGCCCAGTCTATGAGCAGAACTCTCTGATTGCTGAGGATATAATGATGAGAAGATAGAATATGGTCTCTTGCAGTTGAGGCTTAGAAGTTAGGGGGGAAGAAGACATTATTCAAATAAGTACACAAATATATAAACTGGTGATAAGCACAAGGAAAGGTAGAGGATGTTGACTGAAAGTAGTATAGTAGATCTGACATATTCTGAAGGGATGGGAAAGGCTTCCTTGAGCTGAGATTGGAAGGGTAAGCAGAGTTAACTCAGTGAGGGGTTGTAGGAGGGTAAACATTCTGGCAAAGGATGAGTAGCAGCAGCAAAATCCATGATATTGGGTGGGTTGTCAAGTAGGGAGGATACCTAATGATCACTAGAGAAAATGAAAGGTCAGTATGAGCAAAGCACCAAGAACAGTGAGGGCAGGATGAGACAAAGGGAGAGACAGGTGGAAGTGAGACCAGGCAATAACTCGGAAGCCACACTAACAGGAGGTCACAGAGGTGTTTTAAGAGGAAATAGGTAGGGAAGGGTAGAAAGTAGAGGTTATGGTGAGGAAAGTGTGATCCAAATTGTGTTCTGAAAGTATCACTGTGGCTCCAGTATGAGAACGGATTGAAGTGGGTACAGTTTATGTGAGGCGGTGAGTTAGGAGGTTGTTTAATACATGCTGCTTGGAATTGGGTGATGGTAAACATAGGATGGATCCACTTGAGGGCCACTGGAGAGTTAAAATTTGGATCTTCTAAATAAAAATTTAGAAATTTATGTAAGCAATGAAGTTCTGGGAGAGAGAATGTCATGTCGAGGTAACCAACTGTAGCAATTTGCTTATACAATGAAGTAACTCTTGTCATCCCTTGGAGAGATTGATTATTAGGAAAGAAACTCAACTACCTATAAAATGTGACAAATTCAATAAGACACTGGAGCCAGATGGGCTTTCAGCTTAATTTTGACAAAGTTATGCCTGACATGCATAGTTTTTTTTCTTAGAGTTTTTAATGATACTTTGAAATCTGGAGAGTTGCCAGAATCAATAAGAAAGGCCATGGTGAAGCTTCCCAAGAAGCTAAGCCAAGTTGAGTTTTAAGTCATGCATATTGCCTGAGTTACTTTATTTCAGCTTAACTACCAAGGATAGCATCCTTACATGAAATGATTCCTGAAATCATGGTACTCAGAGAGGTAAAGTTTCCTCCAAAGAACAGCACTCCTCATCATGTTGATTGTTTGGTTAAGGGTTAGTCATTACCCACCCCTATACTATTTAATTTCAGTGATGGTCAGGAGGATGTTGACTGAATAAAATGGATTATGGTTAGATTGTATGTTTGAAAGTTTGTATGAACTTAGCTTATAGAAAGACCACTGAGAAGAAGAATAACAGAAATAATAAACCTTTTTTTCTTTGATATGTTTTCACTTTAAAACTTCTCCCATAACTCTCTCAGCTACAGTGTAAACTGGTGGAAATTTCTCCATTCCCCTTCCAGCTAGTGCTGTCCTTTGAGCAATCTCACACCCTTTCATTCACCCGTGCCCACTAATTTTTCTCAGGGTCACAAAATTAATCTGAAGAAGAATAAACGAACATTAGCAATACAAAAGGAGTAAGGAATAGTTCTGTGCACGTTTGGAAGCAAAAGAGCATGAAGTGCGTATGGAATGCAAACGAAGCCTGGGAAACACCTGGTGCTTTGCTCCCAGGAAAGGGTGATAACATGCTGGGAACCGAGACCCACTCCCAAGAAGAGGAGCAGAGAGCCATCTGGTCTCTGCAGGTGCACCTGGAAGACTTTTCTGCTGCCAACATTATGTTAAGAGCATCATGAAACAGAACTATGACTATCCGAAAGAAAAGTTGTGGTCACTCACCATGTACATTAAAAATAATACTGTAATTCCTAGAGACTTTTCTTGATAGAGAAAAATAATAAAGTGATCATTTGAAAACGAATACTAAAGTTTTCTTTCCTGCCATAGAGATTGGCACTGACAGTATTTCTTTAGAAACACCAAACTGCTAATTTTTCTAGTGACAGTATACATAGACATCATTTTGTGACTATGATTTTTATATATCCCATCAATAATGAATAAGCTAACATATGTAGTTTTTCATTCTAATTATATGTTAATTTAAAAGCCTCTATAAAATTTAGAGGTCTTTACTGCATTAAAAATGATTGGCTGATTATTGCAAGATCACAGATTGTATTTGCATTTTTTAGTCCAATGCCTTCCCGCCCCCCATTAGAATCCTCCTTTGAGCATTCTCACAGTTCCTACTGAAGATCACAGACTTCAGGAATTAAATATATATCATGAATGTGGTAAAAGACTACTTCATCTATAGATGTAGTCGTTTTCAAGGGTTAAGAGAATAGCACAAAATAGTTGACCTGAATTTATATGGTCTGGGCTACTATTTACAATGATTTTTTCATTCTCAGTTGACCATCCTTCTTACGCTACCTTGACTAAAACAAATTTGGCATATTTACTCATAGAAATAAGTCCCTTCAAAAACCAAACAAAAGGAAAGTAGAAAATTGACAAAGTTTTTAATGCCACCACTTGATTACCAGGGTGCCCGCACCCCAATTTATGGGAAATTCTGGATACAGAGACATGTGACCCAGTATTTGCTTAATGCCTTTATAGATACCTAAGTAAATCACAGTGAAATCTAATAAAAAAAGACCTACATTTTTAAGACATCAGCTTAGACATCTAAAATTTATTGGTCAAGGTAAGGATTTTAGATCAAGAAGAAATCTTAAAAACCCTAGAATTATGGGCTACTATCTTCTATATGAATAATGCATGTGGAATCTCTATTTTAGGGACTTGTCTTTATTACAATATATTTTTAGAAAATACAATGTTTACTAATAAATTTGGTTTTCGAAGATTCTGGAATTCTGAAGTGTAATATATAATTTCTAGAGTGATAGAAATTCTTATGAACAATTTCCATAACATACAACTGCTTTGAACACGTTTCCTTTAATTCAGTTTTTTTCCAAGGAGAGTTTATTTGAGGGTCTTTCACTCAGGCACTGTGCTAGTAACTAAAGACAAACCAAAACAAAGCAAAACCCCACAAAACACAGAGGCACATTATATTCCCTTACAAAGCCTACTCTAGAAAAAGTAATCAGTGTTGCCAAAAACTCGGAAATAAAATTAGGTAAGGAAGACCGTTCTTATTATCTACATATTTTGAAAGAATAGCAGTTTGGTGTTCATAAAAGAAATAAGAAAAGTCCCACTCTGTATAACCATCAAGAAAAATACAGTTTCCAAATGATAGTTTTATAAATTTTCCTTTTTTGTTTTAGGCCTTTTCTAGGTTAGTTTTAATAGAAAAATAGATGTTAGTGAAACAGAGTAAAATATAAATATCGGAACTGTTTTTATACCTCTGGACAAGCATGTGAGGTTGGTTGTATTATCCTCATTTCACTCATGAAAAATCTGAGGTTCGGAGTGTTAATAACTCATCCAAGACATTATACAACTGGGATACAGAGGACTTGCATTTGAATATAGATTTGACTACCATCAGCAACCCTGTCTTTTTCACTACAATACGCTGTCTCACCATTTTACTATAGAGCCACAGAAAACCATTCATTTAATGAAACTGCAATTACAATTGTCAGAGACTGAACTGAATTCGAGAACAAAACTGCAGTATACCATGTCATATGAACTCTACTGTCCTAACAGAAACTTCTCACCCTTCTTGACATGTCACACAGCCGAAGAGCAACGACACTGAGGGACTACAGAAGGCACGACTTTATTTAAAACTGACTCAGGGTAAGAGATAGGTCATATGATTTTCCTTAATTGTTCTTAAATAACAACAAAAATAATTGCTAATATTTTGATAATTTTTAATGTATTGGCATAAAGTTATTCATGCTATCCTCTTATTTTTTTAACATTTTCAAAAATGTTTTATTGTAAAATAATTTCATAATTATAGGAAGGCTGTAAGAATAATACAGAGAACTCCCATAGACCCCTCATTCAGATTCATATGAATATATTCAATATTCTACCTGTATATACTTTATATGTATATATATTTATTATTATTATTATTTATTTTTTGAGACAGAGTCTCATTCTGTCACCCAGACTGGAGGGCAGTGGCACAGTCTCCGCTCACTGCAACCTCCACCTCCCGGGTTCACGCGATTCTCCTGCCTCAGCCTCCAGAGTAGATGGGATTACAGGTATACACCACCATGCCAGCTAATTTTTTTGTATTTTTTTTTTTTTTTTAAGTAGAGATGGGGTTTCACTATGTTGGCCGGACTGGTCTTGAACTCCTGGCCTTGTGCTCCACTCATCTTGGCCTCCCAAAGTGCTGGGATTACAGGTATGAGCCACTGCGCCTGGCCTATTTATTATTTTTACTTCATTTTTTATATATTTAGTTATTTTATGCATACATACAAACATATATTTATTTTGTATATACACACATCATATATACTTATGTATACATGTAAATGATTCAGAAAAAATACACACACATAAGCATGTATACATATGTTTTTTCTAATTCACTTGGGTAAAAGTTGCATCTATCATAATCAATTGCTCTGAAATGCTTCAAGATGTATTTCCTAAGAACAGACATTCCTTTACATAACCATTATTTGATTATCAAATGTGGGAAACTAAGCATTGATACACTTATATGCTATTATTTAAAATGCAATTCATCCTCAAATTTTATTAATTGTTTCAACAATATTCTTTATAATAATTTTCCACGATCCTGGGTTGAATCACCAATCATGTATAAAATGTGGTTGTCATGTCTCTTAGGTCTTTTTATTTTTATTTACTTATTTCAATAGGTTTTGGGGAAGAGGTTGTGTTTGGTTACATGAATAGTTCATTAGTGATGATTTCTGAGATTTTGGTACACCCATCACCCGAGCAGTGTACACTGTTTCTAATGTGTAGTCTTTTATCCCTCACTCCCTCCCACCCTTTCCCCAAATCCCCGAAGTCCATTTTATCATTCTTATGCCTTTCCGTCCTCATAGCTTAGCTCCCACTCCTATGATATTTTTAATGAAGGTACAACAGGTTCTGTAATGAGGACTCCCTTTCCATTTCTGATGTTGGACCCCTCTCTTCTTTCTTGATTGATTTTGCAAACTTTTTATTATCCTGATTCTCCATGTTGCATTTTGTTTTTCTGTTTCACAACTTTCTCCTCTTATTGTTTATTTCTTTCATTTCATTTTCTTTAGGATTAACAAGGAGAGTTTAATTTTTAAACATGTGAGTTTAATTTTCTTACTGCATAAAATGAATGCTTAATTAATTTTCAACCATTTTTTTCTAATTAATGTATAAGGAACTACAAATTTGCCTGTAAATATGACTTTTGCTGCATTCCCGAAGTCTGCTGAAGACCTAAAGCCAGTGGAACTCTCATACATTAATAATGGAAAACTAGCATTTTCTATCAAAATTGAATGGATGTATTCTTCACAAATCAGCGCTTCCAATCCTAGGTACATACACAGCAGAAATATATACATATGTGCAAAAATACATGCACAATAATACATATTTCACTTTTGGAATTATTTTTAATAGTCATAAATAGAAAACAATCTGTCAATTGTAGAATAGAAAAATGAATGATAAATTCTGCAATAGAATACTACATAAAGTCAGAATAAATTAATGCTAAATGCGACAATGTAAGTAAATTATATAAATGTTGAATGAAAAATGTAGACAAAAAGGATATATAATATCAATCTATATAAAATTCAAAAACATACAAAATTAATCTCTAATATTATTTAAAAATCACTATCTTTGCCTCATGTGCCAAGGTAATCATTATCATGTCTTCTATTTATTTATTTTTTTTTAAATTATAGATACAGGGGGTGCATATGCAGGTTTGTTACATGGGTATATTGGGTAACGCTGGGGTTTGAGATTCTAGTGAACCCATCACTCAAATAGTGAACATAGTACCCAATAAGTAGTTTTTCAACGCTTCCCCTTCTTCCTGCCTCCCCCTCTTTTGGAGTCCCCGGTGTCTATTGCTTCCATCTTTACGTCCATATGTACCCATTGTTTAGCTCCCACTTATAAGTGAGAATATGCAGTATTGGATTTTATGTTCCTGCTCTTAATTCACTTAGATAATGGCCTCTAGCTTCATCCATGTTACTGTAAAGGTCATGATTTCATTCTTTTTTATGGTGGTATGTATTCCATGGTATATGAGTACCACATTAAAAAAAAATCCAATCCACCATTGATGGACACAGGTTGATTCCATGGCTTTGCTATGGAATAGTGTATAGTGATGTAATAATCATACAAGTGTAGGTGTCTTTTTGATAGTTTCTTTTTTTTTTTGGTAGATACCCAGCAGTGACATTACTGAGTCAAATGGTGGTTCTATTTTTAGTTCTTTGAGAAATCTTCCTACTGTTTTCCATAGGGGTTGAACAAATTTACATTCCCACCAATGGTGGATAAGTATTCCCTTTACTCTACATTCTCACCAACATCTGTTATTTTTTGACTTTTTAATAATAGCCACTCTGATTGGTATGAGTTGGTGTCTCATTGCAGTTTTAATTTACGTTTTTCTGATGATTAGTGATGTGGAGCATTTTTTCATATTGTTTTGACTGCTTGTATATCTTCTTTTGAGAAGTGTCTCTTCATGTACTATGCTCACTTTTTAATGTTTTTTTTTTTTCTCATTGATTTAAGCTTCTTATGGATTCTGGATATTAGTCTTTCGGTTGGAGTCATAGTTTGCAAATATTTTCTCCCATTCTGTAGGTTGCCTGTTTACTCTTTAATTTCTTTTAAACAAGAAACTTATTGAAATAACAAGATGGTTGACTTGAAGATAAAACTAAGATTCATTTAGTTTAATTCATCCTTATTTAAAGATTAATTACATGTTCAAAAAAGTTCATAATTTATTTTGCTAAATGCTTTTGTGCATTCATGTAATACTTAAGTTAAAAATGTAAATTAATGAACTCTTGGTTACCTAGAAAATAACAGAGTAGGACTGCTAAGGCCTTTTTAAATAAAAATTTGATGCTTCTCTACATATTTATTAAATTCTGAAAAGCATTATTTTTTCATCATTTCATAAACAAATGTGACAATTGGGTAGGATTTTTCACCATTATATTTTAATTTTTAATGAGTACCTGGAAAATTATTTTTCTGGAGCTTTAGGTGGGCTAATTAAAAAATAAATTTACCCACATTCGGAATTTACTGCATTATATATTAATATGTCATTTATTTTCTTTCCACTTTTAGCTCACCCATCTTCAACATTCATAGGCTTTCATGCTAAACATACTAAATGTAACTCTACATAGTCCCTTTCAAAGAAGGCGTGACAGGCAGTGTTCACATAATTATACTTCCTTGTTTAGGAGGGGAAGACAATCCCATCATCCCCTTTCCTATACTTTGACTCTTCTCGTCACTACAGGATTTATTTACCAATCTGTTCAGCTCTACTCCAAATGAGCAATATCTGTAGATTTAAAAGTTGGCCCCCAATTTTTCATGACCACAAATTGACACTTTCATGACACTTTAAAGGTATGACTCGGTAATAACCATCCCCAGACCAGGAGTCACCAAGGACAACTTGAGGAATTTTCTCTGGGAAGGAACAGAGCCTATCTATCAGGTGTGTGCTGAGGAGGGCACCAGGGCCTTGTGCGTGCAGAGAAACCAGAGCGTGCAGGTTAAGAATGAGTGTAGGACCCATGGCCATAATGAAATGTTTCAGTACTTCATTTTTCATCCAAAAATAAAATGAATATCCAATTCTTGCTGGGTCACTGTAACTGTTGTATCTGATTGAGTAAAAGCTACTTCCCAAAGTTAAAAAAAGTGAACATTTCAAACACTGGTTTTGTACATCATTTCCTTCCTTAAATCTTTTTTGCTGTAGACTCTGAACAAAATGAATATATGTTGGAGATGTGGAGTCTTTGGCTCAGCCTATATAAGGAAGCCTTATTTTTCTTGTTGAGGGACTTACATACACTACCAAATTCCATTTAAAAATAAATCCTTGGGCTGGGCGCGGTGGCTGACGCCTGTAATCCCAGCACTTTGAGAGGCCAAGGCGGGCGGATCATGAGGTTGAGAGTTTGAGACCAGCCTGGCTAACATGGTGAAACCCCGTCTCTACTAAGAATATAAAAATTAGCCAAGCATGGTGGTCTGTGCCTGTAGTCCCAGCGATACTCGGGAGGCGGAAGCAGGAGAATCTCTTGAACCCAGAAGGCGGAGGTTGCAGTGAGCCGAGATCAGGCCACTGCACTCCACTCTTGGCGACAGAGCAAGACTCCATCTTGGAAAATAATAATAATAATAATAATAATAATAAAGAAAAAAAATCCTTTTAAGAATACCAAAAATCTCTCTTAAAAAAAAGGACACTTTGAGGCCAGCCTTGGTGGCTCATGCCTGTAATCCCATTACTTTGGGAGGCCAAGGTGGGCGGATCCCCTGAGGTCAGGAGTTCGAGATCAGCCTGGCCAACATGGCGAAACCCCGTCTCTACTAAAAATACAAAAACAATTAGCCGGGCTTGGTGGCTGGCGCCTATAGTCACAGCAACTTGGGGAAGCTGAGGCAGGAGAATCACTTGAACCCGGGAGGCGGAGGTTGCAGTGAGCGGAGAACGCACCATTGCACTCCAGCCTGGGTGAGAAGAGTGAAACTCTTGTCTCAAAAACAAACGAACAAACAACCAACCAAACAACAACAAAAAAACACTTCACCACTTTAGGGCAGCCACATTTTTGGTTTTAAGTGAGATGAACCAAAGGTGAGTTCTAAGATAATTACAACAGCTCTCCCTCGCCAGGACCTCTATCTACAGAGCAAAGTGCCTTCCACCCCGCCCTGTCTATGTCAACAACTGAGAATATTTAGTGCATATATCTATATATTAGATATATAATACTTCGCACACACTAGTGCAATGCATGAATATTAAAAACGTTAAACTGCACTGAAGCCCCGAGCTAAGCCATTAGTCGCACAATATAAAGCTTAATGTCAGCACCATATGGTGTTAGACCATCCCCTGTGTGCTTTGGAAGCCTGCTTCAGTTCCTGGATTTCAAGAAAAAAAGTGCACACACAATAAAAACACCTAGGAAAGTGATTTATTCTAATAAAAAATAAATGAAATAAAATGAAGTCTCTGGTCTTTCAGAGCTGCAGTGGCAGGATCTGACCTCGGGCATGGGTGACAGAGAAAGGTCAGGGCTGCAGCCACATGTAACAACTGCTCCTGCAACAGCCAAAAGTGGCAACTCAGGCCAGAGGGGGAATCTGCCAGTACTTCATCTGTCTTAAAGAGAACAGCAAAGAGTAAGGAATTAGCTGGATAATTTCATGATTGAGAATAATTAATGGAATTTAGACAAACCCACCCTTATTTTTGACTTAAAAAAAAATTGTGAGTTGTTTTTTCTGAACGATTAAGAGAAAAACTCACATAGTTTTGGAGCCAAGTGGGAACTTAGAGATTTTTGCCAGTCCACGTGTTATGTATCGAATTGTGTCAAATTCATCTGTTGAAGTCCTAAAACCTAGTATTGCAAAAGTAATTTGTGGTTTTTGTCATTGAAAGTAATGGCAAAAACTGCAATTACTTTTGCACCAACCTAAATACCTTATTTGAAAATAGGGCCATTACAGATGTAATTAGTTAAAATGAGGTCTGTAAGGCAGGCCTTAATCCGAAAGGACTAGTGTCTTATAAAAAGCGGATATTTGGACAGAGAGACAGACATCCACAGAGGGAAGATAATGTGAAGAGACCCAGGAAAAGATGGCCATTGGATAGCCAAAGAGAGAGGCCTGGAACAGATTCTTTCCTCGTAGCCCTCAGGAAGAGCCAGCCTGCTGACCCCTTGACTTACCTTCTATCTTCCAGGAAGGAAGAAAATACATTTGTGCTGTTTAAGTCACCCTGTTTATGGTTCTTTGTTAAAGTAGCCCTAGTAAATGAAGGTTCCATCTTTTTTTAAAAAAAAAAATAGTTGAAGAAACTACTATGGAAATAGAGGGAATGGCTAAGGAGACCTTGTCATCGAGTTTGTATCCAGGAATTTACATCACGTCCTTTCCACAACATGCTGCCTCCCACACAATCCCTTTGTTTGCTACTCAGGCACCATCCAAACTTGTTTTTATTAATGCAGTTGGCACTTCTTATTCACAGGCCCCTGGATTCAACAAACCATGGCTGGAAACCATTTGGGGAAAAAAAATGGATGCCTGCATGTGTGCAGAGCATGTGCAGACTTTATTCTTACCGTCATTCCCTAAACAATATATAGTATAGCAACTTTTAACGTAGTATTTATATTTTAATTAGGTATCATGAGTAATCTAGAGATGATTTTAAGTATTCAAAGAATGTGTGTGGATTCTATAAAAATACTATGTCGATTTGTGTCAGGGACTTGAACGTCTGTGAATTTGGTACCACTGGGGTTCCTGGAACCAGTCCCCAGGGAATATTGAAGGACAACTATATTTCCTAGCAGAAGACAGTAATAAAGATCGACGACTATGATGCACTTAATTTCTGAGGATTATAAGGAGGCAATTTATGTCCCAGTGTGTATCTTTTTTTACCTCTCTTCTTTTCACAAACAGATGCCCCTTATAGATCATTATTTATTATTCACATTTTGCAAGGGCTTTATCAAGATACTGTTTTCTCTGGTTGAGCAATAAAGAATTGTGTTCATCATGTACTTAGATGCACAGCCAAGATTAAATTTGAATCTAGAGAAATTATATCATTTGCTTTCGTTATCTATTTGAAGGAGCCAAGCTGCACTGCACTCCCATGGAGATAAGAATAGCCATTCCCTTTGCCTACAGGGCACAGACCTGAGAACTTGAACCTGGGGTAGGAGCAGTAATTGAAAGATGGCAGAAATGGAAACCCGCTTCTATCTCCGACCCACTCAGAGGCCGCGCCAAAAGACTTCGTGTTAGTGCCTTTTGGATGTTTATAGAAAACCCAGAGGCTGCTCATTTTAAAGCTCTTGATGAAAACAAGGCCCACCAGAAGTGATAACGCTGATGAGCACAAATGTCCTTTCAGTTGAAACCTTGCTGATATAGACTAACCTTTTCTCGTAGCAGAAATATCAAGAGAAAAGGTTCACTGAAGAAAAGACTAATGCATCATTGGTATCCAGTAAAGTCTCAATGAGCCTTGTAATCCTCATAATTACTCAATTAGAAATTACCTAGGGGGAAGACATAATTTTGATAATTGAACCAACCTGGCTGTTTGGCCGGTGCATTTTCTTTATAATAAGAATAATCACCTATCTGATAAATATTTGTTATCAGCATAAGAGAAACCTTGATGAGTACCGAGTGGCAAGGGGCTGGGGCATTTGTAAAAGGAGCAGTGAGTAATCAGGGGCCAGGGATGGGCATGCTTCACTGAGCAAATTACATTTTCCAGCCAACGCTGGGTCCTATCAAATATCGCTGTGTGAACATGCACATCGTGCACGCTGGCCCTCCTGGCAAAGAGCAGGCTGTTTCCTCCAGGATTTATTTATGGCTAAATCAATTGCACCTTAAAGGGATAGTTTTTCAAATGGTTTTGCTCTTGCAGGAGGGATCATGCAGCCGTAGCTATCCTGAAATCAGAGAAGCAAGGTGGTTTAAGGTCTTCCAAATCCAGGTTGTGGATAATTGATTCCTTTCTCGTCTCCCAGCGCTGTGTAATGCATATGGCTTTAGGATTTCTAACTCTGGATCCAGTCAGGATCCAGGATGAGGGAGTCACCGGAGCCATTAAAATTATTCTCGCTTCAGGTGACAAAGGTCATCTGTTTCTGATCTTTTTATTATGTGATTTTTAGGGGGTTAATAAAATTGAACCCCACTGTTTCCTTTTTTTTTTTTCTTGGTGTTTTTAGAGTTTTACTGAGTTCAGGGAGGTCATTTGAGAGGCAGAAGATTGCGTATTCCAGAAAGGTGCTTGTAAAACAAAACTCACATTTTTACCTGTGCTAGTTTAACTCACCCTTAGCGGGCTAAAAAGCAAGAAAGAGCTTTATGGTGAATTGCACCAAAGCAGCAGCAAGCAGGAAGGAAAGATGAATCCTGGGAAGGCCCAGGGCAGCCCAGCTTCGAATACAGTTGTGGGCAGCCAGGAAGCCACAGAAGCTGCTGAGCCAGCCTGGTCGGCTGCAGTCAGCAAGGACATGGCTTCCCAAGAGTGAACGTTGTGGGCTGACGAGGAATTTCTTAGTACAGTGCCAGGCTCTGCAAACAGCAGCTGCAACTGCAGATCAAAGGAGTTTTACATGTGTACAGCAAAAAAGCATTGCTGCTTAGGTGTGGGAATCCTTTGCCATCATGTCATTGTCTTCTTTCAATGAGCATATGCAAAGAACAAGAAAAAATATTTGTGTGGTGTTTGTTTTAGTTTTGTGTGTGAAAGTGAAAGTGTATGATGGCTGCAGCTAATGCCTTTTTGAGAATAATAAGAAGTTGTCTGGTCCACAAGACTGGAAAAAAAAAAAAAAGTTAGGCTGGGACTGGTGGCTCAGGTCTGTAATTCCAGCAGTTTGGGAGGCTGAGGCGGGCAGATCACTTGAGGTCAGGAGTTTGAGGCTAGCCTGGCCAACATGGCAAAACCCCGTTTCTACTGGAAAAAAAAAAAATTAGCCAGGCATGGTGGCATGCACATGTAATCCCACTTACTCGAGAGTCTGAGGCAGGAGAATCGCTTGAACCTGGGAGGTGGAGGCTGCAGTGAGTTGAGATGGTGCCACTGCACTCCAGCCTGGGTGACAGAGCAAGACTCTGTCTCTAAGAAAAAAGAAAAAAAAAGTTGGCATAACCTGAATACCTGTGCCCTGCAGGAATTTTCCTGCCCCCTAGCAGACACTGACATTAGTTGGGCACACACATGCCTGTATGCTTGCCTGCTTACACGCAGCCAGATGCTCTACAAGGTCAAGAGTAGGAGGAAGACACTCCTGGGGCGCGGCACTGAGGAAGTGGGGCAGGCTTACTCTAGGTGAAAAATCATATTAGGTTTTGAGTCTGACTGATGAGAGGGATTAGACTTGTCAAGCAAAGGCACAGGAAATAAGTGACTCAGGGCACATCTGAATACAGTTGCAACTCAGCCTCCGTACCTGGTGTGTTAGGACATGTCCACAAGGAGAATGGTCTCTCCAGTTCAATATGCAATCTCAGCATTGTTACATAGCAGGCCTGAAAATGGTCCCCATTCATCTCTTAGCTATGATCCAGAATAGATTTTTGTGTGTGTGTGTGGAATAAAAGTCTTAAAACAAATGTTATGCCATATTTGCCTCTCCTTTTTGCTACCACATTCTAATGTGCATAGCTCTGCGCATAACCCTTGTACTCTGTTATAAAATAAGGTAATTTTTTTCTTCCCCACTAGAGAATAATAGCCCCTCGTATTCATGTCTCCTTTTTTTTTTTTTTTTTACCTCCATAGGCTCAATGCCTGGAAGAGTACTGGTGCAAAAATTGATTAAATAAAAGACCCATAAATCTATGGTACAATGAAAACGAGGTTAAATTAGTCCTTGTGAATAAATACCATGTACTCTTCCTGATGTTTCTACTTCTAAGGCCAGGTGAAAAATGCATTGCCAGTATCTCCTACCCTTCTAATCTAGTAAAATAGTAAATCTAGTAAAATCTAGTAAAATACTAGATATCTGGTCAAATCCTTTCAAGACAACCTTCAGAAGTTAGGAATCACAGAGTGTCTCTAAGAGGAAGTACCCTCTTCTTAAGTGACCACTTTAGATAATCCTTATGTGGTTTCCAGCAATAGAAGGCAACATTCACAGTTAAATACAAGTCTCCAAAATTGACGGGTTGTCTCTGGGTATTTGTTTGCCTGGAAGCAGTTTCACTGTAGTGGTTTGCATTTCTAATTGTTTAATGGGGAATGTATTGCTTATGTCCAAATAAAAAACAAGAAATACCCATGTTGTGTTGTTGGGTTTAGTAAATCCATAATTAGGATTTAAATAGGTATTTCAGATCTGATGACAGCTTTTTCTAGACCGGCATAATTAGAAGGCATGAGGAGTTTAGAGTGCTTCCTTTGGACAATACAATAATTTTTGCTGGTTTGCTCTGCTGACCTGACCACATCCAAACCAATAACTTCATATATTCAATAAACAATGATTATTTATGACACCTGCTATGTGAAAAGTATCACAGTAGGTCCTAGGTGTCATGTTGTTCCTACTCGAGCAACGTGTTTCTGAATATCACTGTGCTTTATGTATTCCTAAGGGTACTTGTGATTATATTTGATTGTGGCTTTTGTGCTTACGTGAGATGCTAACCTCATCACAGAGTGGTAATCCACTGTAAGAGCTTTATTTTAGGACTATATTAAAATATCTAAATGGAGATAACTAGTAGACTATCGTACATGTGGGTATGATTCTCAGAGGAGAGTCTGGGAAGAAAAGTATAGGTCAGGACATATTATAGTTTGCTTTTATTGTTGTTACTCCTTTTTTTCTGTAAATATATGTTAGTATTTATTATATGGATTAAGTACTGAACAAAAACAGTCATGATCTTTGCCCTCGTAGACTTAACATTATAGCAAGAAAGGTAGACATCACACAAATGATGTGAAGTATGGGAAATATTACAATAGGGTGAGTATAAGGTCCCATAAGGAAGTCCCAAGGGAGCCTAATTAGTGCTATGAATAGAGAGTGTTACAGGAGGCCTGGCATATTTGAGGATAATAATATTTTAGCTAAGACCTAGATGAACTTCCTCGGTGAGAAAGACACTGTTTTGTGCTTGATAACATACCTTTCTACATGATTCTGTCTGCATTTGCTTAAGTGGTAGATGGAGATACCTTGATGTAAAGCTTTGCATACTTAGTGTCAGTCAGTCATGGTGACCCACACTCTCTAGGCTACATCATCATTTCCCCAAAGCCAGGGATATGATAGTAAAAAGATTCTGATGGATAAGACAGAAAGAGAAATCTGTGGTAGGGACAAATATAAAAGAGAAGTGTTTGCCTGTTTGTCCTTCTTGCTTGGGACACTGGTGTGAGGTCTTGTGACAGGCACTGCTCCAGTGGCCTGTGGCCAGGAAGGGCCACATTTCCTGCCATGACTGGAATGCTGGATGCTTTATCTCTAGATAAGGAGCCTGTCAGGTGAACTAATAAAATATATTTCTTCATAAAGCCACCGTTGTTTTGGTCCTTTCTTATTTGTGCTTGAAAGCATTTATAAAACAGGTAAAATAAGTGGAGATAATTAAACAGGGAGAAACAGTTCCAAGCAGACATGAACAAATGCCAACAGGTGAAAGAGCATGTAGTCCAACCATAGAAGTAACATCTATATCCTACAGGGGGTCTGGAGAGTATCTGGCTATATGTAAAAATTGAAAATCCTGCCTGCTTCAAAATAATTAATGCATACTGAATGGGCAAAAGCTAGAAGCATTCCCCTCGAAAACTGGCAAAAGACAAGAATGCTCTCTCTTACCACTCTTATTCAACATATTATTGGAAGTCCTGGCCAGAGCAATCAGGTAGGAGAAACAAATAAAGGGCATCCAAATAGGAAATGAGAAAGTGAAACTATCTGTTTGTAGACAACATAATTCTTTATCTAGAAAACCCCATAGTCTCAGCCCAAAAGTTCCTTAAGCAGATAAACAACTTCAGCGAAGTCTCAGGATACAAAATCAATGTAAAAAAGAAGAATCATTCTTATACACTAGCAACAGTCAAGCTGAGAGCCCAATCAAGAATGCAATCCCATTAACAATTGCCACAGAAAGAATATAATACCTGAGAAGACAGCTAACTATGGGAGTGAAAGGTCTCTGCAATGAGAACTACAAAACAATGCTCAAAGAAATCATAGATGATACAAACAAATGGGAAAACATTTCATGCTCATGGATAGGAAGAATCGACATCATTAAAAAGACCATACTGCCCAAAGCAATTTATAGATTCAATGCTATTCCTATCAAACTACCAAAGACATTCTTCACAGAAACTTAGAAAAATCTATTTTAAAATTCATATGGAACCAAAAAATGGGCCTGAATGGCCAAGGCAATCCTAAGCAAAACGAAGAAAGCTGGAGGCATCTTGCTACCCAACTTCAAACTACACTATAGGGCTGCTGTAACCAAAACAGCATGTTACTGGTATAAAAACATTCACATAGACCAATGGAACAAACTAGAAAGCCCAGAAATAAGATCACACACCTACAACTATCTGATCTTCGAAAAAGCCGACAAAAACAAGTAATGGTGACAGGACTCCCCATTCAATAAATGGTGCTGGGATAACTGGCTAATCATATGCAAAAGACTGAAACTGGACCCCTTCTTTATACCATATACAAAAATCAACTTTAGATGAATTAAAGACCCAAATGTAAAACCCAAAACTATAAAAACCATGGAAGACAATTTAGGCAATACCAGTAATTATGGACATAGGAATGAGCAAAAAAAATTCATGATGAAGACACTAAAAACAATCACTACAAAAGCAAAAATTGACAAATGGGATCTTATTAAACTAAAAAGCTTCTGCACAGCAAAAGAAACTATCAACAGGTAAACAGACAATCTATAGAATGGGAGAACATTTTTGCAATCTATACAGCTGATAAGGGACTAAT